>NC_045966.1:0-300000 GCF_010909765.2 Amblyraja radiata | reverse complement strand
AGAAGTCCAGGACAAGGGGTCACAGCTTAAGGATAAGGGGGAAATCCTTTAAAACCGAGATGAGAAGAACTTTTTTCACACAGAGAGTGGTGAATCTCTGGAACTCTCTGCCATAGAGGGTAGTCGAGGCCAGTTCATAGGCTATATTTAAGAGGGAGTTAGATGTGGCCCTTGTGGCTAAGGGGATCAGAGGGTATGGAGAGAAGGCAGGTACGGGATACTGAGTTGGATGATCAGCCATGATCATACTGAATGGCGGTGCAGGCTCGAAGGGCCGAATGGCCTACTCCTGCACCTAATTTCTATGTTTCTATGTTTCTATTACACCATCGGCAGCCTATTTCCGTGTTGCAGTCCATTTAAACTATATATTATTATATCTATATTTACATATAAATATATAACGTAAATATGACTGTAATCATATATAATTAAGTATATTGATATCATATAAATAATATGATGAATATAATTTTGTGTTTTTTGAATGACACTGTCGCAGACGTCCTGCTCCTGAACCAGACTAATTAATGGGTGAGGGCAGTTCTTGTGGGTTCCTCCCTTTACTGAACCCCACTAACTGCCAGTGTGCAGAGTGGGGGTCACGGCCATAGTGGGACTGGGGCAGTTCCAGGCTGGGGACAGACCTGCAAGGAATCTTCCAGTCGCATTAATAGGAAATGTAATGAGACTGCCGCAGAGGTCCCAGGTTTTAAGGGCTCATGAACCTGCCCAATTAAAGGGTCAGGACAGATCCTCTGTGTTCCCCCATTTACTGAACCCCACTGACTGTCATAGTGGGGAAAGTGGGGTTAACAGCCATAGTGGGACTGGGGCAGTGCCAGGCTGGTTGACAGGCCTGTAAGAGACCTGTCTTATTTCTGATGTAAATGTCACGTCCTGACCAAGCTTTGAATGGTCTGATGTTTTACCCCCAGACTGGGTTTATTCCGCTCCCCTGTGAGTTTGTAACGTTATTTATCTCAATTTTACCCCAGAGGTTTATTCAAGATTCAATAGAGTTTATTGTCATGTGTCCCAGATAGGACAATGAAATTCTTGCTTTGCTTCAGCACAACAGGATATAGACGGCATGAATACAGAACAGATCAGTGTGTCCATATACCAGGTGAATAAATAAAACAGATAAAGTGCAAATAAACTGATAATAGGCTGTTAATGTTCAAAGTTTTGTTTGAGTTGAGGTCAATATCCTGATGACTATGGGGTTTGTATTTTGTTCCCCTGTGTGTTTATAACATTATTTACCTCAGTTTTCCCACATACCGGGTTTATTCCGCTCCCCTGTGTGTTTATAACATTATTTACCTTAGTTTTCCCACATACCGGGTTTATTCCACTGCCTGTGTGTTTATAACATTATTTACCTCAGTTTTCCCCCAGACCGGGTTTATTTAGCTCCCCTGTGTTTATAACATTATTTCCTGTATTATACTGTATTATAACATTATTTACTGTCACTGTATGTCATGTTGTTACGTGGGAGGAGCAGCAAGGCAAATTTTTTGTACAATACAATACAATACCTTTTATTTGTCATTTGAACCTCACATGAGGTTCAAACGAAATTTGGTTTCTGCAGCCATACAAAAAAAGAACCAAGACACACACCAACACAATTCAATTTACATAAACATCCATCACAGTGAGTCTCCTCCTCACTGTGATGGAAGGCAAAGACTTGTCTCTCCCCTGCTCTCCATTCCTCTCCCGAAGTCAAGGTCAAAGCCCCCGGCGGGCGCTAGCAAGTCCGCGGCAATTTACAGCCGCGCCGGGCGTTGTAAGGCCCCCCTCCAGGTCACTCTCAACCCCGCAATTCGGGCGGGAGAAGTCGCCGTTGCCGGTGCCCCGCAAAGCGGTCTCCCACCGGGGACCCGCGAGCTCCCGGTGTCACCATCCACCGGAGTCGGGTCGCAGCAGCTCGCCCCCGCAGCTCCCCAGCTCCACAGGCTCCGTGACTTGAGCCCCCAGGTCGCTCCGGTTGGAGGCCGCTCCACGGCGCTAGGCCCCAACGGCAACGGAGACCCGACAGGGAAAAGGTCGGGTCTCCATGCAGGGAAGAGATTTAAAAGTTTCCCCCACCCACACCCCACACCCCACACATACACATTTAAAAATCCATTACAAACTAAACCCTCAACAGGACAAAAAATAAATAAAAAATACACAGACAGACTGCAGAGGCCGCTGCGACATCGGTCGCGCCGCCCACCTGTGAATATTTGGCAATAAATTTACTAACTTACCCCAGTTTTACCCTTGATTTACCAGGTTTATTCCCCCAGACTTGTAGTTTATTTGGTGGTTTATTGATTATTTACAGGGGGGTGGGGGGGGGGGGTTGTGGACCAGAGAGAGCGAGATGTTTATAATGTGTTTTATCTCAGGACGCTGCTCCAGACGGTGAGTTTATATTATTGAACCCAGTTTTATTCCCCCAGACGTGTAGTTTATGTGGAGATTGACCTCAGCTCTCTCTCTCTCCCCCACATTTACCGGGTTTATTTATTTCGCTGATTCCGCTGCTGATTTATTTATTTATTTATAACCTCAATTATTGACCTGAGTGAATAAGAGGGTGAGTCTGGTTTATTTATAACGAGTTTGACCCCACATTGACCCCATGTTGACCCCACACACACACACACACACACAGCGGGTGCAGCAGCATCTATGGAGCGAAGGAAATAGGCGACGTTTCGGGCCGAAACCCTTCTTCAGACTGATAGGGGGTGGGGAAAGAAAGAAGGAAAAAGGGAGGAGGAGGAGGAGCCCGAGGGCGGGCGGATGGGAGGAGACAGCTAGAGGGTTAAGGAAGGGGAGGAGACAGCACGGGCTAGCCAAATTGGGAGAATTCAATGTTAATGCCATCCGGACGCAAGGTCCCCAGACGGAATATGAGGTGCTGTTCCTCCAATTTCCGCTGTTGCTCACTCTGGCAATGGAGGAGACCCAGGACAGAGAGGTCGGATTGGGAATGGGAGGGGGAGTTGAAGTGCTGAGCCACCGGGAGGTCAGGTAGGTTATTGCGGACTGAGCGGAGGTGTTCGGCGAAACGATCGCCCAACCTACGCTTGGTCTCACCGATGTAAATCAGTGAGATGTTTTGTAGATGATGTGTCATTGACCCCATGTTGACCCCATGTTGACCCCACACATCCCGCTCATTTACATTATTTACCTCAGCTCCGTCTGTCCGCAGCGACGTCACCAACTGCCGCTTCTCCGCCGCCATTTTCATGCGGTCGATGGGGAGACTGGGCCCGGGCCGGCCATCTTGGTGAGGGCAGGTGAGGTCGGCGCCGCTGATTGGTCGGATGCAGGCGGCCATCTTTGTGAGGGGTTGATGCCGGCCATCTTGGTGAGGGCAGGTGAGGTCGGCGCCGCTGATTGGTCGTTTGCCGGCGGCCATCTTGGTGAGGGCAGGTGAGAACGGCGCCGTTGATTGGTCGGATGCCGGCGGCCATCTTTGTGAGGGGTTGATGCCGGCCATCTTGGAGAGGGCAGGTGAGGTCAGCGCCGCTGATTGGTCGGATGCCGGCGGCCATCTTGTTAAGGTCCCGCCGTTCAAGACGCCATCTTGAGAAGGTACCAAAGGGCCACACATTTGTGTCCATTGTCCCCTCTATACCTGTCTTGTCCACTCACCTGTCCAATGGTCTTAGTTTACAACTCTTCACCCACCAGTGCCCATTTGACTTACTTTAGCTGGGAAAGTACATCTGGGACCCGTAAACACTCAGCATAGGAGCACCGCAAGGCTGCGTACTCTCACCTCTCCTCTACGCTCTCTACACCAACGACTTCACCTCCACAGACACCTCTGTCATTCAAGCTTCTCAAGTTTGTGGACAACACAACCCTGATTGGACTGATCCAGCATGGGGAGGGATCGGCCTACAGACAGGAAGTGTCACAGCTGGCATCCTGGTGCCGTAGCAACAACCTAGAGCTCAATGCTCTTATGACAGTGGAATTGATTGTAGACTTTAGGAGAGCTCCCCCTCCCCTCACCCCACTCACCATCAACAACACCACAGTCACATCTGTGGAATCTTTTAAGTTCCTGGGAACCATCATCTCCAAGGACCTTAAGTGGGGGGCTACCATCGACTCCACAGTCAAAAAGACACAATAGAGGATGTACTTCCTGCAGCAGCTGAGGAAACACAATCTGCCACAGGCAATGATGGTCCAATTCTACACGGCCATCGTAGAATCTGTTCTCACCTTCCCCATCATGGTCCGGTTTGGCTCAGCCACCAAGCACAACACCTGGAGGCTGCAGCGAATCGTCCGATCAGCAGAGAAGGTTATTGGATGCAACCTTCCCTCCATTGATGAACTGTACACTGCAAGGACCAGGAAGCGAGCGGGTAAGATCATCTCTGACCCCTCTCACCCTGGCCACAAACTCTGGAAGGCGACTCTAGACTGTCAAAGCAGTTTTTTATCCATGAGTAGTTGCTCAACTCAACAGCCAAAATCTGTAGCCTCCCTTTGATCTGGTATGTTATTGGTTCACATGCTTGATCAATGGTGTTTTATCATTAATGTCTTATTGTTAATAATGTTTCGTGTTTTCTGAGTCATTCATAACTGCCACTGAATGTGATGTTGTTACTTGTGGGCAGAGCATCAAGGCAAATTCCTTGTATGTGAATATTTGGCCAATAAACTTACTTACATATTGAAACATGCAAAAGAGGAGCAGGAGTGGATTATTTGACACTTTGAGCCCGTTCCGTCATTCAACACAACCTTCTCTGTCAACCCCATATTACAATTCTCTCCCTATAATCATTTATGCCATTTGTGTAAAAACAAAACTATCCCCTACTTAACTGGATTCAGTTACTTGTCATCTACCACTTTTTCCGTGGGGTGAATTTTAAAGGATCACTATATTCAGAATGAAGACATTTTTCTACACCTCAGCCCTTCAGGTCTTAAGTCTGCGACCCCTTGTTCTAGATCCTCTAGTCGCCAAAAACATTCTTACATATGGAGTTTGTCCTCATTTTGTTTGATTTAGTGAGGTCCCGTTCAAGTCTTCCAAACTCCAGTGACTAATGGCCCAGTGGCTCCTCCTCTCCTCACACGTTAGCCCTGCCACTCCAAGAATCAGTCTGGTGAGCTTTGGCTGAATTCCTGCTGTGGCAGGAAAACCCTTTCTCGGGTAAGGAGACCAAAACAGCACACAAGGGGTGTTCCCAGGAATATCCTGTAATATGGCAACAAGACATCTTGTTACTGTACTCAAAAACTCCAGAAGAGAAGAGCAACAAATATCACTTGCCTACTTACTGCATGCTGCATCACATGTCTGCTTTCAGTGATTAGTGCGCAAAGACGCAGATATCTTTATCAACATTTCTGAATTAATCACAATTCCCATAGTTCTCAGTCTTTCTGCTTTTTCATCAAAACAGCAAGTTTATCCACAATATTATGGATAGGCAGATGCATGGAGGGACATGGGTTAGGTGCAGGCAGTTGGGACTGGCTCAGATAGACAACTTGATAAGCATGTATGTAGCAATGTTACAAAATTTTGAGATTTAAAAAATCAAGTCTGCAATTTATCCCATCAGATAAAGCATAAAAATAAGTTTAATTTGACACCTAATTCACTTTCATATCTCAAGTATTAAAAAAGTTATGGCCATTTTCATACTCGGAAATTAGCATCTTGTTCCCTATTGATTTTCTATGGACATAACAAAAAAGCTGTGATCGTGGACAGTCAAAAGCCCATAACTTTCTTAAAAATTAAGAGAACTGAATGAAATTTTCAGTTATCATAGATTGAAGCATTCTGAAGCAAATATAAAACAATCTTACTTGGATGACCTGAAATTAAAGCATATAATTAGTTAGTTATCCAATTGTAGCTAATTCCAAACTTCAATTACTAGATCTAAACATCTATCCATTTCTTAAGAATAGATTAACATTTTTAAATAGCCTAAGTGTCCAAATAACATTCACACAATAATTCGGAATATAACATAATGTTTAAATCTCACTTCATGGGTATATAGGCCAAATGGAAGGAATTTAATGTTTAATACCTGTAGATTAATGGCCATTTAAATCAGCTTGCGAATGGGATTAACTTGAACGGGACCATTTAGAACGTTCAGATGCAGTAATTTTAGTCCCCCATATCTGCAGCAAATAGACTGCCGGTTGTTCGGGGGGAAAGATCACCGTTTCGCAACTTAAAATGTGAATTAAATACATCTTAAGCAACACTTTTATAAATTAAAAATAAACTACTTTCTTTTACCTGGTCCTGTATAAAATCCGTCCCAGTTTTCTGCATTGACGGCTTCAGAAGCTGCTTTTAAAATCACTCCTGCGATTAACTTGTCGGGTACATTTTTTTTTAAAAACACACAGAACGGCGGTAGGAACGATTCTTTAGCAAAATCTTGCACTCCAACAAATATAATTCAGGACCAGGTCGGGTACAAAATCCCGTTTTAAACCCGCTCCCCCCCCCCCCAAACGAGCCAAAATCGCGCACACGGCCAGAGGCAGAATTGCAGCGCCCTGATGGTAAGTTTTGTAACATGCAGCATGGGACCCATACACAAATAAAAACATTTCTTCCATCGAACGTGTCCAAAGACAGGCAACTGTATTTGTTACTAACACCTATGGGAGAGAAGCTAGTGTCACCAAACTTCTGAATTCTCTGGTCGGGGTGGAACCCTCTCCAAGACAGACGTGAAGCTCACCGTTTGACCTGTTTTTACAAAATGTTAAATGGTCAGCTCAACATAGATTACAAGACCTACACCGAACCCAAACCAATTAGGAGCAGACGAGGGCATTCGATCCAATTTGTGATCCCAGCTACAAAGACAGATGTGTACAGCAATTCGTTCTTCCCTCGCACAATTAAAGCATGGAATAATCGCCACCAAACTATAGTTACATCAACCAGATGCAACTAAATTTAAAGTAGCACTTTCCTCCCAATAACCCTTTCTGGCTTAATCTCCCTTCACCACCTCCAGTTTAAATTCTAGTTGGAATATTTTGGAGGACCAAGAAACCAAGAACCAAGAACATACCTAATGTATGCATTGGGCCAATGGGCCTATTTCTCTTGCTTCCCGCTCAAAGATGAGCGGGAAGCAAGAGGATCGGGTAATGTTTAAAGAACAACAGAAGATAACTAAAAAGACAATACATGGAGAAAAGATGAGGTACGAGGGTAAGCTAGCCAAGAATATAAAGCAGGATTGTAAAAGCTTCTTTAGGTATGTAAAGAGGAAAAAATTAGTTAAGACCATAGTTGGACCCTTGAAGACCGAAAAAGGTGAATTTATTATGGGGAACAAGGAAATGGCAGATGAGTTGAACAGCTTCTTTGGATCTGTCTTCACTAAGTAGGACACAAACAATCTTCCTGATATAGCAGTGGCCAGAGGATCTGGGGTGACAGAGAAACTGAAGGAAATCCACATTAGGCAGGAAATGGTGTTGGATAGACTGATGGGACTGAAGGCTGATAAATCCCCAGGGCCTGATGGTCTGCATCCCAGGGTACTTAAGGAAGTGGCTCTTGAAATCGTGGATGCATTGGTGGTAATTTTCCAAAGTTCTATGGACTCAGAATCAGTTCCTGTGGATTGAAGGGTAGTTAATGTTATCCCACTTTTTAAGAAAGGCGGGAGAGAGAAAACAGGGAATTATAGACCAGTTCGCCTGACATCGGTGGTGGGAAATATGCTGGTCAATTATGAAAGATGAAATAGTGGCACATTTGGATAGCAGTAACAGGATCGGTCTGAGTCAGCATGGATTTACGAAGTGGAAATCATGCTTGACTAATCTTCTGGAATTTTTTGAGGATGTAACTTGGAAAATGGACAAGGGAGAGCCAGTGGATGTAGTTCACCTGGACTTTCAGAAAGCATTTGATATGGTCCCACATAGTAGATTAGTGGGTGAAATTAGGGCACATGGTATTGGGGGTAGAGTGGTGACATGGATAGAACATTGGTTGGCAGACAGGAAACAAAGAGTAGGGATTAACGGTGACTAGTGGGGTACCGCAAGGCTCGGTGCTGGGACCGCAGCTATTTCCAATGATTTGGATGATTAGCAAATTAGCTAATTTGTAGCATTAGTAACATTAGCAAATTTGCAGATGACACAAAGCTGGGTGGCAGTGTGAACTATGAGAATGCAAGGTGACTTAGACAGGTTGGGGGAGTGGGCAGATGCATGGCAGATGAAGTTAAATGCGGATAAATATGAGGTAATCCACTTTGGTATAAAAAGCATGAAGGCAGATTACCATCTAAATGGTGTCAAGTTGGGAAAAGGGGAAGTACAAAGGGATCTGGGGTTCCTTGTTCATCAGTATGAAAGTAAGCATGCAGGTACAGCAGGCAGTGAAGAAAGCGGCAGTGAAGGAAGTTGGCCTTCCTAACAAGATGAGTTGAGTATAGGAGCAAAGAGGTCCTTCTGCAGTTGTATAGGGCCCTAGTGAGACCGCACCTTGAGTATTGTGTGCAGTTTTGATCCCCTAATTAGAGGATGGACATTCTTGCTATTGATGGAGTGCAGCGTAGGTTTACAAGGTTAATTGCCGCTGAGGGAATGGAGCGGCTGGGCTTGTACACTCTGGAGTTTAGAAGGATGAGAGGGCTCTTATTGAAACATATGATTGTTAAGGGTTTGGACACTCTAGAGGCAGGAAACATGTTCCCGATGTTGGGGGAGTCCAGATCCAGGGGCCACAGTTTAAGAATAAGGAGTAAGCTATTTAGAACGGAGACGAGGAAGCACTTTTTGTCACAGAGAGTGGTGAGTCTGTGGAATTCTCTGCCTCAGCGGGAGGTGGAGGCCAGTTCTCTGGATACTTTCAAGAGAGAGCTGCATAGGGCTCCTAAAGATAGTGGAGTCAGAGGATATGGGGAGGGCAGGAATGACCTACTCCTGCACCTATTGTCTATTGTCTATTGTGTATGGACAGGTGTTCCATCTCCTGTGGTTGCAGGGGAAATTGTGTGATGTGCTTGCTTAAATCCAAGAGTTATGCTCAAGACAGGGTCTTGTGCTGTAAGCCAAGGTTCAGTGAAAATCCCCAAGTAGTTACACTCAAAGTTTCTGTGTAAGTGACAGATGTTTTTAAGAAGATAAAACTCCCAAGTGTAGCATGCAGCCTTTAGTGACTAATACAGAATGATTCCTAGTTCAGAATTGTAGTTTTCCACTTGTGTGTAGGAATGAACTACAGATGCTGGTTTACATCAGAGATAGACACAAAGTTCTGGAGTAACTCAGCGGGACAGGCAGCATCTCTGGAGAGAAGGATTGAATGAGTTTTCGGGTCGAGACACTTTGTGGGTTTGGTGACCCCCAGTAGACAGCACCATTTAGTTTGTGCAAATTGCGCCATTCGGCCCCACTGATCTGTGCCTCCTATCCAGGAAGATTGTTTAGATAGGAATGTAAGGACAGTCTTAAATTGGTTGACCACACAATTTATAATTTGTGTAAATCAATATCGAATTTGAATGGCTGTGACTCAGGCTAATGCCAGGGATTTGATAATTGACAGGTTTTGTTCCAGGCATTCTTGCATTTTCAAGGCTGGTGCTGTATTGAGTCAATAATTTAAATAGATACAATTGTGGATTTGTGCAGCCTGCAGTACTCTGTGGCCTACTGCTGACATATTTGACGGATACATTTAGTTATAAATCTCATTGAAATGAATATGCAGGTCCGTACATACACAGCTGCTCAGCTGGCACATACGTTTTTTTCCCGAATGACCCATGACCTGGGCATACGCAGTTGAGTATAGGAGACTGGGACTGGGTCATCAAACCAGCCGACAAGGGAGGTGCCGTGGTAGTCTGGCGCGCCGATCTCTACAAAGCTGAGGCCACGCGCCAACTCTCGGACACCTCCTCCTACTTACCCCTGGACCATGACCCCACTGACGAGCACCAGGCCACCATTTCTAGCACCATCACCGACTTCATCAATTCCCACGCCCTACCTGACCAAGCCTCCAAACTCATCGTTCCCCAGCCCCGCACGGCCCGTTTTTACCTTCTCCCCAAAATCCACAAACCCGGCTCTCCCGGCAGACCCATTGTCTCTGCGTGTTCGTGCCCCACCGAACTCATCTCCACATACCTTGACTCCATCCTATCCCCCTTGGTCAAATCCCTCCCCACCTATGTTCTAAACACCTCAGACACTCTCCGCCGCCTCCACGCATTCCACTCTCTGGGCCCTCACCCCCTCATCTTCACCATGGATGTCCGGTCACTCTACACCTCCATCCCCCACCAGGATGGCCTCAGAGCCCTCCGGTTCTTCCTCGACCAGAGGAGCAACCTATACCCAGCCACTGACACTCTCCTCCGCTTAGCGGAGTTGGTCCTCACCCTCAATAACTTTACATTTGACTCCTCCCATTTCCTCCAAACACAAGGCGTAGCTATGGGCACACGCATGGGCCCCAGCTACGCCTGCCTCTTTGTCGGGCACGTTGAACAATCCTTGTTCGAGACGTACCAGGGCCCCATCCCCGACCTCTACCTCCGTTACATTGACGACTGCTTTGGTGCCACCTCCTGCACCCACACACAACTGACTGACTTCATCCACTTCACCACCAACTTCCATCCGGCACTCCAATACACCTGGACGATTTCCGACACTTCCCTACCATTCCTTGACCTCACCATCTCCATCGCAGGGGACAGACTCCTGACCGACATACATTACAAACCCACTGACTCACATGGCTATCTGGACTACACGTCTTCCCACCCTGCCCCCTGTAAAGACTCCATCCCCTACTCCCAATTCCTCCGCCTACGCCGCATCTGTTCCCAGGATGAGACATTTCATACCAGGGCATCGGAAATGTCCTCGTTCTTCAGGGAACGGGGATTCCCCTCCGCCACCATAGATGAGGCTCACACCAGGGTCTCATCCATACCCCGTAACACTGCTCTCTCTCCCCATCCCCGCACACGCAACAAGGGCAGAGTCCCTCTGGTCCTCACCTTTCACCCCACCAGCCGGCAAATACAACACATAATCCTCCGCCATTTCCGCCACCTCCAACGTGACCCCACCACTCGCCACATCTTCCCATCTCCCCCCATGTCTGCCTTCCGCAAAGACCGCTCCCTCCGCAACTCCCTCGTCAATTCTTCCCTTCCCTCCCGCACCACCCCCTCCCCGGGCACTTTCCGTTGCAACCGCAAGAAATGCAACACCTGTCCCTTCCCCTCCCCCCTCGACTCCATTCAAGGTCCCAAGCAGTCGTTCCAGGTGCGACAAAGGTTCACCGGTATCTCCTCCAACCTCATCTACTGCATCCGCTGCTCTAGATGTCAGCTGATTTACATCGGTGAGACCAAGCGTAGGTTGGGCGATCGTTTCGCCGAACACCTCCGCTCAGTCCGCAATAACCTACCTGACCTCCCGGTGGCTCAGCACTTCAACTCCCCCTCCCATTCCCAATCCGACCTCTCTGTCCTGGGTCTCCTCCATTGCCAGAGTGAGCAACAGCGGAAATTGGAGGAACAGCACCTCATA
Organism: Amblyraja radiata; assembly: GCF_010909765.2. Classification (NCBI taxonomy): domain Eukaryota; kingdom Metazoa; phylum Chordata; class Chondrichthyes; order Rajiformes; family Rajidae; genus Amblyraja; species Amblyraja radiata. The sequence goes on along the minus strand of NC_045966.1, from coordinate 288,387 downwards.
TTCCGTCTGGGGACCTTGCGTCCTTATGGCATTAACATTGAATTCTCCCAATTTGGCTAGCCCGTGCTGTCTCCTCCCCTTCCTTAACCCTCTAGCTGTCTCCTCCCACCCTCCCATCCGCCCGCCCTCGGGCTCCTCCTCCTCCTCCCCTTTTCCTTCTTTCTTTCCCCACCCCCCATCAGTCTGAAGAAGGGTTTCGGCCCGAAACGTCGCCTATTTCCTTCGCTCCATAGATGCTGCTGCACCCGCTGAGTTTCCCCAGCAATTTTGTGTACCTTTGAGTATAGGAGCAGGGAGGTTCTACTGCAGTTATACAGGGTCTTGGTGAGACCACACCTGGAGTATTGCGTACAGTTTTGGTCTCCTAATCTGAGGAAATACATTCTTGCCATAGAAGGAGTACAGAGAAGGTTCACCAGACTGATTCCTGGGATGGCAGGACTTTCATATGAAGAAACTTACAAAATTCTTAAGGGGTTGGACAGGCTAGATGCAGGAAGATTTTTCTAAGGGGTTGGACAGGCTAGATGCAGGAAGATTGTTCCCGATGTTGGGGAAGTCCAGAACAAGGGGTCACAGTTTAAGGATATGGGGAAATCTTTTAGGACCGAGATGAGGAAAACATTTTTCACACAGAGAGTGGTGAATCTCTGGAATTCTCTGCCACAGAAGGTGGTTGAGGCCAGTTCATTGGCTATATTTAAGAGGGAGTTAGATGTGGCCCTTGTGGCTAAAGGGATCAGGGGGTATGGAGAGAAGGCAGGTACAGGATACTGAGTTGGATGATCAGCCATGATCATATTGAATGGCGGTGCAGGCTCGAAGGGCCGAATGGCCTACTCCTGTACCTATTTTCTATGTTTCTATGTAATACCGAACTCGCTTTTTATTCATCCATTGTCAAAATGAAATTGCTATCCGTTTTTTGGATTTAATTTGTAGAATACTGGGGAGAGATGGTGCCTCACAGTGCCAGAGACCGGGTTTCGATCCTGACCTCGGGTGCTGACTGTGTGGAGTTTGCACATTCTCCCAATGACTGCATGGATTTTCTCCAGGTGCTCTGGTTTCCTCCCATAGAATTAGAATTAGAATTAGAATTACCTTTATTGTCATTCAGACCTTACGGTCTGAACGAAATTTCGTGCCTGCAGTCATACATACAATAATACAATAATAAACAACAGTAAACACAAATTAACATCCACCACAGTGAGTCCTCCAAGCACCTCCTCACTGTGGTGGAGGCAAAAATCTTAGGGCTGCAGTCTCTTCCCTCCTCTTCTCCCTCTGCGCTGAGGCGATTCCCCACCGGGCGATGGTACAAACAGTCCCGCGGCTCACCGAACCCCGTAAACCCCGCAAATCCCATATCCCAAAGACGTGCAGGTTTGTAGGTTAATTGGCCTCTATAAAATTGCTGCCTAATGTGTCAGGACTGAGATAACATAGATCTAGTGGGAACGAATGATTGAAAGTCAACGTTGACTTTGTGGGCCAAAAGGCCTACTTCTATGCTGAATGTCTAAACTAAACTACATTTTTGAAATATAGGCCATGATACCTGAACAATAGGTACCAGTCTGTCTCTGCCATGCTAAACTGCAATCATCATTTCCCCATTACACAACTCAGGACTGAACCATCAGGCAAATGTACCTCTCAATCCATTTGGTGCTGAAATAAATAATTGAACATATCCTGGACGAGGAACCAGTTAACTTGCCAATAAGTAGGCACTTGCATAAATTACAGGTTGTCAAACATGTAATATATTAATTGCAATTAATGCCAGATTTAACAAAATTGCTGCAGCTCTCACCGCATGATTAAACAATAATAGAATACCAATACTTTTGATGGTTTGATGATGTGGGAAGCTTTAAGGGCCTGTCCCACTAGGCGTCATATCAGTGTTGCCAAAAGATTTTGAACATTTCAAAATCCAGTGGCGACAAATAAAATGTTGATAACTTGAAAAAAACATCGCGCGTCATACGTCATCGTGCCGCATCACGCCGCAAATTGTTCGCTGATCTGATACGTCAGTCAATGATGCCGGCAGTTGCCGAAAAAATCGCCAAGTGGGACAGGCCCTTTACTGACATACATGAACTTTGCCCAAGCATTCAACCCAGCTGCAGACCAGTTAGAGGGCATAGCTTTAAGGCGAGAGGGCAAAGGTTTAAAGGAGATCTGTAGAGCAAGTGTTTTTTTTACGGAGAGAGCGGTGGGTGGTTTGTATGCACTGCCTTTATCCTATCCAAAAGTCTCTTAAATGCCATGATCGTATCTGCATCCATGCCACCTCTGGTTGGGGTGGTGATTGAAGTAGATATGACAGTGGCATTTCATAGGTTTTTGGATAGGAACATGGATATCCTAGAGATTGGAGGGACATGGGACACGTGCTGGCAGAGGAGGTTAGTTTATTTTGGCATCACATTTGAACATAGGACAGAAAGCCAGAACAGGCCCTTCAGACCAGAATGTCTGTGCCCAGAATGATGCCAAGACCAATTCTTATCTGCCTGTACATAATCCTTATTCCTCTTTTCCCTACATATCCATATGCCTAACCAAACGTCTCTTAAATGCCACTATTATATCTACCTCAGCCACCACCCTCGGCAGCACGTTCCAGGTACTTACGACCTTCTGCTTAAACAAAAATTGCCCCGCACATCTCCTTTAAACGTTATCTCTCTCACCTTAAAGCTATGCCCTTTAGTTTTGATTTTTCCATCCTAGGAAAAAGGTCCTCGCTGTCTACCCTATCTATGCCACTTATAATTGTATATACTTCTAGCAGGTCTCCCCTCAACGTCTGGAGTTCCAGAGAAAATGATCCAAGTTGGTCCAATCTTTCCCTTTAGCTAATACCTTCTAATCCAGGCATCATTCTGGTAAACTTCTTTGCAAAATCTCCTCATCCTTTGTGTAATGAGGCAACCAGAAATGTCCTCAATAATCCAAATATGGCCTAACGAAAGTCCTATAATGCTGCATCATACTTCTTGACTCTTGTACTCAATGCTCCAACCCATGAAAGCAGGCATACCATGTGCCTTTTTTACCACTCTATATACTTGTGTTGGCACTTTCAAGGAGTTATGGACTTGGACCCCAAGATCCCTCTCTACCTCCCTTTGTGGAATTAATTGCGGCAGATGGCTGTGGAATTTTGTCATTTTGTATTTTAAAGTTACAGATTGACAGATTCTTCATTAGTACAGGTATCAGGGGTTAAGGAGAGAAAGATAGATCAGCGATGATTGAATGGTGGAGTAGACTTGATGGACCGAATGGCCTAATTCTACTCCTAGAATTTATGAACCAATGTACATGAATGTTGTTTAGGGTCATGCTATTAACTCCATATTTTCCCCTTAATTATGATCTCCTGAATTCCAACACCTGACACTTGCTTAGATTAAACTCTATCTGCCATTTCTCCACCCATTTCTGCCGCTGACCCATATCCTGTTGTATACTTTGACAACCTTCCCCTTAGTCCACAACCCCAGCGTTCTTGGTGTTGTCGGCAAGCTTACTAAGCAACTTATCTACGTTTACATCCAAGTCATCAATATCTATCGCAAACAACAGAGGTCCCAGCACAGATCCCTGCCAAACTCCACTGGTCACAGACCTGTTCTGAATATTGTCCTTCCACCACGACTCTCTGTCATCTGTCAGTAAGCCAGTCCTGCATCTATACAACCAAGGCATGGTTAATACGAAGATAGACACAAAATGCTGGAGTAACTCAGCAGGATAGGCAGCATCTCTGGAGCGAAGGAATGGGTGATGTTTCAGTGCGAGACCGTTTTTCAGACTGACCCGAAACGTCACCTATTCCTTCTCTCCAGAGAAGCTGCCTGACCCGCTGAGTTACTCAAGCATTTTGTGTCTATCTTCGGTTTAAACCAGCAACTGCAGTTCCTTCCTACACAAGTCATAGTTAATTCTGTGAAACCAAATCTTCTGGACGTGAGGCTCACCGGTTTATAATTGCACGGATATTCTGGGCCGAGGGGCCTAATCCTGTGCTGCACTGTTCTACAAATAGAAGATAGACACAATATGCTAGAGTAACTCAGCAGGACAGGCAGCATCTCTGGAGAATAAATTACATTTTGGCTCGAGACCCTTCTTCAGACTGAGAGCCGGGGAGAGGGAAACTAGAGGTATGAAAAGGTGCAAAGAACAAATGAATGAAAGGTTTGAAAAGAACAAATCAAAGCCTGCACCGAAGATCAGGGAAAGGTGGAGCCCACAATGGTCCATTGTTGGCTGTGGAAAGGTTGATAATGAGGGGATACAAACAGTGAAACCAAGCGAGATGACAGTGAAACTAATAGGACGACTCGGGTGGAAGAGAGATGGAGAGAGAGGAAATGTTAGGGTTACTTGAAATTAGAGAAATCAAATGAATACTGCTGAGTTGTAAGTTGCCCCAGTGAAATATGAGGTGCTGTTCCTCCAATTTGTTATTACGTGTCATAAGGTCATAAGTGATAGGAACAGAATTAGGCCATTCGGCCCATCAAGTCTGCTCTGCCATTCAATCATCGCTGATCATGGCTGAGGTACAGTGAAAAGCTTTTGTAGCGTGCTACCCAGTCGGCAGAAAGACAGTATGTGAGTACAGTCGAGCCATTTGCAGTATATAAATGTGTTTAAGAAGGAACTGCAGATGCTGGAAAATCGAAGGTACACAAAAATGCTGGAGAAACTCAGCGGGTGCAGCACCATCTATGGAGCGGAGAAGATAGGCAACGTTTCGGGCATTTGTGTGTACCTGCAGTACATAGATGCATGATAAGGGAATAACGTTTAGTGCAAGGGTGGTAAAGAAAGCTTTTGGTATGCTAGCCTTTATAAATCAGAGCATTGAGTATAGAAGCTGGGATGTAATGTTAAAATTGTACAAGGCATTGGTGAGACCAAATCTGGAGTATGGTGTACAATTTTGGTCGCCCAATTATAGGAAGGATGTCAACAAAATAGAGAGAGTACAGAGGAGATTTACTAGAATGTTGCCTGGGTTTCAACAACTAAGTTACAGAGATAGGTTGAATAAGTTAGGTCTTTATTCTCTGGAGCGCAGAAGGTTAAGGGGGGACTTGATAGAGGTCGTTAAAATGATGAGAGGGATAGACAGAGTTGACCTGATCAAGCTTTTCCCTTTGAGAATAGGGAAGATTCAAACAAGAGGACATAACTTCAGAATTAAGGGACAGAAGTTTAGGGGTAACATGAGGGGGAACTTCTTTACTCAGAGAGTGGTAGCGGTGTGGAATGAGCTTCCAGTGGAAGTGGTGGCGGCAGGTTCGTTGGTATCATTTAAAAATAAATTGGATAGGCATATGGATGAGAAGGGAATGGAGGGTTATGGTATGAGTGCAGGCAGGTGGGACTAAGGGAAAAAAGTTGTTCGGCACGGACTTGTAGGGCCGAGATGGCCTGTTTCCGTGCTGTAATTGTTATATGGTTATATGGTTATAAGGTGAAGCCAGCAAAGTACGATCAAGGATAGTCCGAGTGGATTTTAAAAAATAAATGATTTTTATTCTCAGATGCTATTATCACAGTTTAAATTTGTAGGGAGGGTGTGGATGATCAGAGCAGGAGGCAGATGCTGACAGGGTCTACCTGCTACCATGGTCACCACTTTTCTCCATTTCATTTCCCTTCTGCTTATTCCCTGCCAATGAAAGCCGAACTCACTGGGCAGCCATTGTCACTGATGCCGAAGATCTGAAATAAAGACAGAAAATGTTGCAGATACCAGCAGGTGAGGCAGCATCTGTGGAAAAGAAACAAAAGCTAATGTTGTGGTTTGCAGATCAAAAGAACACAAAGTGCTGAAGTAACTCAGTGGTCAGGCTGAATCTCTGGATAGGTGACTTTTCGGGTCGGGACCCTTCTTCAGACTGATTGTGGGGATGTGCGGGGGGTGGGGGGAGGGGAAGAAAGCTGGGAGAGAGGAGATGCAGAACACACTGTGGCAGATAGTAGGTAGACACAGGCAAGAGGGGTATATTACCTGCAATGCTTAGTCCTGCCTCTCCTCTCTTCCAGCTTTCGTTCAACACACCCACCCTCCAAAATCAGACTGAATTGGGTCCCAACCCAAAACGTCACCTATCCATGTTCTCCCGAGATGCTGCCTGCCCTGCTGAGTTACTCTAGCACTTTGTGTCATTTTGTGTAAACCTGCATCTGCATTTCCTTGTTTCTACTCTATAGTTTGGATCCTCTGTCCCTTTTTCAGTCTGAACCATTGCTCGTTTCTCTGCTCGTGAATGCTGTCTGATCTGCTCTACGTTTCCCATTGTGTCAGATATGTACTGAGTGCATCGTGAGAAGTGTAAGGCTAATTGAGAGTTGGAGATGACAAGGAGACAGGCTGCTCCTTCAGCTGTTAATGACACATTCAACACTCACGGAACAGTGCAGGAGGATAAGTTTTATGCTGGGACTTCGGGAACCTGTGGGACAAATGTCCTTGAGTCATTCAGCACTGAACCACAGATGGATCTTTCAGAAGAGTGCAATTAACATGCAATATATATATAACACGTTAATTTGTATGCTTCAATAACACTTGTTAGCATTGATTAATTGAGAGTCCTATTATAAACGTTGCCTCTTACGGCTGAAGCTTCAGATCAGGTACCAAGCACTGCTATGTAATTGTGAGCTGGAAAACATAGCATTAGTGTTATGCACTGGTATGCTTGAGGAATCGGGTCACCTTGGGTTACACACGTACATTTCAGTCGCCCTTATATGAACAAAATTTAAAAATATATAATTTAATTCTATATGAAGCTGGCATCAGCTACCGTGATCTTTATTCTCCTTTTTCTATTGCATTAATGGTCCAATAATGCATTTTTCATAAGAATTTTTAACCCAGAATCTTTACATCATAAGCATGATTGTTTTATATATAATTCCGCCAAATGTTTCAAATTGGTCTGTATTGTCCATTTGCATTGTTTCATAAACACAAATGTTGACTCCATTACATGATATTTCAGTTGTGAACAAAACAGAGTCATGTCGTTATACATTGTGGAAACTGGCCCTTCGGCCCAACATGCCCACACCGACCAACGTGTCCCACCTACACTAGCCCCACCTGCCTGCGTTTGGCCCATATCCCTCTAAACCTGTCCTCTCCATGTACCTGTCCACATATTTCTTAAACGTTGGAATAGTACCTGTCCCAACTACCTCCTCCAGCAGCTCGTTCCATACACTCACCACTCTATGTATGAAAAAGTTATTCCTCAGATGTCTATTAAATCTTTCTCCCCTTACCTTAAACCTATGTCCTCTGGTTCTCGATTCTCCTACTCTGGGCCAGAAACTCTATGCGTCTACACGATCAATTCCTCACATGATTTTGTACAGCTTATCCTCCTCCACTCTAAGGAATAGAGTTGCAGCCAACTCAACCTTCCCCTATAGCTCAGGCACACGCGTCCTGGCAACATCCTCATAAAAAGACATGCTTTACATTCTTGACGTAGACTTTGCCATTTGACTAAAATTGTGAATCAACATTGATATAAAATGCAGTTTCCATTAAAAAATGCTGGGGAAATGATGCTTGTGGTCTTCAGAAAGCATGTGGCAGGAATCTGCTGGTATAACTCTGCTGCTTTGCACTGAGCCAAGTTCACAATTACTTCAGATCACAGCCAGTTTTGCCAAATCAATGCATTTCTTTTTCCAAGCAAAACCTTATTCCAATACTCTCAGTTGTCATGTTGTGGTAAAATAATGAGTGCATTATCACTTTCCAGGTTTAGTATGTGTTAGCTGCATTCGGAGATCAGCCAACTGTAGCAGGTTGCATTAAAATCCAGGTCAATACTTGAAGCGTTGGAAATACTGATTCATATACTGCTATTCCCTCAGCCGTTCAGTCTCATTAGTGTGGATCAACGCTGCAGTCAGATCAATATAAGACAGGTGTCAACTTAACTCCCTTTTTTACACACAACTTACTATGCTGCAATCTACTTTTTTTTAGAAGACATTTGTGGTTAAGGTATAATGGGAACAGTTCCATTTGTTTGGTCACAATATTAGCTGAGGTCCAATTGCTCATGTTAATGAGGTGGGAGTGAAGTTATAGGCAAGAAGTCTAGCGATGGGAATATTTTCTGTAGCCCTTGCTGACTGTCATAGATGGGTCACTGTGTGAATAGTGTAAGATCCACAGGAGATCCTTCTTCCCTGTGGCTATCAAACTGTACAACTCCTCCCCCTTCTGTAGTGGGGTAGACTGACTCCCCTCTCCATCCCCCACGTCCCCAATCTTCGCACATCCCCAATCCTTTCCACTTGTCACTATTTCATGTTTCATGTATATTGTGTTTTATGGACTGTTGGCAGATCAATTTGGGATATATAAAGTTCTATCGTATCATTATCATATTATATCGTATGATGGTACTTGCATGTAGATTTTGACAGTGTACAGGTGGATTTTTATATTACATAGAATGTTTTAAAATGTACTTCATTGACTATAAGTTTCTCGACCAGTCTATTCCCACCTCAGATGCTGCCTGACCCATTGAGTTCCTCCAGTACTTGGTGTGTTGCTCATTCTTCCTTATAGTGTTGAATTCTATTCAATGACAATGATGGCATCAATGAGTTAATCAGCCAGAGGTTATTGAACTGACCTTGTGTGGTATCACAAGCAGGAGAGCATCTGTTCCTTTACAATTCTGTATTTCTATGTAATCCAGGGATTTACTGCATCGTGTCATACAGCGTGGAAACAGGCCATTCTGCCCAACTTGCCCACGCTGACCAACATGCCTCTAAACTAGTCCCACATGCCTGCTTTTGGCCCTCTAAACCTACCTATCCATGTACCTGTCTAAATGCCTCATTGAGATAGTGCCTGCCTCAACTACCTCCTCTGGCACTTTGTTCCATACACCCACCACCCTTTGTGTAAAAAAAGTCATCCCTCAGGTCCTCCTCACCTTAACCCTATGTCTACTGATTCACGATTCCCTTACACTGGGCAAAAGACTACCTTTACCCGATCTATTCCTCTCATGATTTGGGACACCTCTGTAAGATCACCCCTCATAATCCTACTCTCCAGGGAATAAAGTCCTAGCTCTCTCAACCTCCCCCTAGAGCTCAGTCCCACGAGTCCTGTGTACTGTTGAAACTTCTGTAGATACTGTCCACAGGAAAATTAGATGAACATGCAGAAAAATGAAATAAACAAAAAACAAAATATAAACATCTCAATTCTGGGCCTCTGCTAATCATCAGACAAAAGTAGCTCAGGACATGAGAACAAAGAGTCAATGAAGAAATAAGGCAGCACAGTGGTGCAGCAGGTAGAGCTGCTGCCTCACAGAGCCAGAGATTTGGGTTCGACCCTAACGTCGGTTGCTGTCTGTGTGGAGTTTGCACGCTCTCCCTGTGACCACAGGGGTTTCCTCTAGTTGCTCCAGACATATCCCACATCCCAAAGAAGGTGTGGGTTTGTAGGTTAATTGGCCTCTGTAAAAGAAATTGCCCTTAATGTGTAGGGAGAGGATGAGAAAGTGGGCTAAATAGTGTGACGATGATTGATGGTCGGGGTCACAGGGCCTGTTTCCATGCTCGAAACTCTAAACTAAACTAATGGGAATTGATGAGGTCACTTGATGAGGTCACGGGGGTCACAAGGGGCCCAGTGATGAGGTCAGGGGATAGTTGATGTGACAGTTACGTCCCTGCACCAGCCCACAGTCACCTGGACGAACCATCAGTGAAGATGTGGAATGAAAATGTATTGCTTTTCATTCTGGGCATGCTGTTTCTAATAGGCGGCTTGCCCAACTTCCTAAACCAGGACGACTGGGCTAACTGCTCGGGCAAAGCCCCCTGCTCCCTGGCGTTCCTATCGAACAATCCGCTCAGCCTGCGTTGCCCGAGTGCCACAGAAGTACCAGCAGGCTCTGTGTACTGGCAGTACCAGGACCTCAGCCAGCCTCAAGCCCAACCCAGCACCTTCATCACATCCGGGCACTTGACGGTGTACCAAGGGCCGATGGGCGATCTGGGAAGCCGAGCCGATCTACATCGAGGCTCCTTGATCATGGACACGGCGAAGACCTCAGACACGGGCCTGTACCTGTGTAAGTCGGCTAATTCCACCCTAGCCGCCTACCAGGTGGATGTGCAGGACTCGTCTCTGGTTTACGTGTCCCACCAAGGGCTGGGGGAGAGCATTCTGACAAACCAGACCCTGAGGGTGAACGTGGGCTCTTCCCAGCACATGGTCAAGCTCTACACCCGCTGGGGACCATGGCAGGAATGTAACCGGTGTAACGTAATAGGGGAGCAGAAGGTGATGGGCTTCTGTTACGCCAAACTTAACTACATCGGCAAGGACGAGGACGAGGACGAGGCACTGGAGGTGAATGGCATCACCTTGCCCTGCGGGCTAATGGAGCTATTCATTGGGCAGTCCTTGCCCCGGCGCGGCGCTGAGCTCCACTACCAATGGTGCCGCCAGCCGTGCAAGAAGGAGCAACAACCATTGGAGATCGCAGCCAATCTTCTGTTGCTGGAGATTGGCGAATGGTGGCGGTGGTGGTGTGGTCGGGAGCCTGTGTTCGACTGGATGGAGCCGCGTACAACTCTTGTGCAGTCGACGTACCACGGCATCCGTGACAACGCCCGGATGACATGCCCGGGGGCGTCGGTGTACACGCCCGTTCTATGGCAGCGCGACTCCACCTTTATCACCCAAGGTGGCAGCAGTGACGGGAGACACCGGCTGGTCGACGCCATGGGCGGCATGTATGAAATCAAAAGTGTGATGCCCTCCGACCGTGGCATCTACCGCTGCTGGGTGCATGGGCGTAGGGTTGCCTCCTTCCACATCGAGACGCCCGAGAAGCCAGTGGTGCACCGCCCCGTCAACCGGCGACTGCTCAGACGCGTAACAACCATCGTCGGCACGATCGCCATGGTCTTTATAATCAGCGCCGTGGTTGAAATATTACACACCTAGATCTTCGACTTCAACTGCCTCCTCAAGACCACATAAAGACCACGAGACATAGGGGCAGAATTAGGCCCATTTCCGCCATTCTATCGCGGCTGATTCATTTTTCCTTCTCAACCAAATTCTTCTGCCCTCTCCCCGGAATCTTTTATCATTAATAATCATTATCCATATCCCAAGGACTTGGCCTCTCATGCCCCAGGCCATGGATGACACAGCTGGGCTGCAGCAGCAGGGGCAAATGTGCAACTGGGCTGCGTTGGCTCCAGTGGAGCTGCAGTGTGAATAACATTGGTGCACGTGGGCTGCTTTAGGGGAAACACTCTGCTGCGTGATAGAGTGCCGACTGCATTGCTGCTGTGCCAGTGACCATGCTGCATTGGAGCACATTGGGAGCAATGCCACCACCTCCAGCGAGACTGGGACATGTATTGGAAGAATGGCACCCTAGGGAACTGAAAGAACTGCAGTGGCTGGTAAGATCGAAGGTAGACACAAAATGCAGCATCTTTGGAGAGGGGTCGAGACCCTTCTGATGTCAGGGGAGCGGATAGGTCATAAGGTCATAAGTACTCGGAGCAGAATTAGGCCATTCGGCCCATCAAGTCTACTCCACCATTCAATCATGGCTGATCTATCTCTCCCTCCTAACCTCATTCTCCTGCCTTCTCCCCATAACCCCTGATACCCACACTAATCAAGAATCGATCTATCTCTGCCTTAAAAATATCCACTGACTTGGTCTCCACAACCCTCTGTGGCAAAGAATTCCACAGATTCACCACCCTCTGACTAAAGAAATTTCTCCTCATCTCCTTCCTAAAAGAACGTCCGAGGCTGTGGGTAGGACAAAGAAGAGAGTGGAACTAGTGGCAGAACTGAGAAGGTGTGTGGGGTGAGGGGTGAAATGAAGAGAGAGAGAGCAAGGGCTATCTGAAGTTAGAGAAGTCAATGTTCATACTGCTGGAGTGTAAACTACCCAAGTGAAACACAATGCATTCAGAAAATATTCAGACCCCTTCACTTTTTCCACATTTTGTTACGTTACAGCCCTAGTCATTTCTTTTTTTACATCCATCTACACAGGTATTTAGAAATTTTTGCAAAGAAATAACTGAAATATCACATTTACATAAGTATTCAGACCTTTCAGATTGTCAGATTGAATGGGGAGTGTCGATGCACAGCTATTTTCAGGTCCCTCCAGAGATGTTCGATCGGGTTCAAGTACGGGTTCTGGCTGGGCCACTCAAGGACATTCACAGACTTGTCATGGCCACTCCTACGTTGTCTTGGCTTTGTGCTGTTGGAAGGTGAACCTCCTCTCCAGTCTGAGGTCCAGAATGCTCTGGAGCAGGGTTTCATCAAGGATCTCGCTGTACTTTGCTCTGTTCCACTTTCCCTGGATCCTGATTAGTCTCCTGCCGCTGAAAAACATCCCCACAGCATGATGCTGCCACCACCATGCTTCACTGTGGGTATGGTATTGGCCAGGTGATGAGCGGTGCCTGGTTTCCTCCAGACGTGATGCTTGGCATTCAGACCAAAGAGTTCAATCTAGGTTTCATCAGACCAGAGAATCTTGTTTCTCATGCCTTTGGCAAACTCCAAGCGGGCTGTCATGTGCCTTTTACTGAGGAGTGGCTTCCGTCTGGCCACTCTACCATAAAGGCCTGATTGGTGGAGGGCTGCAGATATAGTTGTCCTTCTGGAAGGTTCTATCATTGCCACAGTGGAACTCTGGCGCTCTGTCTGTCAGAGCTCCATGAGGTTCTTGGTCACCTCCCAGACCAAGGCCCTTCTCCCCCGATTGCTCGGTTTGGCCGGGCGGCCAGCTCTATGAGGAGTCCTGGTGATTCCAAAGTTCTTACATTTAAGAATGACGGAGGCCACTGTGCTCTTCTGGACCTGCAATGCTGCAGAAATTGTTTTATACCCTTCCCCAGATCTGTGTCTCGACACAATCCTGTCTCGGAGATCTACAGACAATTTCTTTGTCTTCATGGCTTGGTTTTTGCTCTGACATGCACTGTCAACTGTGGGACCTTATACAGACAGATGTGTGCCTTTCCAAACCATGTCCAATCAATTTAATTTACCACTGGTGGACTCCAATCAAGTTGTAGAAACATCTCAAGGATAATCAATAGAAACAGGATGATCCCAAGCAATTTTGAGTGTCATAGCAAAGGGTAAATGTAAATACATGTAAATTTGATATTTGTGATTCTTATGTAAATGTGATATTTCAGTTATTTATTTTTTATTATTTTGCAAAAATTTCTAACCAGCTTTTTCTGAATGCACTTTATGAGGTGCTGTTCCTCAAATTAGTGCTGGGCCTCTCTCTGACAATGGAGAAGGCCCAGGACAGAAAGGTCAGATTCGGAATGGGAGGAGGAGTTGAAGTGCTGGGCTACCGTGAGATCAGCTTGGTTGAGACGGACTGAGCCGAGATGTTCAGCGAATGATTGCCGAGTCTGTGCTTGGTCTCGCCAATGTAGAGAAGTTGACACCTAGAACAGCGGATGCAGTAGATGAGGTTGGAGGTGGTGCAAGTGAACCTCTGCCTCACCTGGAAAGACTGTTTGGGTCATTTGGATGGAGTCGAGGGGGAAAGGTAAAGGGACAGGTCTTGCATCTCCTGCAGTTGCAGAGAAAAGTGCCTATGCCCCTGTGCCACTTAGGAAACCTGAACGGAAACCTCTGGAGACTTTGCGCCCCACCCAAGGTTCCCGGAGGTTTTTGTCAGTCTCCCTAATGGTCGAAAGTGGTTTCCACTTCTACTATGTTCCGGCGATTATTTCAAAAAATTCACAATCGGCCGCGACTAAAAATAGGTTGCCGTTTTAAAAATCGGTAATTTTTTAGTCTAAGTCGGTTGCGATGCTAGTTGAAGGTGGTTGCCGGAGGTTGCAGATAGCCTTCCACTACCTGCAACCTATCACCGATTTTTTAAACGGCAACCTATTTTTAATCGCGGCCGGTTTTGAATTTTTTGAAATAATCGGCGGAACATAGAAGAAACGGAAAAGCACTTTCGACCATTAGGGAGACTGTCAAAAACCTCCGGGAACCGCACGGAAACCTTGGGTGGGGCGCAAAGTCTCCAGAGATTTCCGTTCAGGTTTCCTAAGTGGAAAGCAGAAAGGGGTGGAGATGGGAAGATACGGCCAGCAGTGGGCTCCCTTTGGAGGTGGCAAAAATGTTGGAGGATGTTAGGCTGTGGGCGGAGGAGCTTTATCGTTCAAGTTCGTGACCCAACTCACGGATCTACCTGAATTTTTAACATATTGTGTATAAATATTATATAAATCATACCTGAAACTCGTCAAGACCAAAACATGCAGATTTTTTAAATATGAGAAAAACCTTAATTTTTTCCGAGTAGTAATTGTCCAATCAATGCACATTTGACTTTGAGTTCGGACGCAAATTGACCAATCCCGCGCTTTGTTTTATGGTCGCTAGGCAGCGAGGACCCTGGGATCATGGCTGCCTCCTAATTATATCAAAACAATAACAAGGTTTCCAAGGAATATAGGTATTGCTAACCTTGCTGATAATTTTGTTTTTCAATTGATTTGTCTATAAAGTTACTATGTGGGACCCATTGGATCCCAGCTTCACACGGCAAGGCTGGTCCCCCAACGCAATATTCCACCTCTCCAACAATTCCAATATTGCTGGCCAGTGGGGGGGGGGGCTTGCTGGAGCGCTAGCATGGTGTTGCAGGCCGAAGGAACTGGTTTCCAGAGGGCTAGTAGGGACATTGTGGGCCAAATGGATTCTTGGGCTGGCAGCTGTCACTTCGACCACACACACACACACACACACACACACACACACACACACACACACACACACACACACACACACACACACACACACACAAAAACACACACTCACACCAACACACCAACACACCAACACACACACACACACACACGCACGCACACACACACACAAACACACAAACACACACTCACACCAACACACACACACAGACACACTCTCACACACAAAAACACACTCACCAACACACACCAACACACACACACACAAAAACACACACACACACACACACACACACACACACACACACACACACACACACACACACACACACACACACACACTCACACCAACACACACTCACACCAACACACACACACACACACACACACACACACACACACACACACACACACACACACACACACACACACACACACACACACACACACACACACACATACACACACACACACACACAGTATAAGAATATATGGTTTAAAGTGACTGCAGCATGGAATTAGGCTCCCCATGGTGTAATATGGGCATTGGACACTAGATGCCACTTACTTTTTTGATTTAATTTTCGAATTAATTTAATTAAATAATGTGCAACTTTTGGCACTGACGAGTTATGACTTTTTTCTCAATTATATTTTATCTAAATCTGTGCAAAATTTAATGTATTTCTGAGACATGGGTCACGAAAGTTAAATTCTAGACACATTTTCGATGCTCGGCCCACAGCATCTATATGCTGTATGCGACGGCTGATGGGGTGGAAGGTGAGTATAAGGGGGACTCGGGACGTTAAGAGAGGGGGGAGGGGGAACCACCTCCAAAGCGATCCCACTACTGGCCATATTTTCCCATCTCCACCGCTTTCTGCTTTCCACAGCGACCATTTCCTCCGTAATTACCTGCTCAACTCGTCCTTTCCCACCCAAAACACCCTCTCCCCAGGCACTTTCCTCTGCAATCGCAGGAGATGCAACACCTGTCCCTTTACCTTCCCCCCTCGAATCCATTCAAGGACCCAAACAGTCTTTACAGTTGAGGCAGACATTCACTTGCACCTCCTCCAACCTCATCACTGCATCCGCTGTTCCAGGTGCCAACTTCTCTACATTGGCGCTACCTAGTGCAGGCTCGGTGATCATTCGCTGAGCACCTCGGCTCAGTCCGTCTTAGCCAACCTGATCTCCCGGTGGCCCAGCACCAACTCCCCCCCCCCCATTCCTAATCTGTCCTTTCTCTCCTGGGCCTCCTCCATTGTCAGAGTGAGGCCCAGTGCAAATTGGAGGATCAGCACCTCATATTTCACTTGGGTAGTTTACACCCCAGCGATATGAACATTGACTTCTCTAACTTCTGGTAGCCCTTGCTCTCTTGCTTCATTCCCCCCTTCACATCTCCCTCACTGGTCCCACTGTCTCCGCCTACATTCTTTCTTTGTCCTACCCCCTCCCCTGACTAAAGAAGGGTATCGACCTGAAATGTCACCAATTCCTTCTCTCCATAGATGCTGCCTCGCCCGCTGACTTTCTCTAGCATTTTGTGTCTACTGGCCACTCCCATTTCTCCCCTCCTGCCTGCCTCCATTAACATTCCTTCCTCTGGCTTCACCATTTCCAATTAAAATCCTCTTAAGTCTCACACCAGCGTTTAGCAGCTACAGGCCCGTACGAAGGATGGGAACAGGCGGGGTCAGCAGAGAGCTGTGGAGAGACTGGCTGCCGACAAGACCAAGCCCTTGAAGAGGCAGACGGCGAGGTGGTGCAAAGTGGAGTCCAATGGTTTGGGGCAGCTCTGCCACCGAGGAAGGCAGCAACCACGAGCAGCAGTCCAGGGTTCACGAGAAACCACACCAGCAGCACTCCAGGGTTCCAACCCCATGAGCAGCACCCAGCAGTCCAGCAGACCAGCAGTCCAGCAGTCCAGCAGTCCAGCAGTCCAGCACTCCAGCAGACCAGCAGACCAGCAGTCCAGCAGACCAGCAGTCCAGCAGACCACCAGTCCAGCAGTCCAGCAGACCAGCAGTCCAGCACTCCAGCAGACCAGCAGACCAGCAGGCCAGCAGACCAGCAGACCAGCAGTCCAGCAGACCAGCAGACCAGCAGTCCAGCAGGCCAGCAGACCAGCGCTCCAGCAGACCAGCAGTCCAGCAGTCCAGCAGACCAGCAGTCCAGCAGACCAGCAGTCCAGCAGTCCAGCAGACCAGCAGTCCAGCAGACCAGCAGTCCAGCAGTCCAGCAGACCAGCAGACCAGCAGTCCAGCAATCCAGCAGTCCAGCAGACCAGCAGTCCAGCAGACCAGCAGACCAGCGCTCCAGCAGTCCAGCAGTCCAGCAGACCAGCAGTCCAGCAGACCAGCAGACCAGCGCTCCAGCAGACCAGCAGTCCAGCAGTCCAGCAATCCAGCAGACCAGCAGTCCAGCAGTCCAGCAGTCCAGCAGGTCAGCAGACCAGCGCTCCAGCAGACCAGCAGTCCAGCAGTCCAGCAGACCAGCAGTCCAGCAGACCAGCAGGCCAGCAGTCCAGCAGACCAGCAGTCCAGCAGACCAGCGCTCCAGCGCTCCAGCAGTCCAGCGCTCCAGCAGACCAGCAGACCAGCGCTCCAGCAGTCCAGCAGTCCAGCAGTCCAGCAGTCCAGCAGTCCAGCAGACCAGCAGACCAACACTCCAGCAGTCCAGCAGTCCAGCAGTCCAGCAGTCCAGCAGGCCAGCAGTCCAGCAGACCAGCAGACCAGCAGTCCAGCAGTCCAGCAGTCCAGCGCTCCAGCAGTCCAGCAGACCAGCAGACCAGCAGTCCAGCAGTCCAGCAGTCCAGCAGTCCAGCAGTCCAGCAGACCAGCGCTCCAGCAGACCAGCAGTCCAGCAGTCCAGCAGTCCAGCAGACCAGCAGTCCAGCAGACCAGCAGTCCAGCAGACCAGCAGTCCAGCAGACCAGCAGTCCAGCAGTCCAGCAGTCCAGCAGACCAGCGCTCCAGCAGACCAGCAGACCAGCGCTCCAGCAGTCCAGCTGTCCAGCAGTCCAGCAGACCAGCGCTCCAGCAGACCAGCAGACCAGCAGACCAGCAGTCCAGCAGTCCAGCAGTCCAGCAGTCCAGCAATCCAGCAGACCAGCGCTCCAGCAGACCAGCGCTCCAGCAGTCCAGCAGACCAGCAGTCCAGCAGTCCAGCAGTCCAGCAGACCAGCAGTCCAGCAGTCCAGCAGACCAGCAGTCCAGCAGTCCAGCAGTCCAGCAGACCAGCGCTCCAGCAGTCCAGCAGACCAGCGCTCCAGCAGACCAGCAGTCCAGCAGACCAGCGCTCCAGCGCTCCAGCAGACCAGCAGACCAGCGCTCCAGCAGTCCAGCAGTCCAGCAGTCCAGCAGTCCAGCAGACCAGCAGTCCAGCAGACCAGCAGTCCAGCAGACCAGCAGTCCAGCAGACCAGCAGTCCAGCAGACCAGCAGTCCAGCAGACCAGCAGTCCAGCAGTCCAGCAGTCCAGCAGACCAGCAGTCCAGCAGACCAGCAGTCCAGCAGTCCAGCAGCCCAGCAGTCCAGCAGACCAGCAGTCCAGCAGACCAGCAGACCAGCAGTCCAGCAGACCAGCATTCCAGCGCTCCAGCACTCCAGCAGTCCAGCAGTCCAGCAGACCAGCGCTCCAGCACTCCAGCAGACCAGCAGTCCAGCAGACCAGCATTCCAGCGCTCCAGCACTCCAGCAGACCAGCAGTCCAGCAGACCAGCAGACCAGCAGTCCAGCGCTCCAGCACTCCAGCACAGCCCCTATATATATTTTAACCATATTTACTCATTGTTATTTACAATTAATATATATTTACCTATTTACATATTTACCTATTATTGTTCTACTAAATATATTCAATTTTACTTTAAAAAGTTTGTTTCCTTGCAATATTTCTTTAATATTATTGATTTGGTCGTTGCGAATAATGTATCTTCGACGAATCTTAAGGTTCATTATTTCCTTCATGCAACTCTCCCGAATATATATTCATGTACTGTAGAATCAGTTCATTTTTCTCGGGTTGGTAATGAGCATTGAGTGGTAGTAAATATAATTCCACCATCACCATTATATGTCTATATCTCTTGTTTCCTTTTCCCCTGACTAGTCTGACCCAAAACGGCACCCATTCCTTCTCTCCAGAGATGCTGGCTATCCTGCTGAGTTACTCAAGCTTTTTGTGTCTACCCTTACATCAAATGTGCTCATTCTTCTTGCCTAGATAGTGACTATTTTATTTCTAAAGCACCGAGGGTTTTAATTTGTTCGATGGATGGGGAGAGCATAATTGTGGATTGAAATTTCACCCATTCTCTCTCTCCAAAGATGCTGACTGGCCCGCTGAGTTAGCCTAGCATTTTGTGACTATCTTTGGTGTAAACCAGCATTTGCCATTCCTTCCTGATACATATGGAGGTTTCGGGCTGGGTTTGGCCACGTTCGAATCATTTGGTGGATTCTGGGTGCAGGAGGTTTGGAACTGTCCGGGCTGCATTCCAATGGATCCATGAGTGGACCATGCTTAGGCTGAATGACACAAGAGGGCAACCAGCGAAAGCAAATGCCTAACAAATCATAGGGAGGCCAGTGGTAGCCAAACTGAACTAGGGTGTGGATTACCGAGGAGTATTATTATTTGTTTTTTTCAGGGTGGCACAGTGGCGCAGCAGTAGAGATGCTGCCTCACAGCATCAGAGACTCAGGATCAATCCTGACTACAGGTGCTGTCTGCACGGAGTTTGTGCGTTCTCCCTGAGACCACGTGGGATTTCTCCGGGTACTCCGTTTCCTCCCACATTCCAAAGATATACAGGTTTGTAGGGTTAATTGGCTTCTGTAAATTGCCCCCAGTCTGTAAGATAGAAATAGTGTATGGGGAATGCTAGTTACTTGCTACACCTTCACAGCCTCATTCATGTAAAAGCACAAATAAATATACAATAATCCATAACGCTATCAATTAATTGTAATACATTTATAGTTGGGTGGCATGGTGGTGCAGCAGTTGTGTTGCTGCCTTATTGTGCCAGAGACCTGGTTTTGATAAATTGTCCCCAGTGTGTAGGATAGTGCTAGTGTATGGGATCGCTGGTCGGCGAGGACTTGGTGGGCCGCAGGACCTGCGTCCGCACTGTGTCTCTAAACTAAACTAAATTAAATCCAGTCAATACTGAGTGAACTCCAGAAAAACATTGGGTTGAATCTCATACTTATTACATTTGCTTACTACACAGAAGATGGTTATTCGGTCAAATGAATCTACACATTCAAGACACATCAATGTGCCATTCTTCCTCATTTCATGAAACCCATTCTCTCTCACATGTTCATCCATGCTACGTTGATTGTCCTGCCACCCACAAGCACCGGGGGCAATGTACAGGAAGTAGCCAATTGACTTACCAGCATATTTCCACTGTAGGTTTTCACTGTAACTGTGACAATAAACAAAACTGAACTAAACGTTGGGGATGTGGGAACAAACTGGAGCACATGGGAAAACCAATGTGGTCATAGAATGTGCAGGAAGGAACTGCAGATGCTGGTTTATACCGAAGATAAGACACTAAATGCTAGAGTAACTCAGCGGGTCAGGCAGCATCTCTAGAGAAAAAAGGAATAGGTGACCTTGCGGGTCATAACCCTTCATTGAGACTGAAACTCGAGATGGAGGGACGGTAGGGAATAAACTAGAGGTGAGAAAAGTCCAAAACAAATCAGGGCTGGAAACAAATGACCTCAAGAGCCCATAATGGCCCATTGTTGAGGGCGATGTAACAACAAGAGGGATACAAGGATGTCAACGGCGGAACTGGTAGGATGACTAATGTGGGGAAGTGGCGAGAGAGGGGAGAGGATGGAATGCAGGAATACCTGAAGTTACAAAAATCAACATTCATACCGCTGGGTTTGTAAGCTGCCCAAGCGAAATATGTGCTGTTCCAGGAATGTGTGTATATCTTCAGCAGTCATGTGCAAACTCCACATGGACATGTCCCCAACAACCCTCACCAACCTCTACGATGCGTTGTAGAAAGCATTCAATCAGGATGCATCACAGCATGGTTATGGGAACAGCTCCATCCAAGATGGCAAGAAATTGCAAAGTTGTGGATGTAGCCAAGAGCATCCACAAACCTGTTCAGACCTTGTGTGAACTGAACTGGTTTAATATCAGTGCATCTCACCATTAACTCAGGGAGATTTTAAAGACTACTTATTTCCTTTGCAACAGCTAATGTATCTCATACCACCTGATTCGGTAATTTATGCCAGCCAATTCCTGTAATTGATTTCACCATGAGCCTGCCATTAGAACAATTCTGCGGGTAAACAGAAGCAGAGGAAAGCATCCTGAGTAATCATAATTTGTGGAGGTGACTGAATTTTTTGGCCTTCTTAATACATGTCCACTTCAGCTTGTTAAATGCCTACTAAGTACCTGGAGTCTGATGCAATGGACAATGTCCTTGAAAGTTCCCCCCAGCTCTTGCGTATTTAAATAGAAGCAACATCAAAGTGTGATTAAAATAACTGCATCCAAAATAGGATGACATCTTCTGCCACTAAATATTTTATTCGCTATATATTTATAAGAATAACAATTTATACTAAATTGAATCATTGCATCTGAATGAAGGTTAAAATCCAAGATGTTATGAAGTTTTTGGGATGATGGATAATCACATGAAATTAAAATGCTCAATGTTAAGATTTGAGGTAAATATTCATCTCCAATGTTTGGTTATATTTAGTTTGGTTTAGTTTAGTTTGGTTTGGTTATACAGCAGACACACAGACCCTTTGGTCCACCATGTTCACGCCGACCATCGATCACCTGTTCACACCAGCTCTATCTTATCCCACTTTTGCGTCAACTATAGACAATAGACAAGAGGTGCAGCAGTAGGCCATTCGGCCCTTCGAGCCAGCACCGCCATTCAATGTGATCATGGTTGATCATCCCAAATCAGTACCTCATTCCTACCTTCTCCCCATATCCCCTGACTCCGCTATTTTTAAAAGCCCTATCTAGCTCTCTCTTGAAAGCATCCAGAGAACCTCCCTCTGAGGCAGAGAATTCCACCGACTCACCACTCTCTGGGAGAAAAACTGTTTCCTCGTCTTCGTTCTAAATGGCTTACTCCTTATTCTTAAACTGTGACCCCTGGTTTTGGACTCCCCCAACATCGGGAACATGTTTCCTGCCTCTAGCGTGTCCAAGCCGTTAACAATCTTATATATTTCAATATTTCAACCCTTTCATCCTTCGAATCTCCAGTGTACAAGCCCAGCTGCTCCATTCTCTCAGCATATAACAGTCCCGCCATCCCGGGAATTAACCTTGTAAACCTACGCTGCACTCCCTTAATAGCAAGAATGTCCATACTCAAATTAAGGGACCAAAACTGCACACAATACTCCAGGTGTGGTCTCACGAGGGCTCTGTACAACTGCAGATGGACCTTTTTGCTCCAATATTCGATTCCTCTTGTTATAAAGGCCAACATGCCATTTGCTTTCTTCACTGCCTGCTGTACCTGCATGGTTACTTTCATAGACTGATGTACAAGGAGCCCCAGATCCTGTTGTACTTCACCTTTTCCCAACTTGACGCCATTTAGATAGTAATCTGCCTTCCTGTTTTTGCTACCAAAGTGGATAACCTCACATTTATCCACATTTATCCTCATATTGATATGAATCTTTCCACAATTTACAGGGCGGCACAGTGGCCTGGCTGGTAGAGCTGCAGTCCCGCAGCATCAGAGACCCACGTTCGATCTGGACCTCGGTTCTGTGTGGAATTCTCCCTGTAACCGTGTGTGTGGTTTCCTCCCACATCCCAAAGACATGTGGGTTTGTAGGTTAATTGGCCCAGTGTGTAGGATGTTGTTGGGAAATTGGGATAACATAGAAATAGTGAGAAGGGGTGATGGAAGGTTGGGGGGGGGGGGGGGGGGGGGTAGGGAACAGAGGGGCGAAGGGCCTGTTTCCATGCTGTATCTCTAAATAAACTAAATTGACAATTGAAGGGAGCATAGAAGACGTGAAAAATAAATACAAACATCCAGCAGGTCAAGCAGCATCATGGAAAGAGAAACAGGATTAATGTATCAGATCAAAGACCCTTCATCAGAAAAAAATGACAAATGAACAAATGTAAAGTCAGGTTAAACATGACACAGATAGAAAATACATTAACTATTGGAAGTCGTAGTAAATGCTTGAAATACTCAGCAGGTCAGACGCACCTCTGTTCATAGATGGTGCCTGACCCATTGAGTAGTTCCTGATGTAAATGTATCCATTGCCATTTCTCATGTCTGGACCATACACGTGTTACCTTCTTAACATGGGTCACTGCAAGGGGGTTGTGAACTGCCTGTAAACATTGTAGTTGCTGACAGGTTTCCAGAGTTCATGAAAAAATGGGCTGGAGTTTCTAGCCCCAAGAATACTTTTTTAGAAACATAGAAAATAGGGTGCAGGAGTAGGCCATTCGGCCCTTTAAGCCAGCACCGCCATTCCGTATGATCATGGCTGATCATCCAAAATTAGTACCCAGTTCCTGTTTTCATCCCATATCTGCTGATTTCGTTAGCCCCAAGAGCTCTATCTGACTCTCTCTTGAAAACATCCAGTAAATTGGCCTTCACTGCCTTCTGTGGCAGAGAATTCCACTGATTCACAGCTCTCTGGTTGTAAAACGTTTTCCTCATCTTGGTCCTAAATGGCCTACCCCTTATACACTGTGACTCTGGTTCTGGACTTCCCCAGCATTTTTCCTGCATCTAGCCTGTCCAATCCCTTAAGAATTGTATATTTTTGTTATAAGACCCCCAGAATCTTGCTCCAAAGCTTTTCACAGTACCTCAGTAACATAACAATAATAACCCCAACCTAACCCACCTAACCTAGAGAAGCAGATGTCCCACTCCTCACATAACTCCCCATTCCTTCCCCCTCTAAACAAAGTATCTGTGTTACCCCATCTTTTCATCCACTCCGTACGCAAGACGCAACTTGGAGGCCAATTAACCTACAAATCCACATGTTGTTGGGATGTGGGAGAAAACCGGAGCACCTGAAGGAAGCCCATGTGGTCACAGGGGGAGCATGCAAATACCCCAGAGACATCCTCTCGATCTGTTGATGAAGTCTGTGCTCCCTTGCTCCAGGAGTGGCTGAACCCTAAGCCCACTAATCATCAATCACTTTCCGCTTCATACCTTAATCAATGCCATATCTGCATGGTCCATAAAACTGCCCCAGACAAGCCGTGGTCTCCTCCCCCTCTCAATGCCAAGATATAACTTCTCCATTATCATTTCCGGCTCAGTGCAGCTCCCAGAAATCACCATGTTATGATCCAGCTTCCCGCACTGTATCCAATGATCATTGCCTGAGGTTATCACTGTTCCATTACTGCCAGTAGACTTGCATTGCCATGAGCCAAAGGTGCAGAGGCCAAACCAGAAAATTACTCCTCTGTGACAAACTATTTATTTTCAGGACAAGCCATTCTGAAGTTTCACCACTGCAACTCATCACGACCTGCAGAAGATAAACATGTTTGGCTTGTTCAAGATTAGTGGTAAATGCAAGAAGAATTGAGTTAGTTCCCATTTATTTAGCAGATTAAATCACAAATAATCACTTAAAGCTCCAGTAATGCATTTTAACGTGTGCTATTTTTAACTGTCTAACAGACTTTTCTATGTTAACCATGCCTCCAGATTGCAGATCACAGTCCGATGCAAAATGTAATGCCACCTCACATTCAGTTTGGTTTTAGTGTAGAGCTGCAGCATGCAAACAAGCTCTTCAGCCCACTGTATCCATGCCAACCATCAATCGCTGCTTCACACTCGTTCTATATTATCCTACTTTATCATCTACTCCCTGCACAAAAGGGGCAATTTACAGAGGCCAATTAACCTACAAACCTGTATGTCTTTGGGGTGTGGCAGGATACCAGAGCATTCGGAGGTAACCCACTCTGTCACAGGGAGAAGGTGCAAACTCCACACAGACAGCACCCGAGGGAAGGAACAAACTGGGTCTCTGGCGTTGTCAGGCTGCAAGTGTACCAGCTGCACCAGTGTGCCGACGTTTGGTAACGTCACCACTCCCGAGTTATTAATTTGTGTATTTAACTTGAGTTGTAATGATCTTAGTTTAGTTTAGATCAGTGGTTCAAAGATTCAATGGTTCAATGGTCCTTTATTGTCACGTGTACCGATGTACAGTGAAATTTGATTTACCATACAGTTATACCATAAAAGCAACAAGATACAAAACTACATAAAGATTAAACATAAACAGCCACTGCAGTGGCGTGTGAGAATCCCTAGGGCACACAGCATAAGCGGAGACCCACAGCAATCAGTTCAATGTCCGGGCCACACACACGCTCCTTCACCGTGATGTGACCAGAGTTGCATTGTATTGTATTGTATTGTATTCAAATTTATTGTCATTGTCTCAATTAGAGACAACAAAATGAATTTCCCTTTACAGTCAGTATCATAAAAATAAAAAAATAATAAATAATAAAACATATTAAAAATAAAATAGAATTTAAAAAAAAGCACAAACACAGAAAGTCCACGACACAACATAACACAATGGCACCAAGGTGAGGAAGGCACCATAGTCCAAAGATTTCCACGAGTCAAATTTATCACTTGAAGTAAAAAATTAAAAACTTTTAAACTCGTTGTAAGAACGTAGTAACCCATGAGTTTACCATAGTGACTCGTGAGTCCACCGTGGACACTCTTTAACTCAGCGGACAGGCAGCATCTCTGGGGAGAAGGAATGGGTGATGGGATGACATTTCCAAATTTCTGCTGTGCCTTTGTGTAACTCCAGCACTGTGTGTTCACTTTTTGTCAACCAGCATCTGCCCTTTCTTGTGTATGACATTATTTGTATCCGTGGCAGTTGATTTTCGCTCCCTTCAGTTTCCCAGGGGACGGGACGGGACTGGAGTTGGGAGGGAAAGGTGGGGGGGGGGGGTCGAGTTCCGACGTTCCAGCTACGTTAATTCTACGTGATTACCACGAGTTTGATTTGTTTTAACCACGGGATCACTCGTGGGTGGACTCGCACCGTGAGACAGGGGTTTTACCATCCGTGAATCCTTATGTTAGTCAGGTTTTACGTAAGTCAACAAAAAGCTTTTCACTGTACCTCGACACACATGACAATAAACTAACTTAAACAGGCTCAACTAAATTAGACACGGTCGTAGATAGAAACAAAAAGCTGGAGTAGCTCAGTGGGTCAGTCAGCATTTCAGGAGAAAAGGAATCGGTGACGTTTTGGGTCAAGACCCTTCTCCAGTCTGAAGAAGGGTCGAGACCCAAAACGTCACCCATTCCTGATGATGACTGAACAAATGAGTTACTCAAGCTTTTTGTTTCTATCTTTGGTTTAAACCAGCATCTTCACTTCCTTCCTAGACAGAGTCCTAAATGGGCAGACCATAGGAAGTGCAGTTCATTGCAATCACACGTGAGATTTCCCACTCTAGACCCATAAAAGTATTTTATAAATGAATAGAAAGCCGACAGTTTAAAAGGGCAAACCAATCTGGGAATCCAATTGGGCAGATCATTGAAAGGCAGTGGACTTGAACGAAAAGCAATGAGGATTTTTTAAATCTCAGGAAGAATACAAAATGAAGGAATTTATTCCTTATTGGTTTGTGCCTGGATCAGAGCAATTTGGAATATAGCGTTCAGTTTGGGTATCAGGCTCTTGGGAAGCGTTCAGTGTACCCTCATCAGAATGATACACAAAGGCTCAGAAGGCCAGACTAAACAAAATAGCCTTCTATTCAAACACAGTATTTACAGTCCTAAGAGTGTTCGATGGAGATTAAGCATCCAGAGCTGAAATAAGGAAATACTTTTGTGTGCACGGGAACTGAGAATTTAGACTCGGTCTCCCTATAGGGCTGTGAATGTTACATTAATAGAAGTTTGCTAAATTGCAAAAGACAGAATTATTTTCAGGTAGGAATGTACAGGGATAGAGCAAAATGGTGAGTACAACACATCTTTACAAAGCAAGAGCAAATGTAGCTTAAATAAAGATGTTTGGGGTCATAGAAAAGACAGCACCATCCTTGGAATTGGGATTTTGACAGTTCTTGATTCTCAATAGAACTACTTAATCCTATTTACTTGTGTCTTCTCAACTCTGTCCTATACTTTCTTTCTTCTAGTATTTGCCTTTCTGTTTGTTTGATGTTGTGATGGCCTGGTTTTATAGGCAATTATATTACATGCCCTGAGGCCTTCTAATTTGAAACTCTTAATACCCATATCATTGGCTGGTACTCTCCATTCACTGTCAACCAATGGAAATAGTCATTTTTTTAAACTTAAAAATAGGAACTATTTCCCCTTCTTTAGTTCTCATAACCTACCTGCTGCATTTAATGTTTCTCCCAGTTTTTCTCAACAACTTAATTTACCTACTCATCCCTGGATCACCTTTATGAATCTAGGTGTGTAGGAAGGAACTGTAGAACTGTAGTTGCTGGTTTACATTGAAAATAGACACAAAATTCTGGAGTAACTTAAGGAGACTGCAGCATCTCTGGAGAGAAGGAATGGATGACATTTTGGGCCGAGACCTTTCTTCAGACTCTTTATTAATCTAGGTTTAGGTTAAGTTTATTGTTGTCATGTTTACTGAGAAAAGCTTTGTTTTGCATGCTATCCAATAAAATCAAATATTGCTTTACATAAATGCATTCAAGCAAAATTCAAGTATCTTAGGTTGAGCGAAAGGAAAGATACAAATACAGTGCCAAATATAGTTTGCAGCATTATATCGGAACCATCCCAGAGGCAATGTCCGCAATGAGGTGGAGATCAAAGATTATAGAGGAGCCTCTAGTATCTTTGGTGGAGATGTCTATGTTTATGTCTATGATAATCTATGTCTTATCTGCACTACTTATATCAATTATAAGTGAACCACAAATTCCATGGCAGTTGCAAAGTTTACTTTGAGAAAAGATTGATATCAATTATGCAATTTGTTAAATATAATGCCAAATATGTTGCAATTTGTTAAGCATCATAAATTCAATAATGAGCACGGTTTGATTAATAGGATTGTATACAACCTAGGACAAGACGCAAAGTCTGTTTTTTTGGAGATGGTTCAATGTATCAATGTTTCGTGTAGCAAAAAATCTTAATATCCTCTCTTTATCAGGACAATTCAGTTCCATGTTATTTTCGATTAGACCTATGCCAATTTGCCATTGTAATTGAAAATTGTGTTCAAGTTTGTTATTTCAAACATTACATCGAGTTTTTTCTTTACACAGTGGGTCTGGATTTGTGTTTGATTTTTGCATTTCAGTGTTCCCATTAAAAAATGGAAATTCAATCATGAGGTTCGTTACAAACACCAGCTGGGCATGCACCTGATTGCCACCAGGTACTGAAACTAATGCACCATAAAGTATAATAAGAGATTAGTATACAAACTTAAAGCACACGGCATTGGGGTTCAGTATTGATGTGGATAGAGAACTGGCTGGCAAACAGGAAGCAAAGAGTAGGAGTAAACGGGTCCTTTTCACAATGGCAGGCAGTGACTAGTGGGGTACCGCAAGGCTCAGTGCTGGGACCCCAGCTATTTACAATATATATTAATGATCTGGATGAGGGAATTGAAGGCAATATCTCCAAGTTAGCGGATGACACTAAGCTGGGGGGCAGGGTTAGCTGTGAGGAGGATGCTAGGAGACTGCAAGGTGACTTGGATAGGCTGGGTGAGTGGGCAAATGTTTGGCTGATGCAGTATAATGTGGATAAATGTGAGGTTATCCATTTTGGTGGCAAAAACAGGAAAGCAGACTATTATCTAAATGGTGGCCGACTAGGAAAAGGGGAGATGCAGCGAGACCTGGGTGTCATGGTACACCAGTCATTGAAAGTAGGCATGCAGGTGCAGCAGGCAGTGAAGAAAGCGAATAGTATGTTAGCTTTCATAGCAAAAGGATTTGAGTATAGGAGCAGGGAGGTTCTACTGCAGTTGTACAGGGTCTTGGTGAGACCACACCTGGAGTATTGCGTACAGTTTTGGTCTCCAAATCTGAGGAAGGACATTATTGCCCTAGAGGGAGTGCAGAGAAGGTTCACCAGACTGATTCCTGGGATGTCAGGACTGTCTTGTGAAGAAAGACTGGATAGACTTGGTTTATACTCTCTAGAATTTAGGAGATTGAGAGGGGATCTTATAGAAACTTATAAAATTCTTAAGGGGTTGGACAGGCTAGATGCAGGAAGATTGCTCCCGATGTTGGGGAAGTCCAGGACAAGGGGTCACAGCTTAAGGATAAGGGGGAAATCCTTTAAAACCGAGATGAGAAGAACTTTTTTCACACAGAGAGTGGTGAATCTCTGGAACTCTCTGCCACAGAGGGTAGTCGAGGCCAGTTCATTGGCTATATTTAAGAGGGAGTTAGATGTGGCCCTTGTGGCTAAGGGGATCAGAGGGTATGGAGAGAAGGCAGGTACGGGATACTGAGTTGGATGATCAGCCATGATCATATTGAATGGCGGTGCAGGCTCGAAGGGCCGAATGGCCTACTCCTGCACCTAATTTCTATGTTTCTATACGCCTTCAGTTTTTCAAAGAGAAAAACAAAATATCAACATACAAACTAATTGTTTCTTTGCACTTAACCCGGGTCTCTGACACTGTGAGGCAGCAGCTCTACCAGCTGTGCCACTGTGTCACCCATACCTTCTCTTCCATATTGTTCCACAGTGAGGAACAGAAGATATCAATGCACATGCATTTGGATAGATACCTGGAGCCCGTACTGTCCAATTTCTTTGACCAATATCTTGTTATTTTCACAATGCTGTCCACTTTCCACCATTACAAATAAAAATACATAATTCTGAAGTGCTTTACAATGAAATTATATTTTAAAATGCTGTATGGCGCTTGCATATTCACCGTGTGACTGTAGGTTTTTCTCTGAATGCTCTGGTTTACACCCACAGCCCAAAGACGTGCTAGTGCTTTAGGTAACTGGCTTTTGCAATTGCCATTCATGTATGTGGAGGAGGGAGAATCAAAGGGCAATAATGTGCATGTGTGAAGCGAGGTTACAGGGAAATAACTAAGGAATGGGGTTGAAGGTATTACTCTCACAGCCAGCATAGCATTGATGGGCCAAATGGCCTCTATATATTCATGCATTTGGGACAACCTCGTTATAAAATGGACTTTCAAACACAAGCGTCCTTTTCTGTATATGAAAGTAATGAAGCTGCGATTTAAATTCTAAGATATTGACATTGGGATTTTAATAAAAGACGTTAAATGTTACTTTGAGAAAAATGTTAATTTGATATTTTAGTAAAGTTGTGGCATTGTAGGAATAGTTACTTCCAAATATCTTGTCTTGCGGTTATAGTAACATTGGTTTATCTTTCCACACATGCTGTTCTGATCTGATGAGTGTTTCCAACATTTGGTGTTCATTTCACATTTCCAAAATCTGCAAATTTTTTTTTTTCAGTAGTTTTAAATTTGATTGACACTGCAGTTCTATTGCCTTTAATATGAATGTAAAAGTATTGTTTCATATACCATCACTTCTTTATTTAGACTAATATTTACAGACGGGTGCAATTTGAGACTGACAAAAAAAAATGTGCTCAACCAGTGGAAGTCCTCTCTTTGCAAATACATCTTCAATATTCCTGTAAAGTCCATAAGACTTCTTTAATGGTAACAATTGCCACTGAAACCCTGCCAAGATATATGGATGGCACTTTCAAATGGCATCACCCTCCCACTGAGCAGGTTAGTGTTAAAGGTGAAGAGGAGCATCCAACAGTAGTGCATTGAATATACAAGACTTTGGCACCATAGCAAGCACACATCAGTTGCTTGAACTTCAACATGCATTGTACTGCTTTATTCTAGAGGTATGAAAAGATACAGAACAGATTCCTCATATGTCTAGTTTCCCTCTCCCCTGGCTCTTAGACTAAAGAAGGGTTTTGTCGCCTCTTCCTTTCCTGCCTGGAGCTGCCTGACCCGCTGAGTTATTCCAGCTTTTTGTGTCGAGTTTCATTATTAGTACAGGTGCACAACCTTTTATCCGATATTCCGGAAACCGAAAAGCTCCGAAAATCGGACATTTTCGGTCCTGGAAAAAAGGGAGGGTATATTGCCCGGGAGAGTAGGAATCCCTAGACCTAGTACAGTGAGCGTCCACCGAGGGTCGCCCGGAGAGGTTCCGCGGTCACGTCTCCGGGTGACCCTCGGTGGACGCTCACTGTACTAGGTCTAGGGATTCACAAAAATGCTGGAGAAACTCGGCGGGTGCAGCAGCATCTATGGAGCGAAGGAAATAGGTAACGCTTCGGGCCGAAACCCTTCTTCAGACTGCCCTATCAGTCCCCCCTATCAGTCTGAGGGAGGGTTTCGGCAAAGGGAGGGGAGAGAAGGGAAAAGAGAGAGGAAGGATCTGCCGGACATGCTGTGTGTGTGTGTTTGTTTGGCGGAGTCTGAGGGGAGAAGGAGAGAAGGGAGGGAAGGGAGCGAGAGAGGGAGGGGAAGGATTGGAGGGAGGGAAGGAAGGGAGGGAAGGGAGGGAGGGAGGGAGGGAAGGGAGGGAGAGAATGGAGGGAAGGGAGGGAGGGAAGGGAGGGAGGGAGGGAGGGAGGGAGGGAGGGAAGGGAGGGAGGGAAGGGAGGGAGGGAAGGGAGGGAAGGGAGGGAAGGGAGGGAGGGAAGGGAGGGAGGGAAGGGAGGGAGGGAAGGGAGGGAGGGAAGGGAGGGAGGGAAGGGAGCGAGAGAGGGAGGGGAAGGATTGGAGGGAGCGAAGGAAGGGAGGGAAGGGAGGGAGGGAGGGAGAGAAGGGAGGGAAGGGAGGGAGAGAAGGGAGGGAAGGGAGGGAAGGGAGGGAGGGAGGGAGGGAGGGAGGGAGGGAGGGAGAGAATGGAGGGAAGGGAGAGAAGAAGGGAGGGAGGGAAGGGAGGGAAGGGAGGGAGGGAAGGGAGGGAGGGAAGAGAGGGAGGGAAGGAAGGGAGGGAAGAGAGGGAGGGAA
Organism: Amblyraja radiata; assembly: GCF_010909765.2. Taxonomy (NCBI): domain Eukaryota; kingdom Metazoa; phylum Chordata; class Chondrichthyes; order Rajiformes; family Rajidae; genus Amblyraja; species Amblyraja radiata. The sequence continues at coordinate 256,415 of NC_045966.1, read as the reverse complement.
GGGAGGGAGCGAGGGAGGGAGGGAGGGAGGGAAGGAGAGGTCCAGCGGCGGGAAATTATGCCTGGGTCCGGGCGTGAGCTGTGACCGAGATTTGTAAACGTTGCTGCAACCCCCGGCCCGGCCCGGCCCTCCGTGTATTGTTCACCGCGTCTTCACCACCGCCTATACTCAAAAGGATTTGAGTATAGGAGCAGGGAGGTTCTACTGCAGTTGTACAGGGTCTTGGTGAGACCACACCTGGAGTATTGCGTACAGTTTTGGTCTCCTAATCTGAGGAAAGACATTCTTGCCATAGAGGGAGTACAGGGAAGGTTCACCAGACTGATTCCTGGAATGTCAGGACTTTCATATGAAGAAAGACTGGATAGACTCGGTTTGTACTCGCTAGAATTTAGAAGATTGAGGGGGGATCTTATAGAAACGTACAAAATTCTTAAGGGGTTGGACAGGCTAGATGCAGGAAGATTGTTCCCGATGTTGGGGAAGTCCAGAACAAGGGGTCACAGTTTAAGGATAAAAGGGAAATCTTTTAGGGCCGAGATGAGGAAAACTTTTTTCACACAGAGAGTGGTGAATCTGTGGAATTCTCTGCCGCAGAAGGTAGTTGAGGCCAGTTCATTGGCTATATTTAAGAGGGAGTTAGATGTGGCCCTTGTGGCTAAAGGGATCAGGGGGTATGGAGAGAAGGCAGGTACAGGATACTGAGTTGGATGATCAGCCATGAATGGCGGTGCAGGCTGGAAGGGCCGAATGGCCTACTCCTGCACCTATTTTCTATGTTTCTATGTAATACCGAACTCGCTTTTTATTCATCCATTGTCAAAATGAAATTGCTATTCGTTTTTTGGATTTAATTTGTAGAATACTGGGGAGAGATGGTGCCTCACAGTGCCAGAGACTGGGTTTCGATCCTGACCTCGGGTGCTGACTGTGTGGAGTTTGCACATTCTCCCAATGACTGCATGGATTTCCTCCAGGTGCTCTGGTTTCCTCCCATAGAATTAGAATTAGAATTAGAATTACCTTTATTGTCATTCAGACCGTAAGGTCTGAATGAAATTTCGTGCCTGCAGTCATACATACAATAATACAATAATAAACAACAGTAAACACAAATTAACATCCACCACAGTGAGTCCTCCAAGCACCTCCTCACTGTGGTGGAGGGAAAAATCTTAGGGCTGCAGTCTCTTCCCTCCTCTTCTCCCTCTGCGCTGAGGCGATTCCCCACCGGGCGATGGTACAAACAGTCCCGCGGCTCACCGAACCCCGTAAACCCCGCAAATCCCATATCCCAAAGACGTGCAGGTTTGTAGGTTAATTGGCCTCTATAAAATTGCTGCCTAATGTGTCAGGACTGAGATAACATAGATCTAGTGGGAACGAATGATTGAAAGTCAACGTTGACTTTGTGGGCCAAAAGGCCTACTTCTATGCTGAATGTCTAAACTAAACTACATTTTTGAAATATAGGCCATGATACCTGAACAATAGGTACCAGTCTGTCTCTGCCATGCTAAACTGCAATCATCATTTCCCCATTACACAACTCAGGACTGAACCATCAGGCAAATGTACCTCTCAATCCATTTGGTGCTGAAATAAATAATTGAACATATCCTGGACGAGGAACCAGTTAACTTGCCAATAAGTAGGCACTTGCATTAATTACAGGTTGTCAAACATGTAATATATTAATTGCAATTAATGCCAGATTTAACAAAATTGCTGCAGCTCTCACCGCATGATTAAACAATAATAGAATACCAATACTTTTGATGGTTTGATGATGTGGGAAGCTTTAAGGGCCTGTCCCACTAGGCGTCATATCAGTGTTGCCAAAAGATTTTGAACATTTCAAAATCCAGTGGCGACAAATAAAATGTTGATAACTTGAAAAAAACATCGCGCGTCATACGTCATCGTGCCGCATCACGCCGCAAATTGTTCGCTGATCTGATACGTCAGTCAATGATGCCGGCAGTTGCCGAAAAAATCGCCAAGTGGGACAGGCCCTTTACTGACATACATGAACTTTGCCCAAGCATTCAACCCAGCTGCAGACCAGTTAGAGGGCATAGCTTTAAGGCGAGAGGGCAAAGGTTTAAAGGAGATCTGAAGAGCAAGTGTTTTTTTTACGGAGAGAGCGGTGGGTGGTTTGTATGCACTGCCTTTATCCTATCCAAAAGTCTCTTAAATGCCATGATCGTATCTGCATCCATGCCACCTCTGGTTGGGGTGGTGATTGAAGTAGATATGACAGTGGCATTTCATAGGTTTTTGGATAGGAACATGGATATCCTAGAGATTGGAGGGACATGGGACACGTGCTGGCAGAGGAGGTTAGTTTATTTTGGCATCACATTTGAACATAGGACAGAAAGCCAGAACAGGCCCTTCAGACCAGAATGTCTGTGCCCAGAATGATGCCAAGACCAATTCTTATCTGCCTGTACATAATCCATATTCCTCTTTTCCCTACATATCCATATGCCTAACCAAACGTCTCTTAAATGCCACTATTATATCTACCTCAGCCACCACCCTCGGCAGCACGTTCCAGGTACTTACGACCTTCTGCTTAAACAAAAATTGCCCCGCACATCTCCTTTAAACGTTATCTCTCTCACCTTAAAGCTATGCCCTTTAGTTTTGATTTTTCCATCCTAGGAAAAAGGTCCTCACTGTCTACCCTATCTATGCCACTTATAATTGTATATACTTCTAGCAGGTCTCCCCTCAATGTCTGGAGTTCCAGAGAAAATGATCCAAGTTGGTCCAATCTTTCCCTTTAGCTAATACCTTCTAATCCAGGCATCATTCTGGTAAACTTCTTTGCAAAATCTCCTCATCCTTTGTGTAATGAGGCAACCAGAAATGTCCTCAATAATCCAAATATGGCCTAACCAAAGTCCTATAATGCTGCATCATACTTCCTGACTCTTGTACTCAATGCTCCAACCCATGAAAGCAGGCATACCATGTGCCTTTTTTACCACTCTATATACTTGTGTTGGCACTTTCAAGGAGTTATGGACTTGGACCCCAAGATCCCTTTCTACCTCCCTTTGTGGAATTAATTGCGGCAGATGGCTGTGGAATTTTGTCATTTTGTATTTTAAAGTTACAGATTGACAGATTCTTCATTAGTACAGGTATCAGGGGTTATGGAGAGAAAGATAGATCAGCCATGATTGAATGGTGGAGTAGACTTGATGGACCGAATGGCCTAATTCTACTCCTAGAATTTATGAACCAATGTACATGAATGTTGTTTAGGGTCATGCTATTAACTCCATATTTTCCCCTTACTTATGATCTCCTGAATTCCAACACCTGACACTTGCTTAGATTAAACTCTATCTGCCATTTCTCCACCCATTTCTGCCGCTGACCCATATCCTGTTGTATACTTTGACAACCTTCCCCTTAGTCCACAACCCCAGCGTTCTTGGTGTTGTCGGCAAGCTTACTAAGCAACTTATCTACGTTTACATCCAAGTCATCAATATCTATCGCAAACAACAGAGGTCCCAGCACAGATCCCTGCCAAACTCCACTGGTCACAGACCTGTTCTGAATATTGTCCTTCCACCACGACTCTCTGTCATCTGTCAGTAAGCCAGTCCTGCATCCATACAACCAAGGCATGGTTAATACGAAGATAGACACAAAATGTTGGAGTAACTCAGCGGGACAGGCAGCATCTCTGGAGCGAAGGAATGGGTGATGTTTCAGTGCGAGACCGTTTTTCAGACTGACCCGAAACGTCACCTATTCCTTCTCTCCAGAGAAGCTGCCTGACCCGCTGAGTTACTCAAGCATTTTGTGTCTATCTTCGGTTTAAACCAGCAACTGCAGTTCCTTCCTACACAAGTCATAGTTAATTCTGTGAAACCAAATCTTCTGGACGTGAGGCTCACCGGTTTATAATTGCACGGATATTCTGGGCCGAGGGGCCTAATCCTGTGCTGCACTGTTCTACAAATAGAAGATAGACACAATATGCTAGAGTAACTCAGCAGGACAGGCAGCATCTCTGGAGAATAAATTACATTTTGGCTCGAGACCCTTCTTCAGACTGAGAGCCGGGGAGAGGGAAACTAGAGGTATGAAAAGGTGCAAAGAACAAATGAATGAAAGGTTTGAAAAGAACAAATCAAAGCCTGCACCGAAGATCAGGGAAAGGTGGAGCCCACAATGGTCCATTGTTGGCTGTGGAAAGGTTGATAATGAGGGGATACAAACAGTGAAACCAAGCGAGATGACAGTGAAACTAGTAGGACGACTCGGGTGGAAGAGAGATGGAGAGAGAGGAAATGTGAGGGTTACTTGAAATTAGAGAAATCAAATGAATACTGCTGAGTTGTAAGTTGCCCCAGTGAAATATGAGGTGCTGTTCCTCCAATTTGTTATTACGTGTCATAAGGTCATAAGTGATAGGAACAGAATTAGGCCATTCGGCCCATCAAGTCTGCTCTGCCATTCAATCATCGCTGATCATGGCTGAGGTACAGTGAAAAGCTTTTGTAGCGTGCTACTCAGTCGGCAGAAAGACAGTATGTGAGTACAGTCGAGCCATTTGCAGTATATAAATGTGTTTAAGAAGGAACTGCAGATGCTGGAAAATCGAAGGTACACAAAAATGCTGGAGAAACTCAGCGGGTGCAGCACCATCTATGGAGCGAAGAAGATAGGCAACGTTTCGGGCATTTTTGTGTACCTGCAGTACATAGATGCATGATAAGGGAATAACGTTTAGTGCAAGGTGAAGCCAGCAAAGTACGATCAAGGATAGTCCGAGTGGATTTAAAAAATAAATGATTTTTATTCTCAGATGCTATTATCACAGTTTAAATTTGTAGGGAGGGTGTGGATGATCAGAGCAGGAGGCAGATGCTGACAGGGTCTACCTGCTACCATGGTCACCACTTTTCTCCATTTCATTTCCCTTCTGCTTATTCCCTGCCAATGAAAGCCGAACTCACTGGGCAGCCATTGTCACTGATGCCGAAGATCTGAAATAAAGACAGAAAATGTTGCAGATACCAGCAGGTGAGGCAGCATCTGTGGAAAAGAAACAAAAGCTAATGTTGTGGTTTGCAGATCAAAAGAACACAAAGTGCTGGAGTAACTCAGTGGTCAGGCTGAATCTCTGGATAGGTGACTTTTCGGGTCAGGACCCTTCTTCAGACTGATTGTGGGGATGTGCGGGGGGTGGGGGGAGGGGAAGAAAGCTGGGAGAGAGGAGATGCAGAACACACTGTGGCAGATAGTAGGTAGACACAGGCAAGAGGGGTATATTACCTGCAATGCTTAGTCCTGCCTCTCCTCTCTTCCAGCTTTCGTTCACCACACCCACCCTCCAAAATCAGACTGAATTGGGTCCCAACCCAAAACGTCACCTATCCATGTTCTCCCGAGATGCTGCCTGCCCTGCTGAGTTACTCTAGCACTTTGTGCCATTTTGTGTAAACCTGCATCTGCATTTCCTTGTTTCTACTCTATAGTTTGGATCCTCTGTCCCTTTTTCAGTCTGAACCATTGCTCGTTTCTCTGCTCGTGAATGCTGTCTGATCTGCTCTACGTTTCCCATTGTGTCAGATATGTACTGAGTGCATCGTGAGAAGTGTAAGGCTAATTGAGAGTTGGAGATGACAAGGAGACAGGCTGCTCCTTCAGCTGTTAATGACACATTCAACACTCACGGAACAGTGCAGGAGGATAAGTTTTATGCTGGGACTTCGGGAACCTGGGGGACAAATGTCCTTGAGTCATTCAGCACTGAACCACAGATGGATCTTTCAGAAGAGTGCAATTAACATGCAATATAAATATAACACGTAATTTGTATGCTTCAATAACACTTGTTAGCATTGATTAATTGAGAGTCCTATTATAAACGTTGCCTCTTACGGCTGAAGCTTCAGATCAGGTACCAAGCACTGCTATGTAATTGTGAGCTGGAAAACATAGCATTAGTGTTATGCACTGGTATGCTTGAGGAATCGGGTCACCTTGGGTTAAACACGCACATTTCAGTCGCCCTTATATGAACAAAATTTAAAAATATATAATTTAATTCTATATGAAGCTGACATCAGCTACCGTGATCTTTATTCTCCTTTTTCTATTGCATTAATGGTCCAATAATGCATTTTTCATAAGAATTTTTAACCCAGAATCTTTACATCATAAGCATGATTGTTTTATATATAATTCCGCCAAATGTTTCAAATTGGTCTGTATTGTCCATTTGCATTGTTTCATAAACACAAATGTTGACTCCATTACATGATATTTCAGTTGTGAACAAAACAGAGTCATGTCGTTATACATTGTGGAAACTGGCCCTTCGGCCCAACATGCCCACACCGACCAATGTGTCCCACCTACACTAGCCCCACCTGCCTGCGTTTGGCCCATATCCCTCTAAACCTGTCCTCTCCATGTACCTGTCCACATATTTCTTAAACGTTGGAATAGTACCTGTCCCAACTACCTCCTCCAGCAGCTCGTTCCATACACTCACCACTCTATGTATGAAAAAGTTATTCCTCAGATGTCTATTAAATCTTTCTCCCCTCACCTTAAACCTATGTCCTCTGGTTCTCGATTCTCCTACTCTGGGCCAGAAACTCTATGCGTCTACACGATCAATTCCTCACATGATTTTGTACAGCTTATCCTCCTCCACTCTAAGGAATAGAGTTGCAGCCAACTGAACCTTCCCCTATAGCTCAGGCACACGCGTCCTGGCAACATCCTCATAAAAAGACATGCTTTACATTCTTGACGTAGACTTTGCCATTTGACTAAAATTGTGAATCAACATTGATATAAAATGCAGTTTCCATTAAAGAAATGCTGGGGAAATGATGCTTGTGGTCTTCAGAAAGCATGTGGCAGGAATCTGCTGGTATAACTCTGCTGCTTTGCACTGAGCCAAGTTCACAATTACTTCAGATCACAGCCAGTTTTGCCAAATCAATGCATTTCTTTTTCCAAGCAAAACCTTATTCCAATACTCTCAGTTGTCATGTTGTGGTAAAATAATGAGTGCATTATCACTTTCCAGGTTTAGTATGTGTTAGCTGCATTCGGAGATCAGCCAACTGTAGCAGGTTGCATTAAAATCCAGGTCAATACTTGAAGCGTTGGAAATACTGATTCATATACTGCTATTCCCTCAGCCGTTCAGTCTCATTAGTGTGGACCAACGCTGCAGTCAGATCAATATAAGACAGGTGTCAACTTAACTCCCTTTTTTACACACAACTTACTATGCTGCAATCTACTTTTTTTTAGAAGACATTTGTGGTTAAGGTATAATGGGAACAGTTCCATTTGTTTGGTCACAATATTAGCTGAGGTCCAATTGCTCATGTTAATGAGGTGGGAGTGAAGTTATAGGCAAGAAGTCTAGCGATGGGGATATTTTCTGTAGCCCTTGCTGACTGTCATAGATGGGTCACTGTGTGAATAGTGTAAGATCCACAGGAGATCCTTCTTCCCTGTGGCTATCAAACTGTACAACTCCTCCCCCTTCTGTAGTGGGGTAGACTGACTCCCCTCTCCATCCCCCACGTCCCCAATCTTCGCACATCCCCAATCCTTTCCACTTGTCACTATTTCATGTTTCATGTATATTGTGTTTTATGGACTGTTGGCAGATCAATTTGGGATATATAAAGTTCTATCGTATCATTATCAAATTGTATCGTATGATGGTACTTGCATGTAGATTTTGACAGTGTACAGGTGGATTTTTATATTACATAGAATGTTTTAAAATGTACTTCATTGACTATAAGTTTCTCGACCAGTCTATTCCCACCTCAGATGCTGCCTGACCCATTGAGTTCCTCCAGTACTTGGTGTGTTGCTCATTCTTCCTTATAGTGTTGAATTCTATTCAATGACAATGATGGCATCAATGAGTTAATCAGCCAGAGGTTATTGAACTGACCTTGTGTGGTATCACAAGCAGGAGAGCATCTGTTCCTTTACAATTCTGTATTTCTATGTAATCCAGGGATTTACTGCATCGTGTCATACAGCGTGGAAACAGGCCATTCTGCCCAACTTGCCCACGCTGACCAACATGCCTCTAAACTAGTCCCACATGCCTGCTTTTGGCCCTCTAAACCTACCTATCCATGTACCTGTCTAAATGCCTCATTGAGATAGTGCCTGCCTCAACTACCTCCTCTGGCACTTTGTTCCATACACCCACCACCCTTTGTGTAAAAAAAGTCATCCCTCAGGTCCTCCTCACCTTAACCCTATGTCTACTGATTCACGATTCCCTTACACTGGGCAAAAGACTACCTTTACCCGATCTATTCCTCTCATGATTTGGGACACCTCTGTAAGATCACCCCTCATAATCCTACTCTCCAGGGAATAAAGTCCTAGCTCTCTCAACCTCCCCCTAGAGCTCAGTCCCACGAGTCCTGTGTACTGTTGAAACTTCTGTAGATACTGTCCACAGGAAAATTAGATGAACATGCAGAAAAATGAAATAAACAAAAAACAAAATATAAACATCTCAATTCTGGGCCTCTGCTAATCATCAGACAAAAGTAGCTCAGGACATGAGAACAAAGAGTCAATGAAGAAATAAGGCAGCACAGTGGTGCAGCAGGTAGAGCTGCTGCCTCACAGAGCCAGAGATTTGGGTTCGACCCTAACGTCGGTTGCTGTCTGTGTGGAGTTTGCACGCTCTCCCTGTGACCACAGGGGTTTCCTCTAGTTGCTCCAGACATATCCCACATCCCAAAGAAGGTGTGGGTTTGTAGGTTAATTGGCCTCTGTAAAAGAAATTGCCCTTAATGTGTAGGGAGAGGATGAGAAAGTGGGCTAAATAGTGTGACGATGATTGATGGTCGGGGTCACAGGGCCTGTTTCCATGCTCGAAACTCTAAACTAAACTAATGGGAATTGATGAGGTCACTTGATGAGGTCACGGGGGTCACAAGGGCCCATTGATGAGGTCAGGGGATAGTTGATGTGACAGTTACGTCCCTGCACCAGCCCACAGTCACCTGGACGAACCATCAGTGAAGATGTGGAATGAAAATGTATTGCTTTTCATTCTGGGCATGCTGTTTCTAATAGGCGGCTTGCCCAACTTCCTAAACCAGGACGACTGGGCTAACTGCTCGGGCAAAGCCCCCTGCTCCCTGGCGTTCCTATCGAACAATCCGCTCAGCCTGCGTTGCCCGAGTGCCACAGAAGTACCAGCAGGCTCCGTGTACTGGCAGTACCAGGACCTCAGCCAGCCTCAAGCCCAACCCAGCACCTTCATCACATCCGGGCACTTGACGGTGTACCAAGGGCCGATGGGCGATCTGGGAAGCCGAGCCGATCTACATCGAGGCTCCTTGATCATGGACACGGCGAAGACCTCAGACACGGGCCTGTACCTGTGTAAGTCGGCTAATTCCACCCTAGCCGCCTACCAGGTGGATGTGCAGGACTCGTCTCTGGTTTACGTGTCCCACCAAGGGCTGGGGCAGAGCATTCTGACAAACCAGACTCTGAGGGTGAACGTGGGCTCTTCCCAGCACATGGTCAAGCTCTACACCCGCTGGGGACCATGGCAGGAATGTAACCGGTGTAACGTAATAGGGGAGCAGAAGGTGATGGGCTTCTGTTACGCCAAACTTAGTGACATCGACAAGGACGAGGACGAGGACGAGGCACTGGAGGTGAATGGCATCACCTTGCCCTGCGGGCTAATGGAGCTATTCATTGGGCAGTCCTTGCCCCGGCGCGGCGCTGAGCTCCACTACCAATGGTGCCGCCAGCCGTGCAAGAAGGAGCAACAACCATTGGAGATCGCAGCCAATCTTCTGTTGCTGGAGATTGGCGAATGGTGGCGGTGGTGGTGTGGTCGGGAGCCTGTGTTCAACTGGATGGAGCCGCGTACAACTCTTGTGCAGTCGACGTACCACGGCATCCGTGACAACGCCCGGATGACATGCCCGGGGGCGTCGGTGTACACGCCCGTTCTATGGCAGCGCGACTCCACCTTTATCACCCAAGGTGGCAGCAGTGACGGGAGACACCGGCTGGTCGACGCCATGGGCGGCATGTATGAAATCAAAAGTGTGATGCCCTCCGACCGCGGCATCTACCGCTGCTGGGTGCATGGGCGTAGGGTTGCCTCCTTCCACATCGAGACGCCCGAGAAGCCAGTGGTGCACCGCCCCGTCAACCGGCGACTGCTCAGACGTGTAACAACCATCGTCGGCACGATCGCCATGGTCTTTATAATCAGCGCCGTGGTTGAAATATTACACACCTAGATCTTCGACTTCAACTGCCTCCTCAAGACCACATAAAGACCACGAGACATAGGGGCAGAATTAGGCCCATTTCTGCCATTCTATCGCGGCTGATTCATTTTTCCTTCTCAACCAAATTCTTCTGCCCTCTCCCCGGAATCTTTTATCATTAATAATTACATATCCATATCCCAAGGACTTGGCCTCTCATGCCCCAGGCCATGGATGACACAGCTGGGCTGCAGCAGCAGGGGCAAATGTGCAACTGGGCTGCGTTGGCTCCAGTGGAGCTGCAGTGTGAATAACATTGGTGCACGTGGGCTGCTTTAGGGAAAACAATCTGCTGCGTGATAGAGTGCCGACTGCATTGCTGCTGTGCCAGTGACCATGCTGCATTGGAGCACATTGGGAGCAATGCCACCACCTCCAGCGAGACTGGGACATGTATTGGAAGAATGGCACCCTAGGGAACTGAAAGAACTGCAGTGGCTGGTAAGATCGAAGGTAGACACAAAATGCAGCATCTTTGGAGAGGGGTCGAGACCCTTCTGATCTCAGGGTAGCGGATAGGTCATAAGGTCATAAGTACTCGGAGCAGAATTAGGCCATTCGGCCCATCAAGTCTACTCCACCATTCAATCATGGCTGATCTATCTCTCCCTCCTAACCTCATTCTCCTGCCTTCTCCCCATAACCCCTGATACCCACACTAATCAAGAATCGATCTATCTCTGCCTTAAAAATATCCACTGACTTGGTCTCCACAACCCTCTGTGGCAAAGAATTCCACAGATTCACCACCCTCTGACTAAAGAAATTTCTCCTCATCTCCTTCCTAAAAGAACGTCCGAGGCTGTGGGTAGGACAAAGAAGAGAGTGGAACTAGTGGCAGAACTGAGAAGGTGTGTGGGGTGAGGGGTGAAATGAAGAGAGAGAGAGCAAGGGCTATCTGAAGTTAGAGAAGTCAATGTTCATACTGCTGGAGTGTAAACTACCCAAGTGAAATACAATGCATTCAGAAAATATTCAGACCCCTTCACTTTTTCCACATTTTGTTACGTTACAGCCCTAGTCATTTCTTTTTTTACATCCATCTACACAGGTATTTAGAAATTTTTGCAAAGAAATAACTGAAATATCACATTTACATAAGTATTCAGACCTTTCAGATTGTCAGATTGAATGGGGAGTGTCGATGCACAGCTATTTTCAGGTCCCTCCAGAGATGTTCGATCGGGTTCAAGTACGGGTTCTGGCTGGGCCACTCAAGGACATTCACAGACTTCTCATGGCCACTCCTACGTTGTCTTGGCTATGTGCTGTTGGAAGGTGAACCTCCTCTCCAGTCTGAGGTCCAGAATGCTCTGGAGCAGGGTTTCATCAAGGATCTCGCTGTACTTTGCTCTGTTCCACTTTCCCTGGATCCTGATTAGTCTCCTGCCGCTGAAAAACATCCCCACAGCATGATGCTGCCACCACCATGCTTCACTGTGGGTATGGTATTGGCCAGGTGATGAGCGGTGCCTGGTTTCCTCCAGACGTGATGCTTGGCATTCAGACCAAAGAGTTCAATCTAGGTTTCATCAGACCAGAGAATCTTGTTTCTCATGCCTTTGGCAAACTCCAAGCGGGCTGTCATGTGCCTTTTACTGAGGAGTGGCTTCCGTCTGGCCACTCTACCATAAAGGCCTGATTGGTGGAGGGCTGCAGATATAGTTGTCCTTCTGGAAGGTTCTATCATTGCCACAGTGGAACTCTGGCGCTCTGTCTGTCAGAGCTCCATCAGGTTCTTGGTCACCTCCCAGACCAAGGCCCTTCTCCCCCGATTGCTCGGTTTGGCCGGGCGGCCAGCTCTATGAGGAGTCCTGGTGATTCCAAAGTTCTTACATTTAAGAATGACGGAGGCCACTGTGCTCTTCTGGACCTGCAATGCTGCAGAAATTGTTTTATACCCTTCCCCAGATCTGTGTCTCGACACAATCCTGTCTCGGAGATCTACAGACAATTTCTTTGTCTTCATGGCTTGGTTTTTGCTCTGACATGCACTGTCAACTGTGGGACCTTATACAGACAGATGTGTGCCTTTCCAAACCATGTCCAATCAATTTAATTTACCACTGGTGGACTCCAATCAAGTTGTAGAAACATCTCAAGGATAATCAATAGAAACAGGATGATCCCAAGCAATTTTGAGTGTCATAGCAAAGGGTAAATGTAAATACATGTAAATTTGATATTTGTGATTCTTATGTAAATGTGATATTTCAGTTCTTTATTTTTTATTACTTTGCAAAAATTTCTAACCAGCTTTTTCTGAATGCACTTTATGAGGTGCTGTTCCTCAAATTAGTGCTGGGCCTCTCTCTGACAATGGAGAAGGCCCAGGACAGAAAGGTCAGATTCGGAATGGGAGGAGGAGTTGAAGTGCTGGGCTACCGTGAGATCAGCTTGGTTGAGACGGACTGAGCCGAGATGTTCAGCGAATGATTGCCGAGTCTGTGCTTGGTCTCGCCAATGTAGAGAAGTTGACACCTAGAACAGCGGATGCAGTAGATGAGGTTGGAGGTGGTGCAAGTGAACCTCTGCCTCACCTGGAAAGACTGTTTGGGTCATTTGGATGGAGTCGAGGGGGAAAGGTAAAGGGACAGGTCTTGCATCTCCTGCAGTTGCAGAGAAAAGTGCCTATGCCCCTGTCCCACTTAGGAAACCTGAACGGAAACCTCTGGAGACTTTGCGCCCCACCCAAGGTTTCCGTGCAGTTACCGGAGGTTCCCGGAGGTTTTTGTCAGTCTCCCTAATGGTCGAAAGTGGTTTCCGCTTCTTCTATGTTCCGGCGATTATTTCAAAAAATTCACAATCGGCCGCGACTAAAAATAGGTTGCCGTTTTAAAAATCGGTAATTTTTTAGTCTAAGTCGGTTGCGATGCTAGTTGAAGGTGGTTGCCGGAGGTTGCAGGTAGCCTTCCACTACCTGCAACCTATCACCGATTTTTTAAACGGCAACCTATTTTTAATCGCGGCCGGTTTTGAATTTTTTGAAATAATCGGCGGAACATAGAAGAAACGGAAAAGCACTTTCGACCATTAGGGAGACTGTCAAAAACCTCCGGGAACCGCACGGAAACCTTGGGTGGGGCGCAAAGTCTCCAGAGATTTCCGTTCAGGTTTCCTAAGTGGAAAGCAGAAAGGGGTGGAGATGGGAAGATACGGCCAGCAGTGGGCTCCCTTTGGAGGTGGCAAAAATGTTGGAGGATGTTAGGCTGTGGGCGGAGGAGCTTTTTCGTTCAAGTTCGTGACCCAACTCACGGATCTACCTGAATTTTTAACATATTGTGTATATATATTATTTAAATCATACCTGAAACTCGTCAAGACCAAAACATGCAGATTTTTTTCAAATATGAGAAAAACCTTAATTATTTTCGAGTAGTAATTGTCCAATCAATGCACATTTGACTTTGAGTTCGGACGCAAATTGACCAATCCCGCGCTTTGTTTTATGGTCGCTAGGCAGCGAGGACCCTGGGATCATGGCTGCCTCCCAATTACATCAAAATGATAACAAGGTTTCCAAGGAATATAGGTATTGCCAACCTTGCTGATAATTTTTGTTTTTCAATTGATTTGTCTATAAAGTTACTATGTGGGACTCGTTGGATCCCACCTTCACACGGCAAGGCTGGTCCCCCAACGCAATATTCCACCTCTCCAACAATTCCAATTTTGCTGGCCAGTGGGGGGGGGGGGGCTTGCTGGAGCGCTAGCATGGTGTTGCAGGCCGAAGGGACTGGTTTCCAGAGGGCTAGTAGGGACATTGTGGGGCAAATGGATTCTTGGGCTGGCAGCTGTCACTTCGACCACACACACAACACACACACATACACACACACACACACACACACACACACACACACACACACTCACACCAACACACCAACACACACACCACACACACACACACACAGCACACACACACACACAAACACAAACACACACAAACACACACACACACCGACACACTCTCACACACACACACAGACACACTCTCACACACTAAAAACACACTCACACCAACACACACTAACACACACCACACACACACACACACACACACACACACACACACACACACACACACACACACCACACACACTCACACTCACACTCACACACACACACTCACACCACACACACACACACACACACACACACACACACACACACCCACCACACACACACACACACACACACACACACACACACAACACACACACACCAGTATACGAATATATGGTTTAAAGTGACTGCAGCATGGAATTAGGCTCCCCATGGTGTAATATGGGCATTGGACACTAGATGCCACTTACTTTTTTGATTTAATTTTCGAATTAATTTAATTAAATAATGTGCAACTTTTGGCACTGACGAGTTATGACTTTTTTCACAATTATATTTTATCTAAATCTGTGCAAAATTTAATGTATTTCTGAGACATGGGTCACGAAAGTTAAATTCTAGACACATTTTCGATGCTCGGCCCACAGCATCTATATGCTGTATGCGACGGCTGATGGGGTGGAAGGTGAGTATAAGGGGGACTCGGGACGTTAAGAGAGGGGGGAGGGGGAACCACCTCCAAAGCGATCCCACTACTGGCCATATTTTCCCATCTCCACCGCTTTCTGCTTTCCACAGCGACCATTTCCTCCGTAATTACCTGCTCAACTCGTCCTTTCCCACCCAAAACACCCTCTCCCCAGGCACTTTCCTCTGCAATCGCAGGAGATGCAACACCTGTACCTTTACCTTCCCCCCTCGAATCCATTCAAGGACCCAAACAGTCTTTACAGTTGAGGCAGACATTCACTTGCACCTCCTCCAACCTCATCACTGCATCCGCTGTTCCAGGTGCCAACTTCTCTACATTGGCGCTACCTAGTGCAGGCTCGGTGATCATTCGCTGAGCACCTCGGCTCAGTCCGTCTTAGCCAACCTGATCTCCCGGTGGCCCAGCACCAACTCCCCCCCCCCCATTCCTAATCTGTCCTTTCTCTCCTGGGCCTCCTCCATTGTCAGAGTGAGGCCCAGTGCAAATTGGAGGATCAGCACCTCATATTTCACTTGGGTAGTTTACACCCCAGCGATATGAACATTGACTTCTCTAACTTCTGGTAGCCCTTGCTCTCTTGCTTCATTCCCCCCTTCACATCTCCCTCACTGGTCCCACTGTCTCCGCCTACATTCTTTCTTTGTCCTACCCCCTCCCCTGACTAAAGAAGGGTATCGACCTGAAATGTCACCAATTCCTTCTCTCCATAGATGCTGCCTCGCCCGCTGACTTTCTCTAGCATTTTGTGTCTACTGGTCACTCCCATTTCTCCCCTCCTGCCTGCCTCCATTAACATTCCTTCCTCTGGCTTCACCATTTCCAATTAAAATCCTCTTAAGTCTCACACCAGCGTTTAGCAGCTACAGGCCCGTACGAAGGATGGGAACAGGCGGGGTCAGCAGAGAGCTGTGGAGAGACTGGCTGCCGACAAGACCAAGCCCTTGAAGAGGCAGACGGCGAGGTGGTGCAAAGTGGAGCCCAATGGTTTGGGGCAGCTCTGCCACCGAGGAAGGCAGCAACCACGAGCAGCAGTCCAGGGTTCACGAGAAACCACACCAGCAGCACTCCAGGGATCCAACCCCATGAGCAGCACCCAGCACTCCAGCAGTCCAGCAGTCCAGCACCCCAGCACTCCAGCAGTCCAGCACTCCAACAGTCCAGCAGACCAGCAGTCCAGCAGACCAGCAGTCCAGCAGTCCAGCGCTCCAGCAGACCAGCAGTCCAGCAGACCAGCAGTCCAGCACTCCAGCAGTCCAGCAGTCCAGCACTCCAGCAGTCCAGCAGTCCAGCGCTCCAGCAGACCAGCAGTCCAGCAGTCCAGCACTCCAGCACTCCAGCAGACCAGCAGTCCAGCAGACCAGCAGACCAGCGCTCCAGCAGACCAGCAGTCCAGCACTCCAGCAGTCCAGCAGTCCAGCAGACCAGCAGACCAGCAGTCCAGCAGTCCAGCAGACCAGCAGACCAGCAGACCAGCAGTCCAGCAGACCAGCAGTCCAGCAGACCAGCAGTCCAGCAGTCCAGCAGTCCAGCAGACCAGCAGTCCAGCGGACCAGCAGTCCAGCAGACAAGCAGACCAGCAGACCAGCAGACCAGCGCTCCAGCAGACCAGCAGTCCAGCAGACCAGCGCTCCAGCAGTCCAGCAGTCCAGCACTCCAGCAGTCCAGCACTCCAGCAGACCAGCAGTCCAGCAGTCCAGCAGACCAGCAGACCAGCAGACCAGCAGTCCAGCAGACCAGCAGTCCAGCAGACCAGCAGTCCAGCAGACCAGCAGTCCAGCAGTCCAGCAGACCAGCAGTCCAGCAGACCAGCAGACAAGCAGACCAGCAGACCAGCAGACCAGCGCTCCAGCAGACCAGCAGTCCAGCAGACCAGCAGTCCAGCAGACCAGCAGACCAGCAGTCCAGCAGACCAGCAGTCCAGCAGTCCAGCAGACCAGCAGTCCAGCAGTCCAGCAGTCCAGCAGACCAGCACTCCAGCAGTCCAGCAGACCAGCAGTCCAGCAGACCAGCAGACCAGCAGTCCAGCAGTCCAGCACTCCAGCAGACCAGCAGTCCAGCAGTCCAGCACTCCAGCAGACCAGCAGTCCAGCAGACCAGCAGTCCAGCAGTCCAGCAGACCAGCAGTCCAGCAGACCAGCAGACCAGCAGTCCAGCAGACCAGCAGACCAGCAGTCCAGCAGACCAGCAGACCAGCGCTCCAGCAGACCAGCAGTCCAGCAGACCAGCAGTCCAGCAGACCAGCAGACCAGCACTCCAGCAGACCAGCACTCCAGCAGACCAGCGCTCCAGCAGTCCAGCGCTCCAGCAGACCAGCGCTCCAGCAGTCCAGCAGACCAGCACTCCAGCAGACCAGCAGTCCAGCAGACCAGCGGACCAGCAGTCCAGCAGACCAGCAGACCAGCACTCCAGCAGACCAGCACTCCAGCAGACCAGCACTCCAGCAGTCCAGCGCTCCAGCAGACCAGCAGTCCAGCAAACAAGCGCTCCAGCAGACCAGCAGTCCAGCAGACCAGCGCTCCAGCGCTCCAGCAGTCCAGCAGACCAGCGCTCCAGCAGACCAGCAGACCAGCAGTCCAACAGTCCAGCAGTCCAGCAGTCCAGCAGTCCAGCAGACCAGCAGTCCAGCGCTCCAGCAGACCAGCAGACCAGCGCTCCAGCAGTCCAGCAGACCAGCGCTCCAGCAGACCAGCAGACCAGCAGTCCAGCAGTCCAGCAGTCCAGCAGACCAGCGCTCCAGCAGACCAGCAGTCCAGCAGACCAGCGCTCCAGCAGACCAGCAGACCAGCGCTCCAGCAGACCAGCAGACCAGCGCTCCAGCAGTCCAGCGCTCCAGCAGTCCAGCAGTCCAGCAGACCAGCGCTCCAGCAGACCAGCAGTCCAGCAGACCAGCGCTCCAGCGCTCCAGCAGACCAGCAGACCAGCGCTCCAGCAGTCCAGCAGTCCAGCAGTCCAGCAGTCCAGCAGTCCAGCAGACCAGCAGTCCAGCAGACCAGCACTACAGCAGTCCAGCAGTCCAGCAGTCCAGCACTCCAGCAGACCAGCAGTCCAGCATTCCAGCAGTCCAGCAGTCCAGCAGACCAGCAGTCCAGCAGACCAGCAGACCAGCAGTCCAGCAGACCAGCACTCCAGCAGACCAGCAGACCAGCAGTCCAGCAGACCAGCAGTCCAGCAGTCCAGCAGACCAGCGCTCCAGCAGACCAGCAGACCAGCAGTCCAGCAGTCCAGCAGTCCAGCAGACCAGCGCTCCAGCAGACCAGCAGTCCAGCAGTCCAGCAGTCCAGCAGACCAGCGCTCCAGCAGACCAGCAGACCAGCGCTCCAGCAGACCAGCAGACCAGCGCTCCAGCAGTCCAGCGCTCCAGCAGACCAGCAGACCAGCGCTCCAGCAGTCCAGCAGTCCAGCAGACCAGCAGACCAGCGCTGCAGCAGACCAGCAGTCCAGCAGACCAGCGCTCCAGCGCTCCAGCAGACCAGCAGACCAGCGCTCCAGCAGTCCAGCAGTCAGCAGTCCAGCAGTCCAGCAGACCAGCAGACCAGCAGACCAGCACTCCAGCAGTCCAGCAGTCCAGCAGTCCAGCACTCCAGCAGACCAGCAGTCCAGCAGTCCAGCAGACCAGCGCTCCAGCAGACCAGCAGTCCAGCAGACCAGCGCTCCAGCGCTCCAGCAGACCAGCAGACCAGCGCTCCAGCAGACCAGCAGACCAGCACTCCAGCGCTCCAGCGCTCCAGCAGACCAGCACTCCAGCAGACCAGCAGACCAGCACTCCAGCAGTCCAGCGCTCCAGCAGACCAGCACTCCAGCAGTCCAGCAGTCCAGCAGTCCAGCAGACCAGCGCTCCAGCGCTCCAGCAGTCCAGCAGACCAGCGCTCCAGCGCTCCAGCAGACCAGCAGACCAGCGCTCCAGCAGTCCAGCAGTCCAGCAGTCCAGCAGTCCAGCAGACCAGCAGACCAGCAGACCAGCGCTCCAGCAGTCCAGCAGTCCAGCAGTCCAGCACTCCAGCAGACCAGCAGTCCAGCAGTCCAGCAGACCAGCGCTCCAGCAGACCAGCAGTCCAGCAGACCAGCGCTCCAGCGCTCCAGCAGACCAGCAGACCAGCGCTCCAGCAGTCCAGCAGTCCAGCAGTCCAGCAGTCCAGCAGACCAGCAGACCAGCAGACCAGCACTACAGCAGTCCAGCAGTCCAGCAGTCCAGCACTCCAGCACGACCAGCAGTCCAGCAGTCCAGCAGTCCAGCAGTCCAGCAGACCAGCAGTCCAGCAGACCAGCAGACCAGCAGTCCAGCAGACCAGCAGTCCAGCAGACCAGCAGTCCAGCAGACCAGCAGTCCAGCAGACCAGCAGTCCAGCAGTCCAGCAGACCAGCAGTCCAGCAGACCAGCAGACCAGCAGTCCAGCAGACCAGCAGACCAGCAGTCCAGCAGACCAGCAGACCAGCGCTCCAGCAGACCAGCAGTCCAGCAATCCAGCAATCCAGCAATCCAGCAGACCAGCGCTCCAGCAGACCAGCACTCCAGCAGACCAGCGCTCCAGCAGTCCAGCAGTCCAGCAGTCCAGCAGTCCAGCAGTCCAGCAGTCCAGCAGACCAGCGCTCCAGCAGACCAGCAGACCAGCAGTCAGCAGACAGCACTCCAGCAGTCCAGCGCTCCAGCAGACCAGCGCTCCAGCAGAACAGCAGTCCAGCAGACCAGCGCTCCAGCGCTCCAGCAGACCAGCAGACCAGCGCTCCAGCAGTCCAGCAGACCAGCAGTCCAGCAGTCCAGCAGTCCAGCAGACCAGCAGTCCAGCAGACCAGCACTCCAGCAGTCCAGCAGTCAAGCAGTCCAGCAGACCAGCAGTCCAGCAGTCCAGCAGTCCAGCAGACCAGCAGTCCAGCAGACCAGCAGTCCAGCAGTCCAGCAGACCAGCAGTCCAGCAGACCAGCAGTCCAGCAGACCAGCAGTCCAGCAGACCAGCAGTCCAGCAGACCAGCAGTCCAGCAGACCAGCAGACCAGCAGTCCAGCAGACCAGCACTCCAGCAGACCAGCAGACCAGCGCTCCAGCAGACCAGCACTCCAGCAGTCCAGCGCTCCAGCAGTCCAGAAGACCAGCAGTCCAGCAGACCAGCGCTCCAGCAGTCCAGCAGACCAGCACTCCAGCAGACCAGCAGACCAGCAGTCCAGCAGACCAGCACTCCAGCAGTCCAGCGCTCCAGCAGACCAGCAGTCCAGCAGTCCAGCAGACCAGCGCTCCAGCAGACCAGCAGTCCAGCAGACCAGCGCTCCAGCGCTCCAGCAGACCAGCAGTCCAGCAGACCACTAGTCCAGCGCTCCAGCAGACCAGCAGACCAGCAGTCCAGCAGTCCAGCAGTCCAGCAGTCCAGCAGACCAGCGCTCCAGCAGACCAGCAGACCAGCGCTCCAGCAGTCCAGCAGACCAGCGCTCCAGCAGACCAGCAGACCAGCGCTCCAGCAGACCAGCAGACCAGCGCTCCAGCAGACCAGCGCTCCAGCGCTCCAGCAGACCAGCAGACCAGCGCTCCAGCAGTCCAGCAGTCCAGCAGTCCAGCAGACCAGCAGTCCAGCAGACCAGCAGTCCAGCAGACCAGCAGTCCAGCAGTCCAGCAGTCCAGCAGTCCAGCAGTCCAGCAGTCCAGCAGACCAGCAGTCCAGCAGTCCAGCAGTCCAGCAGACCAGCAGTCCAGCAGACCAGCAGTCCAGCAGTCCAGCAGACCAGCAGTCCAGCAGACCAGCAGTCCAGCAGACCAGCAGTCCAGCAGACCAGCACTCCAGCAGTCCAGCACTCCAGCAGTCCAGCAGTCCAGCAGTCCAGCAGTCCAGCACTCCAGCAGACCAGCAGACCAGCGCTCCAGCAGTCCAGCAGACCAGCGCTCCAGCAGACCAGCGCTCCAGCAGACCAGCAGACCAGCGCTCCAGCAGACCAGCAGACCAGCGCTCCAGCGCTCCAGCAGACCAGCGCTCCAGCAGACCAGCAGTCCAGCAGACCAGCGCTCCAGCAGACCAGCAGACCAGCGCTCCAGCAGTCCAGCAGTCCAGCAGTCCAGCAGACCAGCAGTCCAGCAGACCAGCAGTCCAGCAGACCAGCAGTCCAGCAGACCAGCAGTCCAGCAGTCCAGCAGTCCAGCAGTCCAGCATTCCAGCGCTCCAGCACTCCAGCACAGCCCCTATATATATTTTAACCATATTTACTCATTGTTATTTACAATTAATATATATTTACCTATTTACATATTTACCTATTATTGTTCTACTAAATATATTCAATTTTACTTTAAAAAGTTTGTTTCCTTGCAATATTTCTTTAATATTATTGATTTGGTCGTTGCGAATAATGTATCTTCGACGAATCTTAAGGTTCATTATTTCCTTCATGCAACTCTCCCGAATATATATTCATGTACTGTAGAATCAGTTCATTTTTCTCGGGTTGGTAATGAGCATTGAGTGGTAGTAAATATAATTCCACCATCACCATTATATGTCTATATCTCTTGTTTCCTTTTCCCCTGACTAGTCTGACCCAAAACGGCACCCATTCCTTCTCTCCAGAGATGCTGGCTATCCTGCTGAGTTACTCAAGCTTTTTGTGTCTACCCTTACATCAAATGTGCTCATTCTTCTTGCCTAGATAGTGACTATTTTATTTCTGAAGCACCGAGGGTTTTAATTTGTTCGATGGATGGGGAGAGCATAATTGTGGATTGAAATTTCACCCATTCTCTCTCTCCAAAGATGCTGACTGGTCCGCTGAGTTAGCCTAGCATTTTGTGACTATCTTTGGTGTAAACCAGCATTTGCCATTCCTTCCTGATACATATGGAGGTTTCGGGCTGGGTTTGGCCACGTTCGAATCATTTGGTGGATTCTGGGTGCAGGAGGTTTGGAACTGTCCGGGCTGCATTCCAATGGATCCATGAGTGGACCATGCTTAGGCTGAATGACACAAGAGGGCAACCAGCGAAAGCAAATGCCTAACAAATCATAGGGAGGCCAGTGGTGACCAAACTGAACTAGGGTGTGGATTACCGAGGAGTATTATTATTTGTTTTTTTCAGGGTGGCACAGTGGCGCAGCAGTAGAGATGCTGCCTCACAGCACCAGAGACTCAGGATCAATCCTGACTACAGGTGCTGTCTGCACGGAGTTTGTGCGTTCTCCCTGAGACCACGTGGGATTTCTCCGGGTACTCCGTTTCCTCCCACATTCCAAAGATGTACAGGTTTGTAGGGTTAATTGGCTTCTGTAAATTGCCCCCAGTCTGTAAGATATAAATAGTGTATGGGGAACGCTAGTTACTTGCTACACCTTCACAGCCTCATTCATGTAAAAGCACAAATAAATATACAATAATCCATAACGCTATCAATAATTGTAATACATTTATAGTTGGGTGGCATGGTGGTGCAGCAGTTGTGTTGCTGCCTTATTGTGCCAGAGACCTGGGTTTGATAAATTGTCCCCAGTGTGTAGGATAGTGCTAGTGTATGGGATCGCTGGTCGGCGAGGACTTGGTGGGCCACAGGTCCTGCGTCCGCACTGTGTCTCTAAACTAAACTAAATTAAATCCAGTCAATACTGAATGAACTCCA
Source organism: Amblyraja radiata (assembly GCF_010909765.2). Classification (NCBI taxonomy): domain Eukaryota; kingdom Metazoa; phylum Chordata; class Chondrichthyes; order Rajiformes; family Rajidae; genus Amblyraja; species Amblyraja radiata. The sequence goes on along the minus strand of NC_045966.1, from coordinate 233,930 downwards.
GAAAAACATTGGGTTGAATCTCATACTTATTACATTTGCTTACTACACAGAAGATGGTTATTCGGTCAAATGAGTCTACACATTCAAGACACATCAATGTGCCATTCTTCCTCATTTCATGAAACCCATTCTCTCTCACATGTTCATCCATGCTACGTTGATTGTCCTGCCACCCACAAGCACCGGGGGCAATGTACAGGAAGTAGCCAATTGACTTACCAGCATATTTCCACTGTAGGTTTTCACTGTAACTGACAATAAACAAAACTGAACTAAACGTTGGGGATGTGGGAACAAACTGGAGCACATGGGAAAACCAATGTGGTCATAGAATGTGCAGGAAGGAACTGCAGATGCTGGTTTATACCGAAGATAAGACACTAAATGCTAGAGTAACTCAGCGGGTCAGGCAGCATCTCTAGAGAAAAAAGGAATAGGTGACCTTGCGGGTCATAACCCTTCATTGAGACTGAAACTCGAGATGGAGGGACGGTAGGGAATAAACTAGAGGTGAGAAAAGTCCAAAACAAATCAGGGCTGGAAACAAATGACCTCAAGAGCCCATAATGGCCCATTGTTGAGGGCGATGTAACAACAAGAGGGATACAAGGATGTCAACGGCGGAACTGGTAGGATGACTAATGTGGGGAAGTGGCGAGAGAGGGGAGAGGATGGAAATGCAGGAATACCTGAAGTTACAAAAATCAACAGTCATACCGCTTGGTTTGTAAGCTGCCCAAGCGAAATATGTGCTGTTCCAGGAATGTGTGTATATCTTCAGCAGTCATATGCAAACTCCACATGGACATGTCCCCAACAACCCTCACCAACCTCTACGACGCATCGTAGAAAGCATTCAATCAGGATGCATCACAGCATGGTTATGGGAACAGCTCCATCCAAGATGGCAAGAAATTGCAAAGTTGTGGATGTAGCCAAGAGCATCCACAAACCTGTTCAGACCTTGTGTGAACTGAACTGGTTTAATATCAGTGCATCTCACCATTAACTCAGGGAGATTTTAAAGACTACTTATTTCCTTTGCAACAGCTAATGTATCTCATACCACCTGATTCGGTAATTTATGCCAGCCAATTCCTGTAATTGATTTCACCATGAGCCTGCCATTAGAACAATTCTGCGGGTAAACAGAAGCAGAGGAAAGCATCCTGAGTAATCATAATTTGTGGAGGTGACTGAATTTTTTGGCCTTCTTAATACATGTCCACTTCAGCTTGTTAAATGCCTACTAAGTACCTGGAGTCTGATGCAAAATGTCCTTGAAAGTTCCCCCCAGCTCTTGCGTATTTAAATAGAAGCAACATCAAAGTGTGATTAAAATAACTGCATCCAAAATAGGATGACATCTTCTGCCACTAAATATTTTATTCGCTATATATTTATAAGAATAACAATTTATACTAAATTGAATCATTGCATCTGAATGAAGGTTAAAATCCAAGATGTTATGAAGTTTTTGGGATGATGGATAATCACATGAAATTAAAATGCTCAATGTTAAGATTTGAGGTAAATATTCATCTCCAATGTTTGGTTATATTTAGTTTGGTTTAGTTTAGTTTGGTTTGGTTATACAGCAGACACACAGACCCTTTGGTCCACCATGTTCACGCCGACCATCGATCACCTGTTTACACCAGCTCTATCTTATCCCACTTTTGCGTCAACTATAGACAATAGACAAGAGGTGCAGCAGTAGGCCATTTGGCCCTTCGAGCCAGCACCGCCATTCAATGTGATCATGGTTGATCATCCCAAATCAGTACCTCATTCCTACCTTCTCCCCATATCCCCTGACTCCGCTATTTTTAAAAGCCCTATCTAGCTCTCTCTTGAAAGCATCCAGAGAACCTCCCTCTGAGGCAGAGAATTCCACCGACTCACCACTCTCTGGGAGAAAAACTGTTTCCTCGTCTTCGTTCTAAATGGCTTACTCCTTATTCTTAAACTGTGACCCCTGGTTTTGGACTCCCCCAACATCGGGAACATGTTTCCTGCCTCTAGCGTGTCCAAGCCGTTAACAATCTTATATATTTCAATATTTCAACCCTTTCATCCTTCAAATCTCCAGTGTACAAGCCCAGCTGCTCCATTCTCTCAGCATATAACAGTCCCGCCATCCCGGGAATTAACCTTGTAAACCTACGCTGCACTCCCTTAATAGCAAGAATGTCCATACTCAAATTAAGGGACCAAAACTGCACACAATACTCCAGGTGTGGTCTCACGAGGGCTCTGTACAACTGCAGAAGGACCTTTTTGCTCCATATTCGATTCCTCTTGTTATAAAGGCCAACATGCCATTTGCTTTCTTCACTGCCTGCTGTACCTGCATGGTTACTTTCATAGACTGATGTACAAGGAGCCCCAGATCCTGTTGTACTTCACCTTTTCCCAACTTGACGCCATTTAGATAGTAATCTGCCTTCCTGTTTTTGCTACCAAAGTGGATAACCTCACATTTATCCACATTTATCCTCATATTGATATGAATCTTTCCACAATTTACAGGGCGGCACAGTGGCCTGGCTGGTAGAGCTGCAGTCCCGCAGCATCAGAGACCCACGTTCGATCTGGACCTCGGTTCTGTGTGGAATTCTCCCTGTAACCGTGTGTGTGGTTTCCTCCCACATCCCAAAGACATGTGGGTTTGTAAGTTAATTGGCCCAGTGTGTAGGATGTTGTTGGGAAATGGGATAACATAGAAATAGTGAGAAGGGGTGATGGAAGGTTGGGGAGGGGGGGGGGGGGGGGTAGGGAACAGAGGGGCGAAGGGCCTGTTTCCATGCTGTATCTCTAAATAAACTAAATTGACAATTGAAGGGAGCATAGAAGACGTGAAAAATAAATACAAACATCCAGCAGGTCAAGCAGCATCATGGAAAGAGAAACAGGATTAATGTATCAGATCAAAGACCCTTCATCAGAAAAAAATGACCTGCAGAAGATAAACATGTTTGGCTTGTTCAAGATAGTGGTAAATGCAAGAAGAATTGAGTTAGTTCCCATTTATTTAGCAGATTAAATCACAAATAATCACTTAAAGCTCCAGTAATGCATTTTAACGTGTGCTATTTTTAACTGTCTAACAGACTTTTCTATGTTAACCATGCCTCCAGATTGCAGATCACAGTCCGATGCAAAATGTATGCCACCTCACACGAGTCAAATTTATCACTTGAAGTAAAAAATTAAAACTTTTAAACTCGTTTATCAACTGCCACGGATACAAATAATGTCATACAAAAGAAAGGGCAGATGCTGGTTGACAAAAGTGAACACACAGTGCTGGAGTTACACAAAGGCACAGCAGAAATTTGGAAATGTCATCCCATCACCCATTCCTTCTCCCCAGAGATACTGCCTGTCCGCTGAGTTAAAGAGTGTCCACGGTGGACTCACGAGTCACTATGGTAACTCATGGGTTACTACGTTCTTACAACGAGTTTAAAAGTTTTTAATTTTTTACTTCAAGTGATAAATTTGACTCGTGGAAATCTTTGGACTATGGTGCCCTTCCTCACCTTGGTGCCATTGTGTTATGTTGTGTCGTGGACTTTCTGTGTTTGTGCTTTTTTTTAAATTCTATTTTATTTTTAATATGTTTTATTATTTATTATTTATTTTATTTTTTATGATACTGACTGTAAAGGGAAATTCATTTCGTTGTCTCTATTGAGACAATGACAATAAATTTGAATACAATACAATACAATACAATGCAACTCTGGTCACATCACGGTGAAGGAGCGTGTGTGTGGCCCGGACATTGAACTGATTGCTGTGGGTCTCCGCTTATGCTGTGTGCCCTAGGGATTCTCACACGCCACTGCAGTGGCTTGTTTATGTTTAATCTTTATGTAGTTTTGTATCTTGTTGCTTTTATGGTTATAACTGTATGGTAAATCAAATTTCACTGTACATCGGTACACGTGACAATAAAGGACCATTGAACAATTGAATCTTTGAACCATTGATCTAAACTAAACTAAGATCATTACAACTCAAGTTAAATACACAAATTAATAACCTCGGGAGTGGTGACGTTACCAAACGTCGGCACACTGGTGCAGTGGTACACTTGCAGCCTGACAACGCCAGTGACCCAGTTTGTTCCTTCCCTCGGGTGCTGTCTGTGTGGAGTTTGCACCTTCTCCCTGTGACAGAGTGGGTTACGTCCGAATGCTCTGGTATCCTGCCACACCCCAAAGACATACAGGTTTGTAGGTTAAAAAATTGGCCTCTGTAAATTGCCCCTTTTGTGCAGGGAGTAGATGATATAAAGTAGGATAATATAGAACGAATGTGAAGCAGCGATTGATGGTTGGCATGGATACAGTGGGCTGAAGAGCTTGTTTGCATGCTGCAGCTCTACACTAAAACCAAACTGAATGTGAGGTGGCATTACATTTTGCATCGGACTGTGATCTGCAATCTGGAGGCATGGTTAACATAGAAAAGTCTGTTAGACAGTTAAAAATAGCACACGTTAAAATGCATTACTGGAGCTTTAAGTGATTATTTGTGATTAATCTGCTAATAAATGGGAACTAACTCAATTCTTCTTGCATTTACCACTACTCTGAACAAGCCAAACATGTTTATCTTCTGCAGGTCGTGATGAGTTGCAGTGGTGAAATCAGAAGGGCTGTCATGAAATAAATAGTTTGTCACAGAGGAGTAATTTTCTGGTTTGGCCTCTGCACCTTTGGCTCATGGCAATGCAAGTCTACTGGCAGTAATGGAACAGTGATAACCTCAGGCAATGATCATTGGATACAGTGCGGGAAGCTGGATCATAACATGGTGATTTCTGGGAGCTGCTCTGAGCCGGAAATGATAATGGAGAAGTTATATCTTGGCATTGAGAGGGGGAGGAGACACGGCTTGTCTGGGGCAGTTTTATGGACCATGCAGATATGGCATTGATTAAGGTATGAAGCGGAAAGTGATTGATGATTAGTGGGCTTAGGGTTCAGCCACTCCTGGAGCAAGGGAGCACAGACTTCATCACAGATCGAAGAGGATGTCTCTGGGGTGTTTGCATGCTCCCCCTGTGACCACATGGGTTACTTCAGGGTGCTCCGGTTTCTCCCACATCCCAACAACATGTGGTTTGTAGGTTAATTGGCCGCCAAGTTGCGTCTTGCGTACGGAGTGGATGAAAAGATGGCGGTAACAACAGATACTTTGTTTAGAGGGGGAAGGAATGGGGAGTTATGTGAGGAGTGGGACATCTGCTTCTCTAGGTTAGGTGGGTTAGGTTGGGGTTATTATTGTTATGTTACTGAGGTACTGTGAAAGCTTTGGAGCAAGATTCTGGGGTCTTTATAACAAAAATATACAATTCTTAAGGGATTGGACAGGCTAGATGCAGAGAAAAATGCTGGGGAAGTCCGAACCAGAGTCACAGTGTATAAGGGGTAGGCCATTTAGGACCAAGATGAGGAAAACGTTTTTACAACCAGAGAGCTGTGAATCAGTGGAATTCTCTGCCACAGAAGGCAGTGAAGGCCAATTTACTGGATGTTTTCAAGAGAGAGTCAGATAGAGCTCTTGGGGCTAACGGAATCAGCAGATATGGGATGAAAACAGGAACTGGGTACTAATTTTGGATGATCAGCCATGATCATACGGAATGGCGGTGCTGGCTTAAAGGGCCGAATGGCCTACTCCTGCACCCTATTTTCTATGTTTCTAAAAAAAGTATTCTTGGGGCTAGAAACTCCAGCCCATTTTTTCATGAACTCTGGAAACCTGTCAGCAACTACAATGTTTACAGACAGTTCACAACCCCCTTGCAGTGACCCATGTTAAGAAGGTAACAAGTGTATGGTCCAGACATGAGAAATGCAATGGCTACATTACATCAGGAACTACTCAATGGGTCAGGCACCATCTATGAACAGAGGTGCGTCTGACCTGGTGAGTATTTCAAGCATTACTACGACTTCCAATAGGTAATGTATTTTCTATCTGTGTCATGTTTAACCTGACTTTACATTTGTTCATTGTGTCCATTTTTTTCTGATGAAGGGTCTTTGATCTGATACATTAATCCTGTTTCTCTTTCCATGATGCTGCTGACCTGCTGGAGTTTGTATTATTTCTCACGTCTTCTATGCTCCCTTCAATTGTCAATTTAGTTTATTTAGAGAGACAGATGGAACAGGCCCTTCGCCCCTCTGTTCCCTACCCCCCCCCCCCTCCCCCCCAACCTTCCATCACCCCTTCTCACTATTTCTATGTTATCCAATTTCCCAACAACATCCTACACACTGGGCCAATTAACTACAAACCCACATGTCTTTGGGATGTGGGAGGAAACCACACACACGGTTACAGGGAGAATTCCACACAGAACCGAGGTCCAGATCGAACGTGGGTCTCTGATGCTGCGGGGACTGCAGCTCTACCAGCCAGGCCACTGTGCCGCCCTGTAAATGTGGAAAGATTCATATCAATATGAGGATAAATGTGGATAAATGTGAGGTTATCCACTTTGGTAGCAAAAACAGGAAGGCAGATTACTATCTAAATGGCGTCAAGTTGGGAAAAGGTGAAGTACAACAGGATCTGGGGCTCCTTGTACATCAGTCTATGAAAGTAACCATGCAGGTACAGCAGGCAGTGAAGAAAGCAAATGGCATGTTGGCCTTTATAACAAGAGGAATCGAATATTGGAGCAAAAAGGTTCTTCTGCAGTTGTACAGAGCCCTCGTGAGACCACACCTGGAGTATTGTGTGCAGTTTTGGTCCTTAATTTGAGTATGGACATTCTTGCTATTAAGGGAGTGCAAGCGTAGGTTACAAGGTTAATTCCCGGGGTGGCGGGACTGTTATATGCTGAGAGAATGGGCAGCTGGGCTTGTACACTGGAGATTTGAAGGATGAAAGGGTTGAAATATTGAAATATATAAGATTGTTAACGGCTTGGACACGCTAGAGGCAGGAAAACATGTTCCCGATGTTGGGGGAGTCCAAAACCAGGGGTCACAGTTTAAGAATAAGGAGTAAGCCATTTAGAAACGAAGACGAGGAAACAGTTTTTCTCCCAGAGAGTGGTGAGTCGGTGGAATCTCTGCCTCAGAGGGAGGTTCTCTGGATGCTTTCAAGAGAGAGCTAGATAGGGCTTTTAAAAATAGCGGAGTCAGGGGATATGGGAGAAGGTAGGAAATGAGGTACTGATTTGGGATGATCAACCATGATCACATTGAATGGCGGTGCTGGCTCGAAGGGCGAATGGCCTACTGCTGCACCTCTTGTCTATGTCTATAGTTGACGCAAAAGTGGGATAAGATAGAGCTGGTGTCGAACAGGTGATCGAGGGTCGGCGTGAACATGGTGGACCAAGGGTCTGTGTGTCTGCTGTATAACCAAACCAAACTAAACTAAACCAAACTAAATATAACCAAAATTGGATGATTATATCTCCCTCCTTAACATTGAGCATTTTTTCCTGTGATTATCCATATCCCAAAAACTTCATCTAATCAAGAATCGATCTATCAATGCCTTAAGAATATCCATAAATTGTTATTTTATAAATATATAGCAAAAAATTTAAGATGTCACCCTCTTTTAAAGAAATTTTCTCATCTCCTTTGCTTATTGAACGCAAGGCTTGGGGGAACTTTCAAAGGACATTTTGCATCAGACTCCAGTACTGAGTAGGCATTTAACAGCTGAAGGGGTGTATTAAGAAGGCCAAAAAATTCAGTCACCTACACAAATTATGATTACTCAGGATGCTTTCCTCTGCTTCTGTTAAACCGCAGAATTGTCTAATACAAGGCTCATGGTGAAAAATACAGGACCCCTTGACTTTTCCACATTACGTTACGTTACAGCCAAAGGTCATTTCTTTTTGGATCCATCTACACAGGTATTTAAAATTTTTGCAAAGAAATAACTGAAATAACCATTTCAGTTTCACAACCTTCAGATTGTCAGGAATGGTGGAGTGTCGATGCAAAGCTATTTTCATCCCTGGAGAGATGTTCGATCGCTTCGTAGGGTCTGGTTGGGCCATCAAGGACATCAAGATTCTCATGGCCACTCCTACATGTCATGGCTATGTGCTGTTGGACAGCTGAAACCTCCTCTCCATAGCTAAGGCCAGCGGCTATGGAGCAGGTTTCATCAGGATCTGCTGGACTTTGCTCTGTTCCACTTTCCCTGGCATCTGATTAGTCTCCGCCGCTGAAAATCATCCTACAGTTGATGCTGCCACCACCAGTTCTTGGGTATAGGTCATTGGCCAGGTGATTTGCGGTCCTGGTTTCTCCAGCTGATGCTTGGCATTCTCCAAAGAGTTCAATCTAGGTTCCATCATCCAGAGTTTCTTGTTTCTCAGAGTTATGCAAACCCAAGGCTGTCATGTGCCTTTTACTGAGAGTGCTGTCCGTCTGGCACTCTACCATAAAGGATGATTGGTCCAGGGCTGCAGATTGTGTCACATTCTGGAAGGTTCTATCATTTGCCACAGTACTCTGGCGCTCTGTCTGTCAGAGCTCCATAAGTTCTTGGTACTCCAGTACCACTGGCCCTTTCCCCGATTGCTGGGTGGCAGGACGGCAACGTAGCATGGAGGAGTCCTGTGAGAGAGAATGGGTTACATGAAAAGGAACGGGGCCACTGATGCTCTTGAATGGTAGACTCAATGCGCAGAAAACTGTGTATACCTCCCCAGATCTGAAATGACACAATAATGTCTCGGAGATCATTCAGTATTGACTGGATTTAATTGGGTTTAGTTGAGAGCACTGTCGACGCAGGACCTTATGGCCACAGAGTCCTTTCCAAACCAGCGATCCAATACACTAGCACTATTTACACACTGGGGACTCAAACCAAGGTCTCTAGAAACAACTAAGGCAGCAACAATGCAACAGGATGATCCCAAGCAATTTGAGTGTCATAGCAAAGGGTAAATGTAAATACATGTAAATTTGATATTTGTGATTCTTATGTAAATGTGATATTTCAGTTATTTATTTTTTATTACTTTGCAAAAATTTCTAACCAGCTTTTTCTGAATGCACTTTATGAGGTGCTGTTCCTCAAATTAGTGCTGGGCCTCCTCTCTGACAATGGAGAAGGCCCAGGACAGAAAGGTCAGATTCGGAATGGGAGGAGGAGTTGAAGTGCTGGGCTACCGTGAGATCAGCTTGGTTGAGACGGACTGAGCCGAGATGTTCAGCGAATGATTGCCGAGTCTGTGCTTGGTCTCGCCAATGTAGTAGAAGTTGACACCTAGAACAGCGGATGCAGTAGATGAGGTTGGAGGTGGTGCAAGTGAACCTCTGCCTCACCTGGAAAGACTGTTTGGGTCATTTGGATGGAGTCGAGGGGGAAGGTAAAGGGGGACAGGTCTTGCATCTCCTGCAGTTGCAGAGAAAAGTGCTATGCCCTGTCCCACTTAGGAAACCTGAACGGAACCTCTGGAGACTTTGCGCCCCACCCAAGGTTTCCGTGCAGTTACCGGAGGTTCCCGGAGGTTTTTGTCAGTCTCCCTAATGGTCGAAAGTGGTTTCCGCTTCTTCTATGTTCCGGCGATTATTTAAAAAATTCACAATCGGCCGCGACTAAAAATAGGTTGCCGTTTTAAAAATCGGTAATTTTTTAGTCTAGTCGGTTGCGATGCTAGTTGAAGGTGGTTGCCGGAGGTTGCAGGTAGCCTTCCACTACCTGCAAACCTATCACCGATTTTTAAACGGCAACCTATTTTTAATCGCGGCCGGTTTTGAATTTTTTTGAAATAAGTCGGCGGAACATAGAAGAAACGGAAAAGCACTTTCGACCATTAGGGAGACTGTCAAAACCTCCGGGAACCGCACGGAAACCTTGGGTGGGGCGCAAAGTCTCCAGAGATTTCCGTTCAGGTTTCCTAAGTGGAAAGCAGAAAGGGGGGAGATGGGAAGATACGGCCAGCGTGGCTCCCTTTGGAGGTGGCAAAATGTTGGAGGATGTTAGGCTGTGGGCGGAGGAGCTTTTTCGTTCAAGTTCGTGACCCAACTCACGGATCTACCTGAATTTTTAACATATTGTGTATAAATATTATATAAATCATACCTGAAACTCGCAAGACCAAAACATGCAGATTTTTTAAATATGAGAAAAACCTTAATTTTTTCCGAGTAGTAATTGTCCAATCAATGCACATTTGACTTTGAGTTCGGACGCAAATTGACCAATCCCGCGCTTTGTTTTATGGTCGCTAGGCAGCGAGGACCCTGGGATCATGGCTGCCTCCTAATTACATCAAAACAATAACAAGGTTTCCAAGGAATATAGGTATTGCTACCTTGCTGATAATTTTGTTTTTCAATTGATTTGTCTATAAAGTTACTATGTGGGACCCATTGGATCCCAGCTTCACACGGCAAGGCTGGTCCCCCAACGCAATATTCCACCTCTCCAACAATTCCAATATTGCTGGCCAGTGGGAGGGGGGGGCTTGCTGGAGCGCTAGCATGGTGTTGCAGGCCGAAGGGACTGGTTTCCAGAGGGCTAGTAGGGACATTGTGGGCCAAATGGATTCTTGGGCTGGCAGCTGTCACTTCGACCACACACACACACACACACACACACACACACACACACACACACACACACACAAAAACACACACTCACACCAACACACCAACACACACACACACACACGCACACACACGCACACACGCACACACAAACACACAAACACACACAAACACACACACACACCGACACACTCTCACACACACACACAGACACACTCTCACACACAAAAACACACTCACACCAACACACACTAACACACACACACACACACACACACACACACACACACACACACACACACACACACACACACACACACACTCACACTCACACTCACACACACACACTCACACCAACACACAACACACACACACACACACACACACACACACCACACACACACACCACACACACACACACACACACACACAACACACACACACAGTATACGAATATATGGTTTAAAGTGACTGCAGCATGGAATTAGGCTCCCCATGGTGTAATATGGGCATTGGACACTAGATGCCACTTACTTTTTTGATTTAATTTTCGAATTAATTTAATTAAATAATGTGCAACTTTTGGCACTGACGAGTTATGACTTTTTCACAATTATATTTTATCTAAATCTGTGCAAAATTTAATGTATTTCTGAGACATGGGTCACGAAAGTTAAATTCTAGACACATTTTCGATGCTCGGCCCACAGCATCTATATGCTGTATGCGACGGCTGATGGGGTGGAAGGTGAGTATAAGGGGGACTCGGGACGTTAAGAGAGGGGGGAGGGGGAACCACCTCCAAAGCGATCCCACTACTGGCCATATTTTCCCATCTCCACCGCTTTCTGCTTTCCACAGCGACCATTTCCTCCGTAATTACCTGCTCAACTCGTCCTTTCCCACCCAAAACACCCTCTCCCCAGGCACTTTCCTCTGCAATCGCAGGAGATGCAACACCTGTACCTTTACCTTCCCCCCTCGAATCCATTCAAGGACCCAAACAGTCTTTACAGTTGAGGCAGACATTCACTTGCACCTCCTCCAACCTCATCACTGCATCCGCTGTTCCAGGTGCCAACTTCTCTACATTGGCGCTACCTAGTGCAGGCTCGGTGATCATTCGCTGAGCACCTCGGCTCAGTCCGTCTTAGCCAACCTGATCTCCCGGTGGCCCAGCACCAACTCCCCCCCCCCCATTCCTAATCTGTCCTTTCTCTCCTGGGCCTCCTCCATTGTCAGAGTGAGGCCCAGTGCAAATTGGAGGATCAGCACCTCATATTTCACTTGGGTAGTTTACACCCCAGCGATATGAACATTGACTTCTCTAACTTCTGGTAGCCCTTGCTCTCTTGCTTCATTCCCCCCTTCACATCTCCCTCACTGGTCCCACTGTCTCCGCCTACATTCTTTCTTTTTCCTACCCCCTCCCCTGACTAAAGAAGGGTATCGACCTGAAATGTCACCAATTCCTTCTCTCCATAGATGCTGCCTCGCCCGCTGACTTTCTCTAGCATTTTGTGTCTACTGGTCACTCCCATTTCTCCCCTCCTGCCTGCCTCCATTAACATTCCTTCCTCTGGCTTCACCATTTCCAATTAAAATCCTCTTAAGTCTCACACCAGCGTTTAGCAGCTACAGGCCCGTACGAAGGATGGGAACAGGCGGGGTCAGCAGAGAGCTGTGGAGAGACTGGCTGCCGACAAGACCAAGCCCTTGAAGAGGCAGACGGCGAGGTGGTGCAAAGTGGAGCCCAATGGTTTGGGGCAGCTCTGCCACGAGGAAGGCAGCAACCACGAGCAGCAGTCCAGGGTTCACGAGAAACCACACCAGCAGCACTCCAGGGATCCAACCCCATGAGCAGCACCCAGCACTCCAGCAGTCCAGCAGTCCAGCACCCCAGCACTCCAGCAGTCCAGCACTCCAACAGTCCAGCAGACAGCAGTCCAGCAGACCAGCAGTCCAGCAGTCCAGCGCTCCAGCAGACCAGCAGTCCAGCAGACCAGCAGTCCAGCACTCCAGCAGTCCAGCAGTCCAGCACTCCAGCAGTCCAGCAGTCCAGCGCTCCAGCAGACCAGCAGTCCAGCAGTCCAGCACTCCAGCACTCCAGCAGACCAGCAGTCCAGCAGACCAGCAGACCAGCGGTCCAGCAGACCAGCAGTCCAGCACTCCAGCAGTCCAGCAGTCCAGCAGACCAGCAGACCAGCAGTCCAGCAGTCCAGCAGACCAGCAGACCAGCAGACCAGCAGTCCAGCAGACCAGCAGTCCAGCAGACCAGCAGTCCAGCAGTCCAGCAGTCCAGCAGACCAGCAGTCCAGCGGACCAGCAGTCCAGCAGACAAGCAGACCAGCGACCAGCAGACCAGCGCTCCAGCAGACCAGCAGTCCAGCAGACCAGCGCTCCAGCAGTCCAGCAGTCCAGCACTCCAGCAGTCCAGCAGTCCAGCAGACCAGCAGTCCAGCAGTCCAGCAGACCAGCAGACCAGCAGACCAGCAGTCCAGCAGACCAGCAGTCCAGCAGACCAGCAGTCCAGCAGACCAGCAGTCCAGCAGTCCAGCAGTCCAGCAGTCCAGCAGACCAGCAGACCAGCAGACCAGCAGACCAGCAGACCAGCGCTCCAGCAGACCAGCAGTCCAGCAGACCAGCAGTCCAGCAGACCAGCAGACCAGCAGTCCAGCAGACCAGCAGTCCAGCAGTCCAGCAGACCAGCAGACCAGCAGTCCAGCACTCCAGCAGACCAGCACTCCAGCAGTCCAGCAGACCAGCAGTCCAGCAGACCAGCAGACCAGCAGTCCAGCAGTCCAGCACTCCAGCAGACCAGCAGACCAGCAGACCAGCAGTCCAGCAGACCAGCAGTCCAGCAGACCAGCAGTCCAGCAGTCCAGCAGACCAGCAGTCCAGCAGACCAGCAGACCAGCAGTCCAGCAGACCAGCAGACCAGCAGTCCAGCAGACCAGCAGACCAGCGCTCCAGCAGACCAGCAGTTCAGCAGACCAGCACTCCAGCAGACCAGCAGACCAGCGCTCCAGCAAACCAGCACTCCAGCAGTCCAGCGCTCCAGCAGTCCAGCACTCCAGCAGTCCAGCGCTCCAGCAGTCCAGCAGACCAGCACTCCAGCAGACCAGCACTCCAGCAGACCAGCAGACCAGCAGTCCAGCAGACCAGCAGTCCAGCAGTCCAGCAGACCAGCGCTCCAGCAGACCAGCACTCCAGCAGTCCAGCGCTCCAGCAGACCAGCAGTCCAGCAGACCAGCGCTCCAGCAGACCAGCAGTCCAGCAGACCAGCGCTCCAGCGCTCCAGCAGTCCAGCAGACCAGCGCTCCAGCAGACCAGCAGACCAGCAGTCCAACAGTCCAGCAGTCCAGCAGTCCAGCAGTCCAGCAGACCAGCAGACCAGCGCTCCAGCAGACCAGAAGACCAGCGCTCCAGCAGTCCAGCAGACCAGCGCTCCAGCAGACCAGCAGACCAGCAGTCCAGCAGTCCAGCAGTCCAGCAGACCAGCGCTCCAGCAGACCAGCAGTCCAGCAGACCAGCGCTCCAGCAGACCAGCAGACCAGCGCTCCAGCAGACCAGCAGACCAGCGCTCCAGCAGTCCAGCGCTCCAGCAGTCCAGCAGTCCAGCAGACCAGCGCTCCAGCAGACCAGCAGTCCAGCAGACCAGCGCTCCAGCGCTCCAGCAGACCAGCAGACCAGCGCTCCAGCAGTCCAGCAGTCCAGCAGTCCAGCAGTCCAGCAGTCCAGCAGACCAGCAGACCAGCAGACCAGCACTACAGCAGTCCAGCAGTCCAGCAGTCCAGCACTCCAGCAGACCAGCAGTCCAGCAGTCCAGCAGTCCAGCAGTCCAGCAGACCAGCAGTCCAGCAGACCAGCAGACCAGCAGTCCAGCAGACCAGCAGTCCAGCAGACCAGCAGTCCAGCAGTCCAGCAGTCCAGCAGACCAGCAGTCCAGCAGTCCAGCAGACCAGCGCTCCAGCAGACCAGCAGACCAGCAGTCCAGCAGTCCAGCAGTCTAGCAGACCAGCGCTCCAGCAGACCAGCAGTCCAGCAGTCCAGCAGTCCAGCAGACCAGCGCTCCAGCAGACCAGCAGACCAGCGCTCCAGCAGACCAGCAGACCAGCGCTCCAGCAGTCCAGCGCTCCAGCAGACCAGCAGACCAGCGCTCCAGCAGTCCAGCAGTCCAGCAGACCAGCAGACCAGCGCTGCAGCAGACCAGCAGTCCAGCAGACCAGCGCTCCAGCGCTCCAGCAGACCAGCAGACCAGCGCTCCAGCAGTCCAGCAGTCCAGCAGTCCAGCAGTCCAGCAGACCAGCAGACCAGCAGACCAGCACTCCAGCAGTCCAGCAGTCCAGCAGTCCAGCACTCCAGCAGACCAGCAGTCCAGCAGTCCAGCAGACCAGCGGTCCAGCAGACCAGCAGTCCAGCAGACCAGCGCTCCAGCGCTCCAGCAGACCAGCAGACCAGCGCTCCAGCAGACCAGCAGTCCAGCAGACCAGCGCTCCAGCGCTCCAGCAGACCAGCAGACCAGCGCTCCAGCAGACCAGCAGACCAGCGCTCCAGCAGTCCAGCGCTCCAGCAGACCAGCAGACCAGCGCTCCAGCAGTCCAGCAGTCCAGCAGACCAGCAGACCAGCGCTGCAGCAGACCAGCAGTCCAGCAGACCAGCGCTCCAGCGCTCCAGCAGACCAGCAGACCAGCGCTCCAGCAGTCCAGCAGTCCAGCAGTCCAGCAGTCCAGCAGACCAGCAGACCAGCAGACCAGCACTC
Source organism: Amblyraja radiata (assembly GCF_010909765.2). Lineage (NCBI taxonomy): Eukaryota > Metazoa > Chordata > Chondrichthyes > Rajiformes > Rajidae > Amblyraja > Amblyraja radiata. The sequence continues at coordinate 218,606 of NC_045966.1, read as the reverse complement.
CAGCAGTCCAGCAGTCCAGCAGTCCAGCACTCCAGCAGACCAGCAGTCCAGCAGTCCAGCAGACCAGCGCTCCAGCAGACCAGCAGTCCAGCAGACCAGCGCTCCAGCGCTCCAGCAGACCAGCAGACCAGCGCTCCAGCAGTCCAGCAGTCCAGCAGTCCAGCAGTCCAGCAGACCAGCAGACCAGCAGACCAGCACTACAGCAGTCCAGCAGTCCAGCAGTCCAGCACTCCAGCAGACCAGCAGTCCAGCAGTCCAGCAGTCCAGCAGTCCAGCAGACCAGCAGTCCAGCAGACCAGCAGACCAGCAGTCCAGCAGACCAGCAGTCCAGCAGACCAGCAGTCCAGCAGACCAGCAGTCCAGCAGACCAGCAGTCCAGCAGTCCAGCAGACCAGCAGTCCAGCAGACCAGCAGACCAGCAGTCCAGCAGACCAGCAGACCAGCAGTCCAGCAGACCAGCAGACCAGCGCTCCAGCAGACCAGCAGTCCAGCAGACCAGCACTCCAGCAGACCAGCAGACCAGCGCTCCAGCAGACCAGCACTCCAGCAGTCCAGCGCTCCAGCAGTCCAGAAGACCAGCAGTCCAGCAGACCAGCGCTCCAGCAGTCCAGCAGACCAGCACTCCAGCAGACCAGCAGACCAGCAGTCCAGCAGACCAGCACTCCAGCAGTCCAGCGCTCCAGCAGACCAGCGCTCCAGCAGACCAGCAGTCCAGCAGACCAGCGCTCCAGCGCTCCAGCAGACCAGCAGACCAGCGCTCCAGCAGTCCAGCAGTCCAGCAGTCCAGCAGTCCAGCAGTCCAGCAGACCAGCAGACCAGCAGACCAGCACTCCAGCAGTCCAGCAGTCCAGCACTCCAGCAGACCAGCAGTCCAGCAGTCCAGCAGTCCAGCAGACCAGCAGTCCAGCAGACCAGCAGACCAGCAGTCCAGCAGACCAGCAGTCCAGCAGACCAGCAGTCCAGCAGACCAGCAGTCCAGCAGACCAGCAGTCCAGCAGACCAGCAGTCCAGCAGACCAGCAGACCAGCAGTCCAGCAGACCAGCACTCCAGCAGACCAGCAGACCAGCGCTCCAGCAGACCAGCACTCCAGCAGTCCAGCGCTCCAGCAGTCCAGCAGACCAGCAGTCCAGCAGACCAGCGCTCCAGCAGTCCAGCAGACCAGCACTCCAGCAGACCAGCAGACCAGCAGTCCAGCAGACCAGCACTCCAGCAGTCCAGCGCTCCAGCAGACCAGCAGTCCAGCAGTCCAGCAGACCAGCGCTCCAGCAGACCAGCAGTCCAGCAGACCAGCGCTCCAGCGCTCCAGCAGACCAGCAGTCCAGCAGACCAGCGCTCCAGCGCTCCAGCAGACCAGCAGACCAGCAGTCCAACAGTCCAGCAGTCCAGCAGTCCAGCAGACCAGCAGACCAGCGCTCCAGCAGACCAGCAGACCAGCGCTCCAGCAGTCCAGCAGACCAGCGCTCCAGCAGACCAGCAGACCAGCGCTCCAGCAGACCAGCAGACCAGCGCTCCAGCGCTCCAGCAGACCAGCGCTCCAGCGCTCCAGCAGACCAGCAGACCAGCGCTCCAGCAGTCCAGCAGTCCAGCAGTCCAGCAGACCAGCAGTCCAGCAGACCAGCAGTCCACCAGACCAGCAGTCCAGCAGACCAGCAGTCCAGCAGTCCAGCAGTCCAGCAGTCCAGCAGACCAGCAGTCCACCAGACCAGCAGTCCAGCAGACCAGCAGTCCAGCAGACCAGCAGTCCAGCAGTCCAGCAGACCAGCAGTCCAGCAGACCAGCAGTCCACCAGACCAGCAGTCCAGCAGACCAGCAGTCCAGCAGTCCAGCGCTCCAGCAGTCCAGCAGTCCAGCAGTCCAGCAGTCCAGCGCTCCAGCAGACCAGCAGACCAGCGCTCCAGCAGACCAGCAGACCAGCGCTCCAGCAGACCAGCGCTCCAGCAGACCAGCAGACCAGCGCTCCAGCAGACCAGCAGACCAGCGCTCCAGCGCTCCAGCAGACCAGCGCTCCAGCAGACCAGCAGTCCAGCAGACCAGCGCTCCAGCGCTCCAGCAGACCAGCAGACCAGCGCTCCAGCAGTCCAGCAGTCCAGCAGTCCAGCAGACCAGCAGTCCAGCAGACCAGCAGTCCACCAGACCAGCAGTCCAGCAGACCAGCAGTCCAGCAGTCCAGCAGACCAGCAGTCCAGCATTCCAGCGCTCCAGCACTCCAGCACAGCCCCTATATATATTTTAACCATATTTACTCATTGTTATTTACAATTAATATATATTTACCTATTTACATATTTACCTATTATTGTTCTACTAAATATATTCAATTTTACTTTAAAAAGTTTGTTTCCTTGCAATATTTCTTTAATATTATTGATTTGGTCGTTGCGAATAATGTATCTTCGACGAATCTTAAGGTTCATTATTTCCTTCATGCAACTCTCCCGAATATATATTCATGTACTGTAGAATCAGTTCATTTTTCTCGGGTTGGTAATGAGCATTGAGTGGTAGTAAATATAATTCCACCATCACCATTATATGTCTATATCTCTTGTTTCCTTTTCCCCTGACTAGTCTGACCCAAAACGGCACCCATTCCTTCTCTCCAGAGATGCTGGCTATCCTGCTGAGTTACTCAAGCTTTTTGTGTCTACCCTTACATCAAATGTGCTCATTCTTCTTGCCTAGATAGTGACTATTTTATTTCTGAAGCACCGAGGGTTTTAATTTGTTCGATGGATGGGGAGAGCATAATTGTGGATTGAAATTTCACCCATTCTCTCTCTCCAAAGATGCTGACTGGTCCGCTGAGTTAGCCTAGCATTTTGTGACTATCTTTGGTGTAAACCAGCATTTGCCATTCCTTCCTGATACATATGGAGGTTTCGGGCTGGGTTTGGCCACGTTCGAATCATTTGGTGGATTCTGGGTGCAGGAGGTTTGGAACTGTCCGGACTGCATTCCAATGGATCCATGAGTGGACCATGCTTAGGCTGAATGACACAAGAGGGCAACCAGCGAAAGCAAATGCCTAACAAATCATAGGGAGGCCAGTGGTGGCCAAACTGAACTAGGGTGTGGATTACCGAGGAGTATTATTATTTGTTTTTTTCAGGGTGGCACAGTGGCGCAGCAGTAGAGATGCTGCCTCACAGCACCAGAGACTCAGGATCAATCCTGACTACAGGTGCTGTCTGCACGGAGTTTGTGCGTTCTCCCTGAGACCACGTGGGATTTCTCCGGGTACTCCGTTTCCTCCCACATTCCAAAGATGTACAGGTTTGTAGGGTTAATTGGCTTCTGTAAATTGCCCCCAGTCTGTAAGATATAAATAGTGTATGGGGAACGCTAGTTACTTGCTACACCTTCACAGCCTCATTCATGTAAAAGCACAAATAAATATACAATAATCCATAACGCTATCAATTAATTGTAATACATTTATAGTTGGGTGGCATGGTGGTGCAGCAGTTGTGTTGCTGCCTTATTGTGCCAGAGACCTGGGTTTGATAAATTGTCCCCAGTGTGTAGGATAGTGCTAGTGTATGGGATCGCTGGTCGGCGAGGACTTGGTGGGCCACAGGACCTGCGTCCGCACTGTGTCTCTAAACTAAACTAAATTAAATCCAGTCAATACTGAATGAACTCCAGAAAAACATTGGGTTGAATCTCATACTTATTACATTTGCTTACTACACAGAAGATGGTTATTCGGTCAAATGAGTCTACACATTCAAGACACATCAATGTGCCATTCTTCCTCATTTCATGAAACCCATTCTCTCTCACATGTTCATCCATGCTACGTTGATTGTCCTGCCACCCACAAGCACCGGGGGCAATGTACAGGAAGTAGCCAATTGACTTACCAGCATATTTCCACTGTAGGTTTTCACTGTAACTGACAATAAACAAAACTGAACTAAACGTTGGGGATGTGGGAACAAACTGGAGCACATGGGAAAACCAATGTGGTCATAGAATGTGCAGGAAGGAACTGCAGATGCTGGTTTATACCGAAGATAAGACACTAAATGCTAGAGTAACTCAGCGGGTCAGGCAGCATCTCTAGAGAAAAAAGGAATAGGTGACCTTGCGGGTCATAACCCTTCATTGAGACTGAAACTCGAGATGGAGGGACGATAGGGAATAAACTAGAGGTGAGAAAAGTCCAAAACAAATCAGGGCTGGAAACAAATGACCTCAAGAGCCCATAATGGCCCATTGTTGAGGGCGATGTAACAACAAGAGGGATACAAGGATGTCAACGGCGGAACTGGTAGGATGACTAATGTGGGGAAGTGGCGAGAGAGGGGAGAGGATGGAAAGCAGGAATACCTGAAGTTACAAAAATCAACAGTCATACCGCTTGGTTTGTAAGCTGCCCAAGCGAAATATGTGCTGTTCCAGGAATGTGTGTATATCTTCAGCAGTCATATGCAAACTCCACATGGACATGTCCCCAACAACCCTCACCAACCTCTACGATGCGTCGTAGAAAGCATTCAATCAGGATGCATCACAGCATGGTTATGGGAACAGCTCCATCCAAGATGGCAAGAAATTGCAAAGTTGTGGATGTAGCCAAGAGCATCCACAAACCTGTTCAGACCTTGTGTGAACTGAACTGGTTTAATATCAGTGCATCTCACCATTAACTCAGGGAGATTTTAAAGACTACTTATTTCCTTTGCAACAGCTAATGTATCTCATACCACCTGATTCGGTAATTTATGCCAGCCAATTCCTGTAATTGATTTCACCATGAGCCTGCCATTAGAACAATTCTGCGGGTAAACAGAAGCAGAGGAAAGCATCCTGAGTAATCATAATTTGTGGAGGTGACTGAATTTTTTGGCCTTCTTAATACATGTCCACTTCAGCTTGTTAAATGCCTACTAAGTACCTGGAGTCTGATGCAAAATGTCCTTGAAAGTTCCCCCCAGCTCTTGCGTATTTAAATAGAAGCAACATCAAAGTGTGATTAAAATAACTGCATCCAAAATAGGATGACATCTTCTGCCACTAAATATTTTATTCGCTATATATTTATAAGAATAACAATTTATACTAAATTGAATCATTGCATCTGAATGAAGGTTAAAATCCAAGATGTTATGAAGTTTTTGGGATGATGGATAATCACATGAAATTAAAATGCTCAATGTTAAGATTTGAGGTAAATATTCATCTCCAATGTTTGGTTATATTTAGTTTGGTTTAGTTTAGTTTGGTTTGGTTATACAGCAGACACACAGACCCTTTGGTCCACCATGTTCACGCCGACCATCGATCACCTGTTTACACCAGCTCTATCTTATCCCACTTTTGCGTCAACTATAGACAATAGACAAGAGGTGCAGCAGTAGGCCATTTGGCCCTTCGAGCCAGCACCGCCATTCAATGTGATCATGGTTGATCATCCCAAATCAGTACCTCATTCCTACCTTCTCCCCATATCCCCTGACTCCGCTATTTTTAAAAGCCCTATCTAGCTCTCTCTTGAAAGCATCCAGAGAACCTCCCTCTGAGGCAGAGAATTCCACCGACTCACCACTCTCTGGGAGAAAAACTGTTTCCTCGTCTTCGTTCTAAATGGCTTACTCCTTATTCTTAAACTGTGACCCCTGGTTTTGGACTCCCCCAACATCGGGAACATGTTTCCTGCCTCTAGCGTGTCCAAGCCGTTAACAATCTTATATATTTCAATATTTCAACCCTTTCATCCTTCAAATCTCCAGTGTACAAGCCCAGCTGCTCCATTCTCTCAGCATATAACAGTCCCGCCACCCCGGGAATTAACCTTGTAAACCTACGCTGCACTCCCTTAATAGCAAGAATGTCCATACTCAAATTAAGGGACCAAAACTGCACACAATACTCCAGGTGTGGTCTCACGAGGGCTCTGTACAACTGCAGAAGGACCTTTTTGCTCCAATATTCGATTCCTCTTGTTATAAAGGCCAACATGCCATTTGCTTTCTTCACTGCCTGCTGTACCTGCATGGTTACTTTCATAGACTGATGTACAAGGAGCCCCAGATCCTGTTGTACTTCACCTTTTCCCAACTTGACGCCATTTAGATAGTAATCTGCCTTCCTGTTTTTGCTACCAAAGTGGATAACCTCACATTTATCCACATTTATCCTCATATTGATATGAATCTTTCCACAATTTACAGGGCGGCACAGTGGCCTGGCTGGTAGAGCTGCAGTCCCGCAGCATCAGAGACCCACGTTCGATCTGGACCTCGGTTCTGTGTGGAATTCTCCCTGTAACCGTGTGTGTGGTTTCCTCCCACATCCCAAAGACATGTGGGTTTGTAAGTTAATTGGCCCAGTGTGTAGGATGTTGTTGGGAAATTGGGATAACATAGAAATAGTGAGAAGGGGTGATGGAAGGTTGGGGAGGGGGGGGGGGGGGGTAGGGAACAGAGGGGCGAAGGGCCTGTTTCCATGCTGTATCTCTAAATAAACTAAATTGACAATTGAAGGGAGCATAGAAGACGTGAAAAATAAATACAAACATCCAGCAGGTCAAGCAGCATCATGGAAAGAGAAACAGGATTAATGTATCAGATCAAAGACCCTTCATCAGAAAAAAATGACCTGCAGAAGATAAACATGTTTGGCTTGTTCAAGATTAGTGGTAAATGCAAGAAGAATTGAGTTAGTTCCCATTTATTTAGCAGATTAAATCACAAATAATCACTTAAAGCTCCAGTAATGCATTTTAACGTGTGCTATTTTTAACTGTCTAACAGACTTTTCTATGTTAACCATGCCTCCAGATTGCAGATCACAGTCCGATGCAAAATGTAATGCCACCTCACACGAGTCAAATTTATCACTTGAAGTAAAAAATTAAAAACTTTTAAACTCGTTTATCAACTGCCACGGATACAAATAATGTCATACAAAAGAAAGGGCAGATGCTGGTTGACAAAAAGTGAACACACAGTGCTGGAGTTACACAAAGGCACAGCAGAAATTTGGAAATGTCATCCCATCACCCATTCCTTCTCCCCAGAGATACTGCCTGTCCGCTGAGTTAAAGAGTGTCCACGGTGGACTCACGAGTCACTATGGTAAACTCATGGGTTACTACGTTCTTACAACGAGTTTAAAAGTTTTTAATTTTTTACTTCAAGTGATAAATTTGACTCGTGGAAATCTTTGGACTATGGTGCCTTCCTCACCTTGGTGCCATTGTGTTATGTTGTGTCGTGGACTTTCTGTGTTTGTGCTTTTTTTTAAATTCTATTTTATTTTTAATATGTTTTATTATTTATTATTTATTTATTTTTATGATACTGACTGTAAAGGGAAATTCATTTCGTTGTCTCTAATTGAGACAATGACAATAAATTTGAATACAATACAATACAATACAATGCAACTCTGGTCACATCACGGTGAAGGAGCGTGTGTGTGGCCCGGACATTGAACTGATTGCTGTGGGTCTCCGCTTATGCTGTGTGCCCTAGGGATTCTCACACGCCACTGCAGTGGCTGTTTATGTTTAATCTTTATGTAGTTTTGTATCTTGTTGCTTTTATGGTATAACTGTATGGTAAATCAAATTTCACTGTACATCGGTACACGTGACAATAAAGGACCATTGAACCATTGAATCTTTGAACCATTGATCTAAACTAAACTAAGATCATTACAACTCAAGTTAAATACACAAATTAATAACTCGGGAGTGGTGACGTTACCAAACGTCGGCACACTGGTGCAGCTGGTACACTTGCAGCCTGACAACGCCAGTGACCCAGTTTGTTCCTTCCCTCGGGTGCTGTCTGTGTGGAGTTTGCACCTTCTCCCTGTGACAGAGTGGGTTACGTCCGAATGCTCTGGTATCCTGCCACACCCCAAAGACATACAGGTTTGTAGGTTAATTGGCCTCTGTAAATTGCCCCTTTTGTGCAGGGAGTAGATGATAAAGTAGGATAATATAGAACGAATGTGAAGCAGCGATTGATGGTTGGCATGGATACAGTGGGCTGAAGAGCTTGTTTGCATGCTGCAGCTCTACACTAAAACCAAACTGAATGTGAGGTGGCATTACATTTTGCATCGGACTGTGATCTGCAATCTGGAGGCATGGTTAACATAGAAAAGTCTGTTAGACAGTTAAAAATAGCACACGTTAAAATGCATTACTGGAGCTTTAAGTGATTATCTGTGATTTAATCTGCTAAATAAATGGGAACTAACTCAATTCTTCTTGCATTTACCACTAATCTTGAACAAGCCAAACATGTTTATCTTCTGCAGGTCGTGATGAGTTGCAGTGGTGAAACTTCAGAATGGCTTGTCCTGAAAATAAATAGTTTGTCACAGAGGAGTAATTTTCTGGTTTGGCCTCTGCACCTTTGGCTCATGGCAATGCAAGTCTACTGGCAGTAATGGAACAGTGATAACCTCAGGCAATGATCATTGGATACAGTGCGGGAAGCTGGATCATAACATGGTGATTTCTGGGAGCTGCTCTGAGCCGGAAATGATAATGGAGAAGTTATATCTTGGCATTGAGAGGGGGAGGAGACCACGGCTTGTCTGGGGCAGTTTTATGGACCATGCAGATATGGCATTGATTAAGGTATGAAGCGGAAAGTGATTGATGATTAGTGGGCTTAGGGTTCAGCCACTCCTGGAGCAAGGGAGCACAGACTTCATCAACAGATCGAGAGGATGTCTCTGGGGTGTTTGCATGCTCCCCCTGTGACCACATGGGCTTCCTTCAGGTGCTCCGGTTTTCTCCCACATCCCAACAACATGTGGATTTGTAGGTTAATTGGCCTCCAAGTTGCGTCTTGCGTACGGAGTGGATGAAAAGATGGGGTAACACAGATACTTTGTTTAGAGGGGGAAGGAATGGGGAGTTATGTGAGGAGTGGGACATCTGCTTCTCTAGGTTAGGTGGGTTAGGTTGGGGTTATTATTGTTATGTTACTGAGGTACTGTGAAAAGCTTTGGAGCAAGATTCTGGGGGTCTTATAACAAAAATATACAATTCTTAAGGGATTGGACAGGCTAGATGCAGGAAAAATGCTGGGGAAGTCCAGAACCAGAGTCACAGTGTATAAGGGGTAGGCCATTTAGGACCAAGATGAGGAAAACGTTTTACAACCAGAGAGCTGTGAATCAGTGGAATTCTCTGCCACAGAAGGCAGTGAAGGCCAATTTACTGGATGTTTTCAAGAGAGAGTCAGATAGAGCTCTTGGGGCTAACGGAATCAGCAGATATGGGATGAAAACAGGAACTGGATACTAATTTTGGATGATCAGCCATGATCATACGGAATGGCGGTGCTGGCTTAAAGGGCCGAATGGCCTACTCCTGCACCCTATTTTCTATGTTTCTAAAAAAGTATTCTTGGGGCTAGAAACTCCAGCCCATTTTTTCATGAACTCTGGAAACCTGTCAGCAACTACAATGTTTACAGGCAGTTCACAACCCCCTTGCAGTGACCCATGTTAAGAAGGTAACACGTGTATGGTCCAGACATGAGAAATGGCAATGGATACATTTACATCAGGAACTACTCAATGGGTCAGGCACCATCTATGAACAGAGGTGCGTCTGACCTGCTGAGTATTTCAAGCATTTACTACGACTTCCAATAGTTAATGTATTTTCTATCTGTGTCATGTTTAACCTGACTTTACATTTGTTCATTTGTCATTTTTTTCTGATGAAGGGTCTTTGATCTGATACATTAATCCTGTTTCTCTTTCCATGATGCTGCTTGACCTGCTGGATGTTTGTATTTATTTTTCACGTCTTCTATGCTCCCTTCAATTGTCAATTTAGTTTATTTAGAGATACAGCATGGAAACAGGCCCTTCGCCCCTCTGTTCCCTACCCCCCCCCCCCCTCCCCAACCTTCCATCACCCCTTCTCACTATTTCTATGTTATCCCAATTTCCCAACAACATCCTACACACTGGGCCAATTAACCTACAAACCCACATGTCTTTGGGATGTGGGAGGAAACCACACACACGGTTACAGGGAGAATTCCACACAGAACCGAGGTCCAGATCGAACGTGGGTCTCTGATGCTGCGGGACTGCAGCTCTACCAGCCAGGCCACTGTGCCGCCCTGTAAATTGTGGAAAGATTCATATCAATATGAGGATAAATGTGGATAAATGTGAGGTTATCCACTTTGGTAGCAAAAACAGGAAGGCAGATTACTATCTAAATGGCGTCAAGTTGGGAAAAGGTGAAGTACAACAGGATCTGGGGCTCCTTGTACATCAGTCTATGAAAGTAACCATGCAGGTACAGCAGGCAGTGAAGAAAGCAAATGGCATGTTGGCCTTTATAACAAGAGGAATCGAATATTGGAGCAAAAAGGTCCTTCTGCAGTTGTACAGAGCCCTCGTGAGACCACACCTGGAGTATTGTGTGCAGTTTTGGTCCCTTAATTTGAGTATGGACATTCTTGCTATTAAGGGAGTGCAGCGTAGGTTTACAAGGTTAATTCCCGGGATGGCGGGACTGTTATATGCTGAGAGAATGGAGCAGCTGGGCTTGTACACTGGAGATTTGAAGGATGAAAGGTTTGAAATATTGAAATATATAAGATTGTTAACGGCTTGGACACGCTAGAGGCAGGAAACATGTTCCCGATGTTGGGGGAGTCCAAAACCAGGGGTCACAGTTTAAGAATAAGGAGTAAGCCATTTAGAACGAAGACGAGGAAACAGTTTTTCTCCCAGAGAGTGGTGAGTCGGTGGAATTCTCTGCCTCAGAGGGAGGTTCTCTGGATGCTTTCAAGAGAGAGCTAGATAGGGCTTTTAAAAATAGCGGAGTCAGGGGATATGGGGAGAAGGTAGGAATGAGGTACTGATTTGGGATGATCAACCATGATCACATTGAATGGCGGTGCTGGCTCGAAGGGCTGAATGGCCTACTGCTGCACCTCTTGTCTATTGTCTATAGTTGACGCAAAAGTGGGATAAGATAGAGCTGGTGTGAACAGGTGATCGATGGTCGGCGTGAACATGGTGGACCAAAGGGTCTGTGTGTCTGCTGTATAACCAAACCAAACTAAACTAAACCAAACTAAATATAACCAAACATTGGAGATGAATATTTACCTCAAATCTTAACATTGAGCATTTTAATTTCATGTGATTATCCATCATCCCAAAAACTTCATAACATCTTGGATTTTAACCTTCATTCAGATGCAATGATTCAATTTAGTATAAATTGTTATTCTTATAAATATATAGCGAATAAAATATTTAGTGGCAGAAGATGTCATCCTATTTTGGATGCAGTTATTTTAATCACACTTTGATGTTGCTTCTATTTAAATACGCAAGAGCTGGGGGGAACTTTCAAGGACATTTTGCATCAGACTCCAGGTACTTAGTAGGCATTTAACAAGCTGAAGTGGACATGTATTAAGAAGGCCAAAAAATTCAGTCACCTCCACAAATTATGATTACTCAGGATGCTTTCCTCTGCTTCTGTTTACCCGCAGAATTGTTCTAATGGCAGGCTCATGGTGAAATCAATTACAGGAATTGACTGGCATAAATTACCGAATCAGGTGGTATGAGATACATTAGCTGTTGCAAAGGAAATAAGTAGTCTTTAAAATCTCCCTGAGTTAATGGTGAGATGCACTGATATTAAACCAGTTCAGTTCACACAAGGTCTGAACAGGTTTGTGGATGCTCTTGGCTACATCCACAACTTTGCAATTTCTTGCCATCTTGGATGGAGCTGTTCCCATAACCATGCTGTGATGCATCCTGATTGAATGCTTTCTACAACGCATCGTAGAGGTTGGTGAGGGTTGTTGGGGACATGTCCATGTGGAGTTTGCATATGACTGCTGAAGATATACACACATTCCTGGAACAGCACATATTTCGCTTGGGCAGCTTACAAACCCAGCGGTATGAATGTTGATTTTTGTAACTTCAGGTATTCCTGCATTCCATCCTCTCCCCTCTCTCGCCACTTCCCCACATTAGTCATCCTACCAGTTCCGCCGTTGACATCCTTGTATCCCTCTTGTTGTTACATCGCCCTCAACAATGGGCCATTATGGGCTCTTGAGGTCATTTGTTTCCAGCCCTGATTTGTTTTGGACTTTTCTCACCTCTAGTTTATTCCCTACCGTCCCTCCATCTCGAGTTTCAGTCTCAATGAAGGGTTATGAACCGCAAGGTCACCTATTCCTTTTTTCTCTAGAGATGCTGCCTGACCCGCTGAGTTACTCTTGCATTTAGTGTCTTATCTTTGGTATAAACCAGCATCTGCAGTTCCTTCCTGCACATTCTATGACCACATTGGTTTTCCCATGTGCTCCAGTTTGTTCCCACATCCCCAACGTTTAGTTCAGTTTTGTTTATTGTCACAGTTACAGTGAAAACCTACAGTGGAAATATGCTGGTAAGTCAATTGGCTACTTCCTGTACATTGCCCCCGGTGCTTGTGGGTGGCAGGACAATCAACGTAGCATGGATGAACATGTGAGAGAGAATGGGTTTCATGAAATGAGGAAGAATGGCACATTGATGTGTCTTGAATGTGTAGATTCATTTGACCGAATAACCATCTTCTGTGTAGTAAGCAAATGTAATAAGTATGAGATTCAACCCAATGTTTTTGGAGTTCATTCAGTATTGACTGGATTTAATTTAGTTTAGTTTAGAGACACAGTGCGGACGCAGGTCCTGCGGCCCACCAAGTCCTCGCCGACCAGCGATCCCATACACTAGCACTATCCTACACACTGGGGACAATTTATCAAACCCAGGTCTCTGGCACAATAAGGCAGCAACACAACTGCTGCACCACCATGCCACCCAACTATAAATGTATTACAATTAATTGATAGCGTTATGGATTATTGTATATTTATTTGTGCTTTTACATGAATGAGGCTGTGAAGGTGTAGCAAGTAACTAGCGTTCCCCATACACTATTTCTATCTTACAGACTGGGGGCAATTTACAGAAGCCAATTAACCCTACAAACCTGTATATCTTTGGAATGTGGGAGGAAACGGAGTGCCCGGAGAAATCCCACGTGGTCTCAGGGAGAACGCACAAACTCCGTGCAGACAGCACCTGTAGTCAGGATTGATCCTGAGTCTCTGATGCTGTGAGGCAGCATCTCTACTGCTGCGCCACTGTGCCACCCTGAAAAAAACAAATAATAATACTCCTCGGTAATCCACACCCTAGTTCAGTTTGGCCACCACTGGCCTCCCTATGATTTGTTAGGCATTTGCTTTCGCTGGTTGCCCTCTTGTGTCATTCAGCCTAAGCATGGTCCACTCATGGATCCATTGGAATGCAGCCCGGACAGTTCCAAACCTCCTGCACCCAGAATCCACCAAATGATTCGAACGTGGCCAAACCCAGCCCGAAACCTCCATATGTATCAGGAAGGAATGGCAAATGCTGGTTTACACCAAAGATAGTCACAAAATGCTAGGCTAACTCAGCGGGCCAGTCAGCATCTTTGGAGAGAGAGAATGGGTGAAATTTCAGTCCACAATTATGCTCTCCCCATCCATCGAACAAATTAAAACCCTCGGTGCTTCAGAAATAAAATAGTCACTATCTAGGCAAGAAGAATGAGCACATTTGATGTAAGGGTAGACACAAAAAGCCTGAGTAACTCAACAGGATAGCCAGCATCTCTGGAGAGAAGGAATGGGTGCCGTTTTGGGTCAGACTAGTCAGGGGAAAAGGAAACAAGAGATATAGACATATAATGGTGATGGTGGAATTATATTTACTACCACTCAATGCTCATTACCAACCCGAGAAAAATGAACTGATTCTACAGTACATGAATATATATTCGGGAGAGTTGCATGAAGGAAATAATGAACCTTAAGATTCGTCGAAGATACATTATTCGCAACGACCAAATCAATAATATTAAAGAAATATTGCAAGGAAACAAACTTTTTAAAGTAAAATTGAATATATTTAGTAGAACAATAATAGGTAAATATGTAAATAGGTAAATATATATTAATTGTAAATAACAATGAGTAAATATGGTTAAAATATATATAGGGGCTGTGCTGGAGTGCTGGACTGCTGGTCTGCTGGACTGCTGGACTGCTGGACTGCTGGTCTGCTGGACTGCTGGACTGCTGGTCTACTGGACTGCTGGACTGCTGGACTGCTGGACTGCTGGTCTGCTGGACTGCTGGACTGCTGGACTGCTGGTCTGCTGGACTGCTGGACTGCTGGACTGCTGGTCTGCTGGTCTGCTGGACTGCTGGACTGCTGGACTGCTGGACTGCTGGACTGCTGGAGTGCTGGTCTGCTGGACTGCTGGACTGCTGGACTGCTGGACTGCTGGACTGCTGGAGTGCTGGACTGCTGGTCTGCTGGAGTGCTGGTCTGCTGGACTGCTGGACTGCTGGAGCGCTGGTCTGCTGGACTGCTGGACTGCTGGTCTGCTGGTCTGCTGGACTGCTGGACTGCTGGAGCGCTGGTCTGCTGGTCTGCTGGACTGCTGGTCTGCTGGAGCGCTGGTCTGCTGGAGCGCTGGTCTGCTGGTGCGCTGGTCTGCTGGAGTGCTGGTCTGCTGGACTGCTGGACTGCTGGACTGCTGGACTGCTGGTCTGCTGGACTGCTGGTCTGCTGGAGCGCTGGTCTGCTGGACTGCTGGTCTGCTGGACTGCTGGACTGCTGGACTGCTGGACTGCTGGAGTGCTGGTCTGCTGGAGTGCTGGTCTGCTGGAGTGCTGGACTGCTGGTCTGCTGGAGTGCTGGACTGCTGGTCTGCTGGACTGCTGGAGTGCTGGTCTGCTGGAGTGCTGGTCTGCTGGACTGCTGGACTGCTGGAGTGCTGGATTGCTGGAGTGCTGGACTGCTGGACTGCTGGAGTGCTGGACTGCTGGACTGCTGGAGTGCTGGGTGCTGCTCATGGGGTTGGAACCCTGGAGTGCTGCTGGTGTGGTTTCTCGTGAACCCTGGACTGCTGCTCGTGGTTGCTGCCTTCCTCGGTGGCAGAGCTGCCCCAAACCATTGGGCTCCACTTTGCACCACCTCGCCGTCTGCCTCTTCAAGGGCTTGGTCTTGTCGGCAGCCAGTCTCTCCACAGCTCTCTGCTGACCCCGCCTGTTCCCATCCTTCGTACGGGCCTGTAGCTGCTAAACGCTGGTGTGAGACTTAAGAGGATTTTAATTGGAAATGGTGAAGCCAGAGAAAGGAATGTTAATGGAGGCAGGCAGGAGGGGAGAAATGGGAGTGGCCAGTAGACACAAAATGCTAGAGAAAGTCAGCGGGCGAGGCAGCATCTATGGAGAGAAGGAATTGGTGGCATTTCAGGTCGATACCCTTCTTTAGTCAGGGGAGGGGGTAGGACAAAGAAAGAATGTAGGCGGAGACAGTGGGACCAGTGAGGGAGATGTGAAGGGGGGAATGAAGCAAGAGAGCAAGGGCTACCAGAAGTTAGAGAAGTCAATGTTCATATCGCTGGAGTGTAAACTACCCAAGTGAAATATGAGATGCTGATCCTCCAATTTGCACTGGGCCTCACTCTGACAATGGAGGAGGCCCAGGAGAGAAAGGACAGATTAGGAATGGGGGGGGGGGAGTTGGTGCTGGGCCACCGGGAGATCAGGTTGGCTAAGACGGACTGAGCCGAGGTGCTCAGCGAATGATCACCGAGCCTGCACTAGGTAGCGCCAATGTAGAGAAGTTGGCACCTGGAACAGCGGATGCAGTGATGAGGTTGGAGGAGGTGCAAGTGAATGTCTGCCTCAACTGTAAAGACTGTTTGGGTCCTTGAATGGATTCGAGGGGGGAAGGTAAAGGGACAGGTGTTGCATCTCCTGCGATTGCAGAGGAAAGTGCCTGGGGAGAGGGTGTTTTGGGTGGGAAAGGACGAGTTGAGCAGGTAATTACGGAGGAAATGGTCGCTGTGGAAAGCAGAAAGCGGTGGAGATGGGAAAATATGGCCAGTAGTGGGATCGCTTTGGAGGTGGTTCCCCCTCCCCCCTCTCTTAACGTCCCGAGTCCCCCTTATACTCACCTTCCACCCCATCAGCCGTCGCATACAGCATATAGATGCTGTGGGCCGAGCATCGAAAATGTGTCTAGAATTTAACTTTCGTGACCCATGTCTCAGAAATACATTAAATTTTGCACAGATTTAGATAAAATATAATTGAGAAAAAAGTCATAACTCGTCAGTGCCAAAAGTTGCACATTATTTAATTAAATTAATTCGAAAATTAAATCAAAAAAGTAAGTGGCATCTAGTGTCCAATGCCCATATTACACCATGGGGAGCCTAATTCCATGCTGCAGTCACTTTAAACCATATATTCTTATATGTGTGTGTTTGTGTGTGTGTGTGTGTGTGTGTGTGTGTGTGTTGGTGTGAGTGTGTGTTGGTGTGAGTGTGTGTGTGTGTGTGTGTGTGTGTGTGTGTGTTGGTGTGAGTGTGTGTGTGTGTGTGTGTGTGTGTGTTTTTGTGTGTGTGTGTGTGTGTGTTGGTGTGTGTTGGTGTGAGTGTGTTTTTGTGTGTGAGAGTGTGTCTGTGTGTGTGTGTGTTGGTGTGAGTGTGTGTTTGTGTGTGTGTGTGTGTTTGTGTGTGTGTGTGCGTGTGTGTGTGTGTGTTGGTGTGTTGGTGTGAGTGTGTGTTTTTGTGTGTGTGTGTGTGTGTGTGTGTGTGTGTGTGTGTGTGTGTGTGTGTGTGTGTGTGTGTGTGTGTGTGTGTGGTCGAAGTGACAGCTGCCAGCCCAAGAATCCATTTGGCCCACAATGTCCCTACTAGCCCTCTGGAAACCAGTCCCTTCGGCCTGCAACACCATGCTAGCGCTCCAGCAAGCCCCCCCCCCCCCTCCCACTGGCCAGCAATATTGGAATTGTTGGAGAGGTGGAATATTGCGTTGGGGGACCAGCCTTGCCGTGTGAAGCTGGGATCCAATGGGTCCCACATAGTAACTTTATAGACAAATCAATTGAAAAACAAAATTATCAGCAAGGTTAGCAATACCTATATTCCTTGGAAACCTTGTTATTGTTTTGATGTAATTAGGAGGCAGCCATGATCCCAGGGTCCTCGCTGCCTAGCGACCATAAAACAAAGCGCGGGATTGGTCAATTTGCGTCCGAACTCAAAGTCAAATGTGCATTGATTGGACAATTGCTACTCGGAAAAAATTAAGGTTTTTCTCATATTTAAAAAATCTGCATGTTTTGGTCTTGACGAGTTTCAGGTATGATTTATATAATATTTATACACAATGTGTTAAAAATTCAGGTAGATCCGTGAGTTGGGTCACGAACTTGAACGAAAAAGCTCCTCCGCCCACAGCCTAACATCCTCCAACATTTTTGCCACCTCCAAAGGGAGCCCACTGCTGGCCGTAACTTCCCATCTCCACCCCTTTCTGCTTTCCACTTAGGAAACCTGAACGGAAATCTCTGGAGACTTTGCGCCCCACCCAAGGTTTCCGTGCGGTTCCCGGAGGTTTTTGACAGTCTCCCTAATGGTCGAAAGTGCTTTTCCGTTTCTTCTATGTTCCGCCGATTATTTCAAAAAATTCAAAACCGGCCGCGATTAAAAATAGGTTGCCGTTTAAAAAATCGGTGATAGGTTGCAGGTAGTGGAAGGCTACCTGCAACCTCCGGCAACCACCTTCAACTAGCATCGCAACCGACTTAGACTAAAAAATTACCGATTTTTAAAACGGCAACCTATTTTTAGTCGCGGCCGATTGTGAATTTTTTGAAATAATCGCCGGAACATAGAAGAAGTGGAAACCACTTTCGACCATTGGGGAGACTGACAAAAACCTCCGGGAACCTCCGGTAACTGCACGGAAACCTTGGGTGGGGCGCAAAGTCTCCAGAGGTTTCCGTTCAGGTTTCCTAAGTGGGACAGGGGCATAGGCACTTTTCTCTGCAACTGCAGGAGATGCAAGACCTGTCCCTTTACCTTTCCCCCTCGACTCCATCCAAATGACCCAAACAGTCTTTCCAGGTGAGGCAGAGGTTCACTTGCACCACCTCCAACCTCATCTACTGCATCCGCTGTTCTAGGTGTCAACTTCTCTACATTGGCGAGACCAAGCACAGACTCGGCAATCATTCGCTGAACATCTCGGCTCAGTCCGTCTCAACCAAGCTGATCTCACGGTAGCCCAGCACTTCAACTCCTCCTCCCATTCCGAATCTGACCTTTCTGTCCTGGGCCTTCTCCATTGTCAGAGAGAGGCCCAGCACTAATTTGAGGAACAGCACCTCATAAAGTGCATTCAGAAAAAGCTGGTTAGAAATTTTTGCAAAGTAATAAAAAATAAATAACTGAAATATCACATTTACATAAGAATCACAAATATCAAATTTACATGTATTTACATTTACCCTTTGCTATGACACTCAAAATTGCTTGGGATCATCCTGTTTCTATTGATTATCCTTGAGATGTTTCTACAACTTGATTGGAGTCCACCAGTGGTAAATTAAATTGATTGGACATGGTTTGGAAAGGCACACATCTGTCTGTATAAGGTCCCACAGTTGACAGTGCATGTCAGAGCAAAAACCAAGCCATGAAGACAAAGAAATTGTCTGTAGATCTCCGAGACAGGATTGTGTCGAGACACAGATCTGGGGAAGGGTATAAAACAATTTCTGCAGCATTGCAGGTCCAGAAGAGCACAGTGGCCTCCGTCATTCTTAAATGTAAGAACTTTGGAATCACCAGGACTCCTCATAGAGCTGGCCGCCCGGCCAAACCGAGCAATCGGGGGAGAAGGGCCTTGGTCTGGGAGGTGACCAAGAACCTGATGGAGCTCTGACAGACAGAGCGCCAGAGTTCCACTGTGGCAATGATAGAACCTTCCAGAAGGACAACTATATCTGCAGCCCTCCACCAATCAGGCCTTTATGGTAGAGTGGCCAGACGGAAGCCACTCCTCAGTAAAAGGCACATGACAGCCCGCTTGGAGTTTGCCAAAGGCATGAGAAACAAGATTCTCTGGTCTGATGAAACCTAGATTGAACTCTTTGGTCTGAATGCCAAGCATCACGTCTGGAGGAAACCAGGCACCGCTCATCACCTGGCCAATACCATACCCACAGTGAAGCATGGTGGTGGCAGCATCATGCTGTGGGGATGTTTTTCAGCGGCAGGAGACTAATCAGGATCCAGGGAAAGTGGAACAGAGCAAAGTACAGCGAGATCCTTGATGAAACCCTGCTCCAGAGCATTCTGGACCTCAGACTGGAGAGGAGGTTCACCTTCCAACAGCACATAGCCAAGACAACGTAGGAGTGGCCATGACAAGTCTGTGAATGTCCTTGAGTGGCCCAGCCAGAACCCGTACTTGAACCCGATCGAACATCTCTGGAGGGACCTGAAAATAGCTGTGCATCGACACTCCCCATTCAATCTGACAATCTGAAAGGTCTGAATACTTATGTAAATGTGATATTTCAGTTATTTCTTTGCAAAAATTTCTAAATACCTGTGTAGATGGATGTAAAAAAAGAAATGACTAGGGCTGTAACGTAACAAAATGTGGAAAAAGTGAAGGGGTCTGAATATTTTCTGAATGCATTGTATTTCACTTGGGTAGTTTACACTCCAGCAGTATGAACATTGACTTCTCTAACTTCAGATAGCCCTTGCTCTCTCTCTCTTCATTTCACCCCTCACCCCACACACCTTCTCAGTTCTGCCACTAGTTCCACTCTCTTCTTTGTCCTACCCACAGCCTCGGACGTTCTTTTAGGAAGGAGATGAGGAGAAATTTCTTTAGTCAGAGGGTGGTGAATCTGTGGAATTCTTTGCCACAGAGGGTTGTGGAGACCAAGTCAGTGGATATTTTTAAGGCAGAGATAGATCGATTCTTGATTAGTGTGGGTATCAGGGGTTATGGGGAGAAGGCAGGAGAATGAGGTTAGGAGGGAGAGATAGATCAGCCATGATTGAATGGTGGAGTAGACTTGATGGGCCGAATGGCCTAATTCTGCTCCGAGTACTTATGACCTTATGACCTATCCGCTCCCCTGACATCAGAAGGGTCTCGACCCCTCTCCAAAGATGCTGCATTTTGTGTCTACCTTCGATCTTACCAGCCACTGCAGTTCTTTCAGTTCCCTAGGGTGCCATTCTTCCAATACATGTCCCAGTCTCGCTGGAGGTGGTGGCATTGCTCCCAATGTGCTCCAATGCAGCATGGTCACTGGCACAGCAGCAATGCAGTCGGCACTCTATCACGCAGCAGATTGTTTTCCCTAAAGCAGCCCACGTGCACCAATGTTATTCACACTGCAGCTCCACTGGAGCCAACGCAGCCCAGTTGCACATTTGCCCCTGCTGCTGCAGCCCAGCTGTGTCATCCATGGCCTGGGGCATGAGAGGCCAAGTCCTTGGGATATGGATAATGATTATTAATGATAAAAGATTCCGGGGAGAGGGCAGAAGAATTTGGTTAGAGAAGGAAAAATGAATCAGCCGCGATAGAATGGCAGGAAATGGGCCTAATTCTGCCCCTATGTCTCGTGGTCTTTATGTGGTCTTGAGGAGGCAGTTGAAGTCGAAGATCTAGGTGTGTAATATTTCAACCACGGCGCTGATTATAAAGACCATGGCGATCGTGCCGACGATGGTTGTTACGCGTCTGAGCAGTCGCCGGTTGACGGGGCGGTGCACCACTGGCTTCTCGGGCGTCTCGATGTGGAAGGAGGCAACCCTACGCCCATGCACCCAGCAGCGGTAGATGCCGCGGTCGGAGGGCATCACACTTTTGATTTCATACATGCCGCCCATGGCGTCGACCAGCCGGTGTCTCCCGTCACTGCTGCCACCTTGGGTGATAAAGGTGGAGTCGCGCTGCCATAGAACGGGCGTGTACACCGACGCCCCCGGGCATGTCATCCGGGCGTTGTCACGGATGCCGTGGTACGTCGACTGCACAAGAGTTGTACGCGGCTCCATCCAGTCGAACACAGGCTCCCGACCACACCACCACCGCCACCATTCGCCAATCTCCAGCAACAGAAGATTGGCTGCGATCTCCAAAGGTTGTTGCTCCTTCTTGCACGGCTGGCGGCACCATTGGTAGTGGAGCTCAGCGCCGCGCCGGGGCAAGGACTGCCCAATGAATAGCTCCATTAGCCCGCAGGGCAAGGTGATGCCATTCACCTCCAGTGCCTCGTCCTCGTCCTCGTCCTTGTCGGTGTAGCTAAGTTTGGCGTAACAGAAGCCCATCACCTTCTGCTCCCCGATTACGTTACACCGGTTACATTCCTGCCATGGTCCCCAGCGGGTGTAGAGCTTGACCATGTGCTGGGAAGAGCCCACGTTCACCCTCAGGGTCTGGTTTGTCAGAATGCTCTCCCCCAGCCCTTGGTGGGACACGTAAACCAGAGACGAGTCCTGCACATCCACCTGGTAGGCGGCTAGGGTGGAATTAGCCGACTTACACAGGTACAGGCCCGTGTCTGAGGTCTTCGCCGTGTCCATGATCAAGGAGCCTCGATGTAGATCGGCTCGGCTTCCCAGATCGCCCATCGGCCCTTGGTACACCGTCAAGTGCCCAGATGTGATGAAGGTGCTGGGTTGGGCTTGAGGCTGGCTGAGGTCCTGGTACTGCCAGTACACAGAGCCTGCTGGTACTTCTGTGGCACTCGGGCAACGCAGGCTGAGCGGATTGTTCGATAGGAAGGCCAGGGAGCAGGGGGCTTTGCCCGAGCAGTTAGCCCAGTCGTCCTGGTTTAGGAAGTTGGGCAAGCCGCCTATTAGAAACAGCATGCCCAGAATGAAAAGCAATACATTTTCATTCCACATCTTCACTGATGGTTCGTCCAGGTGACTGTGGGCTGGTGCAGGGACGTAACTGTCACATCAACTATCCCCTGACCTCATCAATGGGCCCTTGTGACCCCCGTGACCTCATCAAGTGACCTCATCAATTCCCATTAGTTTAGTTTAGAGTTTCGAGCATGGAAACAGGCCCTGTGACCCCGACCATCAATCATCGTCACACTATTTAGCCCACTTTCTCATCCTCTCCCTACACATTAAGGGCAATTTCTTTTACAGAGGCCAATTAACCTACAAACCCACACCTTCTTTGGGATGTGGGATATGTCTGGAGCAACTAGAGGAAACCCCTGTGGTCACAGGGAGAGCGTGCAAACTCCACACAGACAGCAACCGACGTTAGGGTCGAACCCAAATCTCTGGCTCTGTGAGGCAGCAGCTCTACCTGCTGCACCACTGTGCTGCCTTATTTCTTCATTGACTCTTTGTTCTCATGTCCTGAGCTACTTTTGTCTGATGATTAGCAGAGGCCCAGAATTGAGATGTTTATATTTTGTTTTTTGTTTATTTCATTTTTCTGCATGTTCATCTAATTTTCCTGTGGACAGTATCTACAGAAGTTTCAACAGTACACAGGACTCGTGGGACTGAGCTCTAGGGGGAGGTTGAGAGAGCTAGGACTTTATTCCCTGGAGAGTAGGATTATGAGGGGTGATCTTACAGAGGTGTCCCAAATCATGAGAGGAATAGATCGGGTAAAGGTAGTCTTTTGCCCAGTGTAAGGGAATCGTGAATCAGTAGACATAGGGTTAAGGTGAGGAGGACCTGAGGGATGACTTTTTTTACACAAAGGGTGGTGGGTGTATGGAACAAAGTGCCAGAGGAGGTAGTTGAGGCAGGCACTATCTCAATGAGGCATTTAGACAGGTACATGGATAGGTAGGTTTAGAGGGCCAAAAGCAGGCATGTGGGACTAGTTTAGAGGCATGTTGGTCAGCGTGGGCAAGTTGGGCAGAATGGCCTGTTTCCACGCTGTATGACACGATGCAGTAAATCCCTGGATTACATAGAAATACAGAATTGTAAAGGAACAGATGCTCTCCTGCTTGTGATACCACACAAGGTCAGTTCAATAACCTCTGGCTGATTAACTCATTGATGCCATCATTGTCATTGAATAGAATTCAACACTATAAGGAAGAATGAGCAACACACCAAGTACTGGAGGAACTCAATGGGTCAGGCAGCATCTGAGGTGGGAATAGACTGGTCGAGAAACTTATAATACATTTTAAAACATTCTATGTAATATAAAAATCCACCTGTACACTGTCAAAATCTACATGCAAGTACCATCATACGATACAATTTGATAATGATACGATAGAACTTTATATATCCCAAATTGATCTGCCAACAGTCCATAAAACACAATATACATGAAACATGAAATAGTGACAAGTGGAAAGGATTGGGGATGTGCGAAGATTGGGGACGTGGGGGATGGAGAGGGGAGTCAGTCTACCCCACTACAGAAGGGGGAGGAGTTGTACAGTTTGATAGCCACAGGGAAGAAGGATCTCCTGTGGATCTTACACTATTCACACAGTGACCCATCTATGACAGTCAGCAAGGGCTACAGAAAATATCCCCATCGCTAGACTTCTTGCCTATAACTTCACTCCCACCTCATTAACATGAGCATTTGGACCTCTGCTGATATTGTGACCAAACAAATGGAACTGTTCCCATTATACCTTAACCACAAATGTCTTCTAAAAAAAAGTAGATTGCAGCATAGTAAGTTGTGTGTAAAAAAGGGAGTTAAGTTGACACCTGTCTTATATTGATCTGACTGCAGCGTTGATCCACACTAATGAGACTGAACGGCTGAGGGAATAGCAGTATATGAATCAGTATTTCCAACGCTTCAAGTATTGACCTGGATTTTAATGCAACCTGCTACAGTTGGCTGATCTCCGAATGCAGCTAACACATACTAAACCTGGAAAGTGATAATGCACTCATTATTTTACCACAACATGACAACTGAGAGTATTGGAATAAGGTTTTGCTTGGAAAAAGAAATGCATTGATTTGGCAAAACTGGCTGTGATCTGAAGTAATTGTGAACTTGGCTCAGTGCAAAGCAGCAGAGTTATACCAGCAGATTCCTGCCACATGCTTTCTGAAGACCACAAGCATCATTTCCCCAGCATTTCTTTAATGGAAACTGCATTTTATATCAATGTTGATTCACAATTTTAGTCAAATGGCAAAGTCTACGTCAAGAATGTAAAGCATGTCTTTTTATGAGGATGTTGCCAGGACGCGTGTGCCTGAGCTATAGGGGAAGGTTGAGTTGGCTGCAACTCTATTCCTTAGAGTGGAGGAGGATAAGCTGTACAAAATCATGTGAGGAATTGATCGTGTAGACGCATAGAGTTTCTGGCCCAGAGTAGGAGAATCGAGAACCAGAGGACATAGGTTTAAGGTGAGGGGAGAAAGATTTAATAGACATCTGAGGAATAACTTTTTCATACATAGAGTGGTGAGTGTATGGAACGAGCTGCTGGAGGAGGTAGTTGGGACAGGTACTATTCCAACGTTTAAGAAATATGTGGACAGGTACATGGAGAGGACAGGTTTAGAGGGATATGGGCCAAACGCAGGCAGGTGGGGCTAGTGTAGGTGGGACACGTTGGTCGGTGTGGGCATGTTGGGCCGAAGGGCCAGTTTCCACAATGTATAACGACATGACTCTGTTTTGTTCACAACTGAAATATCATGTAATGGAGTCAACATTTGTGTTTATGAAACAATGCAAATGGACAATACAGACCAATTTGAAACATTTGGCGGAATTATATATAAAACAATCATGCTTATGATGTAAAGATTCTGGGTTAAAAATTCTTATGAAAAATGCATTATTGGACCATTAATGCAATAGAAAAAGGAGAATAAAGATCACGGTAGCTGATGTCAGCTTCATATAGAATTAAATTATATATTTTTAAATTTTGTTCATATAAGGGCGACTGAAATGTACGTGTGTAACCCAAGGTGACCCGATTCCTCAAGCATACCAGTGCATAACACTAATGCTATGTTTTCCAGCTCACAATTACATAGCAGTGCTTGGTACCTGATCTGAAGCTTCAGCCGTAAGAGGCAACGTTTATAATAGGACTCTCAATTAATCAATGCTAACAAGTGTTATTGAAGCATACAAATTACGTGTTATATTTATATTGCATGTTAATTGCACTCTTCTGAAAGATCCATCTGTGGTTCAGTGCTGAATGACTCAAGGACATTTGTCCCCCAGGTTCCCGAAGTCCCAGCATAAAACTTATCCTCCTGCACTGTTCCGTGAGTGTTGAATGTGTCATTAACAGCTGAAGGAGCAGCCTGTCTCCTTGTCATCTCCAACTCTCAATTAGCCTTACACTTCTCACGATGCACTCAGTACATATCTGACACAATGGGAAACGTAGAGCAGATCAGACAGCATTCACGAGCAGAGAAACGAGCAATGGTTCAGACTGAAAAAGGGACAGAGGATCCAAACTATAGAGTAGAAACAAGGAAATGCAGATGCAGGTTTACACAAAATGACACAAAGTGCTAGAGTAACTCAGCAGGGCAGGCAGCATCTCGGGAGAACATGGATAGGTGACGTTTTGGGTTGGGACCCAATTCAGTCTGATTTTGGAGGGTGGGTGTGTTGAACGAAAGCTGGAAGAGAGGCGAGGCAGGACTAAGCATTGCAGGTAATATACCCCTCTTGCCTGTGTCTACCTACTATCTGCCACAGTGTGTTCTGCATCTCCTCTCTCCCAGCTTTCTTCCCCTCCCCCCACCCCCCGCACATCCCCACAATCAGTCTGAAGAAGGGTCCCGACCCGAAAAGTCACCTATCCAGAGATTCAGCCTGACCACTGAGTTACTTCAGCACTTTGTGTTCTTTTGATCTGCAAACCACAACATTAGCTTTTGTTTCTTTTCCACAGATGCTGCCTCACCTGCTGGTATCTGCAACATTTTCTGTCTTTATTTCAGATCTTCGGCATCAGTGACAATGGCTGCCCAGTGAGTTCGGCTTTCATTGGCAGGGAATAAGCAGAAGGGAAATGAAATGGAGAAAAGTGGTGACCATGGTAGCAGGTAGACCCTGTCAGCATCTGCCTCCTGCTCTGATCATCCACACCCTCCCTACAAATTTAAACTGTGATAATAGCATCTGAGAATAAAAATCATTTATTTTTTTAAATCCACTCGGACTATCCTTGATCGTACTTTGCTGGCTTCACCTTGCACTAAACGTTATTCCCTTATCATGCATCTATGTACTGCAGGTACACAAAAATGCCCGAAACGTTGCCTACCTTCTTCGCTCCATAGATGGTGCTGCACCCGCTGAGTTTCTCCAGCATTTTTGTGTACCTTCGATTTTCCAGCATCTGCAGTTCCTTCTTAAACACATTTATATACTGCAAATGGCTCGACTGTACTCACATACTGTCTTTCTGCCGACTGGGTAGCACGCTACAAAGGCTATTCACTGTACCTCAGCCATGATCAGCGATGATTGAATGGCAGAGCAGACTTGATGGGCCGAATGGCCTAATTCTGTTCCTATCACTTATGACCTTATGACACGTAATAACAAATTGGAGGAACAGCACCTCATATTTCACTGGGGCAACTTACAACTCAGCAGTATTCATTTGATTTCTCTAATTTCAAGTAACCCTCACATTTCCTCTCTCGCCATCTCTCTTCCACCCGAGTCGTCCTATTAGTTTCACTGTCAGCTTGGTTTCACTGTTTGTATCCCCTCATTATCAACCTTTCCACAGCCAACAATGGACCATTGTGGGCTCCACCTTTCCCTGATCTTCGGTGCAGGCTTTGATTTGTTCTTTTCAAACCTTTCATTCATTTGTTCTTTGCACCTTTTCATACCTCTAGTTTCCCTCTCCCCGGCTCTCAGTCTGAAGAAGGGTCTCGAGCCAAAATGTAATTTATTCTCCAGAGATGCTGCCTGTCCTGCTGAGTTACTCTAGCATATTGTGTCTATCTTATATTTGTAGAACAGTGCAGCACAGGATTAGGCCCCTCGGCCCAGAATATCCGTGCAATTATAAACCGGTGAGCCTCACGTCCAGAAGGTTTGGTTTCACAGAATTAACTATGACTTGTGTAGGAAGGAACTGTAGTTGCTGGTTTAAACCGAAGATAGACACAAAATGCTTGAGTAACTCAGCAGGTCAGGCAGCTTCTCTGGAGAGAAGGAATAGGTGACGTTTCGGGTCAGTCTGAAAAACGGTCTCGCACTGAAACATCACCCATTCCTTCGCTCCAGAGATGCTGCCTGTCCCGCTGAATTACTCCAACATTTTGTGTCTATCTTCGTATTAACCATGCCTTGGTTGTATGGATGCAGGACTGGCTTACTGACAGATGACAGAGAGTCGTGGTGGAAGGACAATATTCAGAACAGGTCTGTGACCAGTGGAGTTTGGCAGGGATCTGTGCTGGGACCTCTGTTGTTTGCGATAGATATTGATGACTTGGATGTAAACGTAGATAAGTTGCTTAGTAAGCTTGCCGACAACACCAAGAACGCTGGGGTTGTGGACTAAGGGGAAGGTTGTCAAAGTATACAACAGGATATGGGTCAGCGGCAGAAATGGGTGGAGAAATGGCAGATAGAGTTTAATCTAAGCAAGTGTCAGGTGTTGGAATTCAGGAGATCATAATTAAGGGGAAAATATGGAGTTAATAGCATGACCCTAAACAACATTCATGTACATTGGTTCATAAATTCTAGGAGTAGAATTAGGCCATTCGGTCCATCAAGTCTACTCCACCATTCAATCATGGCTGATCTATCTTTCTCTCCTTAACCCCTGATACCTGTACTAATGAAGAATCTGTCAATCTGTGACTTTAAAATACAAAATGACAAAATTCCACAGCCATCTGCCGCAATTAATTCCACAAAGGGAGGTAGAAAGGGATCTTGGGGTCCAAGTCCATAACTCCTTGAAAGTGCCAACACAAGTATATAGAGTGGTAAAAAAGGCACATGGTATGCCTGCTTTCATGGGTTGGAGCATTGAGTACAAGAGTCAGGAAGTATGATGCAGGATTATAGGACTTTGGTTAGGCCATATTTGGATTATTGAGGACATTTCTGGTTGCCTCATTACACAAAGGATGAGGAGATTTTTCAAAGAAGTTTACCAGAATGATGCCTGGATTAGAAGGTATTAGCTAAAGGGAAAGATTGGACCAACTTGGGACGACAGATGGCACAATGGGCTAAGTGTTCGACTGGCAACCGGAAGGTAGCCGGTTCGAATCCCGCTTGGAGTGCATACTGTCGTTGTGTCCTTGGGCAAGACACTTCACCCACCTTTGCCTGTGTGTGAATGCGTGTGAGTGATTGGTGGTGGTCGGAGGGGCCGTAGGCGCAGATTGGCAGCCACGCTTCCGTCAGTCTGCCCCAGGGCAGCTGTGGCTACAGAAGTAGCTTACCACCACCGAGTGTGACTGAGGAGTGAATGAATAATGCGATGTAAAGCGCCTTGAGTATTAGAAAGGCGCTATATAAATCCCATCCATTATTATTATTATTATTAACTTGGATCATTTTCTCTGGAACTCCAGACGTTGAGGGGAGACCTGCTAGAAGTATATACAATTATAAGTGGCATACATAGGGTAGACAGTGAGGACCTTTTTCCTAGGATGGAAAAATCAAAACTAAAGGGCATAGCTTTAAGGTGAGAGAGATAACGTTTAAAGGAGATGTGCGGGGCAATTTTTGTTTAAGCAGAAGGTCGTAAGTACCTGGAACGTGCTGCCGAGGGTGGTGGCTGAGGTAGATATAATAGTGGCATTTAAGAGACGTTTGGTTAGGCATATGGATATGTAGGGAAAAGAGGAATATGGATTATGTACAGGCAGATAAGAATTGGTCTTGGCATCATTCTGGGCACAGACATTCTGGTCTGAAGGGCCTGTTCTGGCTTTCTGTCCTATGTTCAAATGTGATGCCAAAATAAACTAACCTCCTCTGCCAGCACGTGTCCCATGTCCCTCCAATCTCTAGGATATCCATGTTCCTATCCAAAAACCTATGAAATGCCACTGTCATATCTACTTCAATCACCACCCCAACCAGAGGTGGCATGGATGCAGATACGATCATGGCATTTAAGAGACTTTTGGATAGGATAAAGGCAGTGCATACAAACCACCCACCGCTCTCTCCGTAAAAAAAACACTTGCTCTTCAGATCTCCTTTAAACCTTTGCCCTCTCGCCTTAAAGCTATGCCCTCTAACTGGTCTGCAGCTGGGTTGAATGCTTGGGCAAAGTCCATGCATGTCAGTAAAGGGCCTGTCCCACTTGGCGATTTTTTCGGTAACTGCCGGCATCATTGACTGACGTATCAGATCAGCGAACAATTTGCGGCGTGATGCGGCACGATGACGTATGACGCGCGATGTTTTTTTCAAGTTATCAACATTTTATTTGTCGCCACTGGATTTTGAAATGTTCAAAATCTTTTGGCAACACTGATATGACGCCTAGTGGGACAGGCCCTTAAAGCTTCCCACATCATCAAACCATCAAAAGTATTGGTATTCTATTATTGTTTAATCACGCGGTGAGAGCTGCAGCAATTTTGTTAAATCTGGCATTAATTGCAATTAATATATTACATGTTTGACAACCTGTAATTTATGCAAGTGCCTACTTATTGGCAAGTTAACTGGTTCCTCGTCCAGGATATGTTCAATTATTTATTTCAGCACCAAATGGATTGAGAGGTACATTTGCCTGACGGTTCAGTCCTGAGTTGTGTAATGGGGAAATGATGATTGCAGTTTAGCATGGCAGAGACAGACTGGTACCTATTGTTCAGGTATCATGGCCTATATTTCAAAAATGTAGTTTAGTTTAGACATTCAGCATAGAAGTAGGCCTTTTGGCCCACAAAGTCAACGTTGACTTTCAATCATTCGTTCCCACTAGATCTATGTTATCTCAGTCCTGACACATTAGGCAGCAATTTTATAGAGGCCAATTAACCTACAAACCTGCACGTCTTTGGGATATGGGATTTGCGGGGTTTACGGGGTTCGGTGAGCCGCGGGACTGTTTGTACCATCGCCCGGTGGGGAATCGCCTCAGCGCAGAGGGAGAAGAGGAGGGAAGAGACTGCAGCCCTAAGATTTTTCCCTCCACCACAGTGAGGAGGTGCTTGGAGGACTCACTGTGGTGGATGTTAATTTGTGTTTACTGTTGTTTATTATTGTATTATTGTATGTATGACTGCAGGCACGAAATTTCGTTCAGACCGTAAGGTCTGAATGACAATAAAGGTAATTCTAATTCTAATTCTAATTCTATGGGAGGAAACCAGAGCACCTGGAGGAAATCCATGCAGTCATTGGGAGAATGTGCAAACTCCACACAGTCAGCACCCGAGGTCAGGATCGAAACCCGGTCTCTGGCACTGTGAGGCACCATCTCTCCCCAGTATTCTACAAATTAAATCCAAAAAACGGATAGCAATTTCATTTTGACAATGGATGAATAAAAAGCGAGTTCGGTATTACATAGAAACATAGAAAATAGGTACAGGAGTAGGCCGTTCGGCCCTTCGAGCCTGCACCGCCATTCAATATGATCATGGCTGATCATCCAACTCAGTATCCTGTACCTGCCTTCTCTCCATACCCCCTGATCCCTTTAGCCACAAGGGCCACATCTAACTCCCTCTTAAATATAGCCAATGAACTGGCCTCAACCACCTTCTGTGGCAGAGAATTCCAGAGATTCACCACTCTCTGTGTGAAAAATGTTTTCCTCATCTCGGTCCTAAAAGATTTCCCCCTTATCCTTAAACTGTGAACCCTTGTTCTGGACTTCCCCAACATCGGGAACAATCTTCCTGCATCTAGCCTGTCCAACCCCTTAGAAAAATCTTCCTGCATCTAGCCTGTCCAACCCCTTAAGAATTTTGTAAGTTTCTTCATATGAAAGTCCTGCCATCCCAGGAATCAGTCTGGTGAACCTTCTCTGTACTCCTTCTATGGCAAGAATGTATTTCCTCAGATTAGGAGACCAAAACTGTACGCAATACTCCAGGTGTGGTCTCACCAAGACCCTGTACAACTGCAGTAGAACCTCCCTGCTCCTATACTCAACTGCGTATGCCCAGGTCATGGGTCATTCGGGACCGCTTGTTAAACTACTTATTATTAGCAAAGATAGACACAAAATACTGGAGTAACTCAGGAGGACAGGCAGCATCTCTGGGTAGAAGGAATGAGAGACCCTTCGAAGGGTCTTGACCCAAAACATCACCCATTCCTTCGCTCCATAGATGCTGCCTGTCCCGTTGAGTTACTCCAGCATTTTGTGTCTATCTTCGGTGTAAACCAGCATCTGCAGTTCCTTCTACTTAATATCAGCTCTGTTTCCAAGAGGTGAGAATTGTCTGGCATACTGCATGATATAAACACCTGAAGAAACCTAATCACCTACAAATGTTTTTGATAGCTTTTAAAATGAACATGATTACCAATGTGTGAATATTACTCAATATTTCTCATCTGTCTCAAAACCACAAATTTCCTTATGTCTTCTTTATTTTTCCCATCCGGAAACAATTAATACGTACATTTTAAGTAAAAAAAGCAAGTCAATTTATATGAGGTGATTATGCAATGAAAGTGTGATTTCACAGATGACTTGGAAAAAAATTTGTGAGACTTTGTTTAGAAAAATACAGGAAGTTATTTAACTATGAAAATAAATATCTTAGTGACTGACAGCAATTCCATTCCCAGTGTTGAAATAAAACTTGTAATATTTTACCTCTCCTCGGGTTACTGAAACTTCCACCCCTCTCCTTCCACTTACATTCCTTCCTTAGCTTCACTATTCACACTTTCCTCACCTCACACCTTGTTGTCTTTTCATCTCTGGCTTTTTCCAATCACTCCCCTCACCAGTAGCCACCTTTCACTTACAAGGCTTTGTCCCACCTCCTTCTCTTCTAGCTTTCTCCCCCCCCCCCCCCCCCCCCCCCCCCCCCCCCACCGCTACAATCACTGATGAAGGTCCCTGACCTAAAGCATCATCTTTCCATTTTCTCCAGAGATGTCGCCGGATCCACTGAGTTACTCCAGTACTTTGTGTCTTTTTTTTTGTAAACCAGCAACTGCAGTTTCTTATTTCTCCTTTCTAATTAACCTCAACAGTTTCTCATCTCATCTCTGGTTTTGCACGTTAAAATCTTTGCTTCAGTCTTCATATTTTTCCAGTTGCTGTTCTTCATTGCACCAAGGCCAATAGGACTGTCTGACTTTCTCAGTATTTCTTTGTTATCTATGATCTTTTCATTCCACTGCTCAATTCACCGTACTCTTTTGACCTTGTCTTGTGCTGTTGTTCAGTGACGCCCTTATTTAATGTCTCCAGAATTTCACTGCACTCTCTCCTTCAGTTTCAATTCCCCACAGTATTCTCACCTCTCTTTTCACTCAAAAAGATTTTCAACCTCATTAAAATTCTCTTATTCTAGTTCCTGTTTGCAATTTTCTCACTGCGTTTTCCAGCATCCATAAGGTTTCACTCCTTGTTCTTGCCACACAAACCAACCTCCCTTCCATTGACTCAATTCATACCCCACGCTGCCTTGGCAAGGCCAGCAGCATAATCAAGGACGAGTCGCACCCTGGCCACTCCCTCTTCTCCCCTCTCGCATCAGGCAAAAGGTATAAAACGCACAACTTCAGATTGAGGGACAGTGTCTTCCCAGCTGTTCTCAGGTGACTGAATCATCCTACCCCATCCAGTGAGCAGTGCTGAACTACTATCTACATCATTGATGACTCTCTGACTAACATTGATCGGACTTTGTGTTCAAAAGGGAACTGCAGATGCTGGAATATCGAAGGTACACAAAATTGCTGGGGAAACTCAGCGGGTGCAGCAGCATCTATGGAGCGAAGCTGAGTTTCCCCAGCAATTTTGTGTACCATTGATCGGACTTTGTTGGCTTTACGTTGCAGGAAATATTATTCCCTTATCATGTATTTATACACCGTAAATGGCTCGATTGTAATCATGTATTGTATTACCGCTGACGTTAGCATGCATAAAGCTTTTCACTGTACCTCGGTACACATGACAGTTCCAATATTTTAGCTGTTTTGATTTGTGTTTTCCAGTATTTCCTTTAATGAATCATAGAATCAGGCTATTTGCCTGATCCGGTGGGAAGGTTGGTTTCATTTAATTCCTGTCTTAAATTTTGCTTGATTTATAAATTATAATCCTACATAGCTATAAAAACAAAAGAGAGAATAGTGCTTTCTGAAATTGGAAACAAATACAAGGATTATGGAAATATGGAATCAATCCACATATCAATTAGTTTCTAGTTATGAGTTGGGTGTTTTGTAGATTAAAAAGTGCAGGCATATTTATCATTTCTTGCTGTTGGTGTCCATGGCAGATTGTCATTCTATAAACTGCTTAACCTGTATAAATGGTCAGTCTGAAGAAGGGTTTCGACCCGAAACGTTACCCATTTGTTCTCTCCAGAGATGCTGTCTGTCCCGCTGAGTTACTCCAGCTATTTGTGTCCATCTAGGTTCATGAATAGCTTTTTCCAACAATCACCAGGCTCTTTTTGTGTCTGTCTAAAGGCTTGTTCAGCTTATTAATTTATTTTATTTAAAATCTTTTGAGTCTTTTTGTACCATGTGTACTCTTTTTGTACTATAAAAAAATGGCCAAAATGTGAAAATCTAGCCTTTATTTTGTTTTACCATCATAACATAGATGTTGGTTATCGAAAAAGATAGGACCAGTCCTCAAATGAAAGACCTATATTGGGCAAGGCTAATTTTGATGGTACTCAACAGGAACTTATAAAGGTTGATTGGGAAAGGCTGTTACCACTTAAAGGGCCACCTGGCAAGTGGGAGGCATTTAAAGGAGAGATAGGAAGCCATGAGGTCCAGCAGCCATCTGTGCCAATATAGTTACTGAACATCCCAAAAGTTGATCTGGAGATATGGGAGGCAAAAAGGAGGAACAAAAATTCAGACCTAAAGACAGAATATAATAGCCATATAGATAATTGAATAGCCATTGAAGGCTCTGCACTCAGCTGGCTCCGTTCCTACCTTTCCAACAGATCCCACTTCATCTCTCTCCACAACCACACCTCTGCTACAGCCGCAGTCACTCAAGGCGTTCCCCAAGGCTCCGTACTCGGCCCCCTCCTCTTCATCATCTACATCCTCCCCCTTGGTCAGATACTCCGCCACTTCAATCTGGACTTCCACTGTTACGCTGATGACACCCAGATTTACCTTGGCACCAAATCCCCCCACAACCCCCCCCTCTCCCATATCAACTCCTGTTTGTCAGCAATAAAAACCTGGATGCAACATAATTTCCTCAAACTCAACAGCGATAAGACAGAATTTCTCCTCATAGGCTCCAAAGCCACACTTAGCAAAATCAATAACCCCACTCTCACCATCGACGGCACCACTGTCTCCCCATCTCCCCAGGCCCGCAACCTTGGCGTGATCTTTGATTCCACCCTCTCCCTTGAGCCTCACATCCGCCATGTCATTAAAACCTCCTTCTTTCATCTCCGCAACATCGCCAAACTCAGACCCTCTCTCACACCGCCTGCTGCTGAAAGACTCATCCATGCCTTCATCTCCTCCCGACTGGACTATTGCAACTCACTTCTCCTTGGCATCAGCTCCACCTACATCAACCGACTCCAACTGGTCCAGAACGCAGCCGCCCGACTCATCACCCACACCAAATCCTGGCATCACATCACTCCAGTCCTCAAAAAACTTCACTGGCTTCCCGTCTCCCACCGGATCACCTACAAAATCCTGGTCCTCACCTACAAAGCCCTCCACCATCTGGCCCCCACATATCTCATTGACCTCCTCTCCCCCTACCAACCCTCACGGTCCCTCAGATCCACATCAGCCGGTCTCCTCTCCATCCACAAGTCCAACCTCCGCAGTTTTGGGGACAGAGCCTTCTCCAGGGCAGCTCCCAGGCTCTGGAACTCCCTCCCCCAACTGATCCGCAATTCCGTGTCCCTCCCCATCTTCCAGTCCCGCCTCAAGACCCATCTCTTCACCTCTGCCTATCCTTAGCCCCACGTCCCCGTCCCTTTTCATCTGTGCATTAATTGCCTCATGCTGTGTTTTGTATTGAATTCTGTCTTTACTTTGTGTACTAGTCATGTCTCTACTATTTATTTCATTCCCCTTACATGTTTTTCCTATACATGCTCAATTTTTGTAAGGTGTCCTTGAGACTCTTGAAAGGCGCCCATAAATAAAATGTATTATTATTATTATTATAATAGATACAGGGAACACCTCTTAATTTTCACAGATGGATCAAAGGACCCAGTAGCTGAAACAACAGGGGCGGCTGTGGTAGTCCAGGGGATGAATGTTGAGCTTTGCAAAAGAACAAATAACTATTTGACAGTATATACAGTGGAACTGTACGCTATTTTGATGGCAGTTCGGTGGATGGAACAGGTGCAACCATGCAAAGTATTAATATGTAGCGACTCATTATCTGCAATCCAGAGTATTGGGTCTGGTGCATCCCATAGGCGGCCTGACCTAGTGTATGAAATCCTGCTACTATTAAGCCAAGTGACAAGGAGGGGCAGTGACGTGACTTTGTTGTGGGTCCCAGCACACATTGGTGTTCTAGGAAATGAAAAGGTGGATAAATTAGCAAAGGAGGCTTTAAAAAAAAGAGACATAGAGGTAAACTTACAATTATCCAAATCTGAAGGAAAACACATTGTGTGGAAGAAAATAAATCAGGAATGGCAACAATACTGGGAACAGGAGACAAAGGGGAGACACCTCTATTCGCTACAAAACAGAGTGGGCATTACAGCAAGAAGAGGAGAGAACAGGTAGTATTAACAAGATTGAGGATAGGACACACTCACCTGAACAGCACATTAAAAATGTTGGGAAAACACCCTGGTGTGATTAAAATCCCCAGCCACCACAATAAAGCTATCAGGATATTTGGTCTGGAACTCGCCATCAGTGAGTTCCAGACCAAATATCCTGATAGCTTTATTGTGGTGGCTGGGGATTTTAATCACACCAGCCTTAAGACTGTGCTCCCAAAATTCAAGCAATATGTGGATTTTGAGACCAGGGGAGAGAACATCTTGGACTTGGTTTACACCAACACCCCAGAGGCTTACAAGGCAGCGCCACGCCCTCACCTGGGCCACTCGGACCACATTTCAGTGTTTTTAACACCAGCCTACAGACCTCTGCAAAAACAAGTCAGAGCGGAGAGAAAACACACCAGGGTCTGGCCAGAGGGAGCAGCCTCAGCACTGCAGGATTGCTTCCTGCACACTGACTGGGATGTGTTCAGGACAGCAGCATCCTATGATGACCTCATCAACATCGAGGAGTACGCAGAGACTGTAACCAGCTACATTGCCAAGTGCACCGAGGATGTCACTATCGTGAAAACCTTCACTACACGTGGAAACGAAAAGCCATGGATGACAGCAGAGGTGCGCTCGCTGCTGAGGGCTCGTGATGCAGGCTACAGAGCCGGTAACACAGCCGCTCTTCGATCTACCAGGACTGCACTGGAAAAAGGAATCAGGGCAGCGAAACGTGCCTACGCGGGGAAAATCCAGGGACACCTCTGTGACACAGGAGACACCAGGCGGATGTGGAAGGGAATCCAAACACTGACGGGGTACAAGGCAATGCAGCAGGTAACTGACACGGACACTTCTCTCCCAGATGAACTGAACAACTTCTTTGCACGTTTTGATGCAGCAAACACCACACCCAAGGGGAGAGCCAGTCCCTGCTTACAAACCGACCAGCCAGTCCTGGCCATAGACCCAATGGACACACGGAGAATCCTGTCTAAGGTCAACCCGTGGAAAGCAGTCGGACCCGACAACATCCCAGGACGTGTGCTCAAGGAATGTGCTGAGGAGTTAGCAGATGTGCTAACAGACATCTTTAACATCTCCCTTAGTCAAGCCATTGTCCCCACATGCCTCAAAACTTCCACAATAATCCCAATAGCAAAGAAACCAGTTGTTGCCTGCCTAAATGACTACCGCCCTGTCGCCCTGACCCCAATAATAATGAAGTGTTTTGAACGCCTGGTGAAACCCCACATTACTGCCAGCCTCCCCTCATCGTTAGACCCCCTCCAGTTTGCCTATCGCCCCAACCGTTCTACAGAGGATGCCATCTCTACCACGCTGCACACAGTACTCACGCATCTGGAAAACAAAAACACATACGCCAGAATCCTGTACATTGACTTCAGCTCAGCGTTTAACACCATCATCCCACAGAGACTTGTGGAGAAACTAACCCTGCTGGGCCTCAACACCACCCTGTGTCACTGGATCTTGGACTTTCTGACAGAGAGACCGCAGTCAGTCCGTGTTGGCAAGAACACTTCAGGCTCGATCACGCTGAGCACCGGCTCCCCTCAAGGCTGTGTGCTCAGCCCGCTGTTGTTCACATTGCTCACACATGACTGTGCTGCCAGATTCAGGGACAATAAGATCATAAAATTTGCGGATGACACAATAGTGGTGGGACTCATCAGTGGAGATGACGAATCAATGTATAGGGAGGAAGTAAAACAACTAGTGGACTGGTGCGGCAAAAATAATCTAGAATTAAATGTCGACAAAACGAAGGAGATGGTTGTCGACTTCAGGAGGGCGCAGCCAAAGCATACACCCCTCAACATCAGTGGCACCACAGTGGAGAGAGTGGAGAGCATAAAGTTCCTCGGTGTGCAAATTACAGATGGCCTCACCTGGTCCAGGAACACCACTGGGACTGTCAAACGGGCCCATCAGCGACTGCACTTCCTGAGGAAACTAAAACAGGCCTCACTCCCCACCAACATCCTCAGGACTTTCTACAGGGGTACGGTGGAGTCTGTACTCACGTACTGCATAAATACGTGGTACTCCACCTGCAACTGCTCGGACAGGAAGGCTCTGCAGAGGGTAGTGAGGGGAGCAGAGAGGATCATTGGCGTCTCCCTACCCTCGGTACAAGAACTGTTCCAGAGCCGCTGTCTGAAAAAAGCTCAGAGAATTGCTAAGGACAAACTGCACCCCCTCCACATACACCTGGATCTCCTGCCATCAGGCAAGAGATATCGAAGCATCAAAGCCCGGACTACAAGACTGCTAAACAGCTTCCTGCCACAGGCTGTGAGGCTGCTAAACAGTCACTCTGTACTCACAGTCACTTGATTCTGTGGCTGGCACGGACACTTTAATAACTGGCACTGGCCACTCAAATCAGCTGCCCGGACATTTTTATGATTGGTTTATTGTATTTTAACGTTGTGTTTTACCTGCTTTTAACTATTTATACTGTTCCGTCAGGGACTGGATTGTTTTTAGTGTTATTATGTGTGTAATGTTTTAAATTTCATGTGCGATGCTCCGCTATTCCCTGGGAAACGTCTTTTCATTTTGCACTGTACAACTGTTGCTTGCAAGATGACAATAAAGGTTGATTGATTGACTACTGGGATGTGTGAGGAATGCCATCAGCCGGAAACAGTTCAGCATGCCCTAGTTGCATGTAGGAGATATGAGACAGAAAGAGGAATTATGACCAGTGAAATGAAGAAAATTGGATTGACAGAAATATCAGTAAAGAACATTCTAGAGTGTGGAGGGAAAGGAAAAGGAGTAAAGGTGTTGTTTGATTTCTTGAGGGCCTCTGGCCTTATAAAAAGGATCTAATGTAAAGACATGAGTACTGTGGAATGAAGCCAGAAGGTGGCAGCAATGCAACATTGTGGATGCCGGCTGCCGTAAAACTCCAAAGAAGAAGAAGTAGATGAGGTCCAGCATGAAGGGCAAGCTTGCAGAATGAAGAAACCCTTGTTGACAAGGAATATCCATAAGATCATGATCATGTGATAGGAGTAGAATTCAGCCATTTGACATCAAGTCTACTCCACCATTCAATCATGATTTATCTATCTCTCCTAACCCCATTCTCCTCCCTTCTCCCCATAACCTGACACCCATACTAATCTCTGCTTTAAATATATCCACTGACTTTGTCTCCACAGCATTCTGTGGCAAAGAATTCAACAGGTTCACCACCCTCTGACTAAAGAAATTCCTTCACTTCTCTCTCCTAAAATAACATCCTTTCTTTGACACCCTTTTGAAGCCCTTGTCAGGAAAATGGAGACATATGTCAGGTGTAGGCAGCTGCGATCAAATGAATCCTGTAAGGAGTAGAAGGTGGCTCATTGGTGGAGTTGCTCCATTACAGTGCCAGAGATCTGAGTTTGATCTTGACTATGGGTGCTGTTTGCATGGAGTTTGTATGTTCTCCCTTTGACTGTGTGTCTTTTCTCTGGGAGCTCTGGTTTCCTCTCGCACGCCAAAGATGTACAGGCTTGTCAGTTAATTGGCTTCTTCAAATTGTGAATTGTTCCTAGTGTGTAGGATAGTGCTGGTGTATGGGGTGATCGCTGGTTGGAGTGGGCACGGTGGGCGGAAGGGCTTTCTTCCACACTGTATCTCTAGAGTCTAAAGATTGAAGTCTAAAGGAGGTAGGAATATGCTCAAGAAGGAGGTTAGGAGGAAAAAATGGACAGATCCTTGGAAGAAAAGGTTAAAAGAGAATCCCTAAACATTAAGTGCATTAACTAGGGAGGAAACAAATTTCCTTAGGGATCACTTTTGTATTCTATATGTGGAGCCATTTGAAATGGGCAGGATCTGAAATTACTGCTGCTCATCTGCAATTATTATGGTGAAGAACATGGAAGCTAGTGAGTTCATGGAGGAGAATAAAGTTATCCAGCAACATATCAACAAACAAATGAGAAGATGCTTGCAGATGTGAAGCACAAAAAGGTGGACACATCCACAATGG
This sequence comes from Amblyraja radiata, assembly GCF_010909765.2. Taxonomy (NCBI): domain Eukaryota; kingdom Metazoa; phylum Chordata; class Chondrichthyes; order Rajiformes; family Rajidae; genus Amblyraja; species Amblyraja radiata. The sequence goes on along the minus strand of NC_045966.1, from coordinate 178,778 downwards.
CCTGACTGAGAGAATTCTGGAACAATGTGGGAAGCAGGTGAATGAGTTTCTGGGGCCTTACTGTGTCTTCATTAGTCATAGGTAAGGTACCAGAAGATTGGAAAATGCTTTGATTTAAGAAGGGCTGCAAAATTGGACTCAGACATTACAAATTTTATATGGGATTATAAATCCCATAGAATACAAAGAGCACACCTTAATAAACGAAAAGAGTTGGGGGGTCTAGCGCTCCCTAATTTTATGTATTATAATTGGGCAGTAAATATTAAAAATATGATTCACCTGCTGGACAACTCTGCCCAGCAGGTGGACTGGATTGTAATGGAAAGAGGGGACTGTTCTCCGTGTAATATAGGAGCGACTCTCCTCTCACCAATATATTTGAATAACAAAAATTATAATAAAAATCCAATTATACATAGCACAATTAGAACATGGAAACAAATAAAACAGAATCTAAAATTAAGAAACCTATCTCTTTTAATACCAATAGTTAATAATCCATCGTTTAAACCATCAATTATAGACAAATCATTTATACAATGGGAAAGAATGGGAATCAAAACGCTCGGAGATCTGTATGAATTGGGAAAATTACTATCATTTCAACAACTACAACTGAAATATAATTTGAAAAATAATCAATATTTTAAATATCTTCAAATTCGTGATTATCTGAAAAAATATACAAAAGACTATCATAATATGTCTACCGACTTACTGGATGAAGCAATGAAGACAAAGGCGGAATCAGCTAATCTAATATCGTACCTATATGACATCACCTTAAACATAGAAATACCCACAACTGATGGAATTAGAAGAGACTGGGAACAAGAATTAGCTATAAAAATTTCAAAAGAGAGCTGGGATAATCACTTACTACAGGTGCATAAATGTTCGATCAACGTACGACATACTCTCATCCAATTCAAAACATTACATAGACTATATTATTCAAAAACTAAAATAAATAAACTCTTCCCTAATGTCTCACCCATCTGTGATAAATGTCTGTGTCAATAAGCTACCATAGCGCATTCTTTTGTATTTTGTACTAAAATCCAAAAAGTCTGGTATGAAATATTTGATATCTTTACAAAATTAATCAAAATAAAACTGGTACCAAAACCAGAATGGATCATTTTTGGAATATCGGAAGGTAACCCTGAACTAAACGTGTTTCAGAAGAATTTACTCAATTACGGGCTAATAATGGGAAAAAAGCTCATACTTAAATTCTGGAAAAATGCGCCCACACCAACAATAAAAATGCGGATATCATAGAAACATAGAAACATAGAAAGTAGGTGCGAGAGTAGACCACCAGGTCCGTCGAGCCCGCACCGCCATTCGCTCATGGCTGAACACTAAACAGACACACTTACCCACAAACAGTAGACACAAGACACAGAACACAAGACACTACCCTCCCCTTTATACCGCTATCACCCCTCTCCACCCCAAAAACCTCGTGATCTCCTGGGGGAGGCAAAAAACCGGATAAAAACCCAGGTCCAATTCGGGAAAAAAATCCGGGAAATTCCTCTCCGACCCCAATCTAGGCGATCGACACTTGTCCAGGAGATCACTCAGGTCTTACTATACTAACCATACCTAGGTCCATATCCCTGCCCTCTCCCCGTAGCCCCTTATCCCCTTGGCAGCTAAAAAACCATCTATTTTAGTCTTAAATATATTTAAAGTTTCTGCTTCCACTGCTCCCTGGGGCAGTGAATTCCATAAATTAACCACCCTCTGGGTGAAGAAGTTCTTCCTCATCTCAGTTTTAAAAGAGCCCCCCCTTATTCTGCAACTATGTCCCCTAGTTCTAGTTTCCCCGATCATTGGGAACATCCTCGGTGCATCCACCCGATCAAGGCCCCTCACGATCTTATATGTTTCAATGAGATCGCCTCTCATTCTTCTAAACTCCAAAGAGTAGAGTTCCAGCCTACTTAACCTTTCCTCATATGTCAATCCCCTCATTGCAGGAATTAATCTTGTAAACCTTCGCTGCACTGCCTCCAGGGCTAGTACATCCTTTCTTAAGTATGGACCCCAGAACTGTACACAGTATTCCAAATGTGGTCTCACTAATACTGTGTACAGCTGCAGCAAGACCTCCGTGTTTTTATACTCAATCCCCCTAGCAATAAAGGCCAAAACTCCATTGGCCTTCCTGATTGCTTGCTGCACCTGCATACTAACTTTTAGTGATTCATGTACTAATACCCCTAGATCCCTTTGCGTTGCATTACAACGCAGCTCCTCCTCATTTAGAAAATAACTTGCCCTATCATTTTTTTCCCAAAGTGAATGACTTCACATTTATTAGTATTAAACTTCATCTGCCAAGTTGTTGCCCACTCACCTAGCTTATCTATATCCTTTTGCAGACTCTTCCTATCCTCCTCATCCCCTACTTTTCCTCCCATTTTTGTATCGTCCACAAATTTTGATATATTACACTTGGTTCCCTCCTCCAAATCATTTATATAAATTGTGAACAACTGGGGTCCCAGCACCGACCCTTGCGGAACCCCGCTAGTTACCGGTTGCCATCCCGAGTATGAACCATTTATCCCCACTCTCTGCTTCCTATTTGTTAGCCAATCCTCTACCCATGCTAATATATTACCCCCAATTCCATAATTTTTTATTTTTAGCAATAGTCTCTTATGTGGCACCTTGTCAAAAGCCTTTTGGAAGTCCAAGTATACCACATCCACCGGTTCCCCTTTATCCACCCGGGTTGTTACTTCCTCAAAGAATTCGAGCAAATTCGTTAAACAGGACTTCCCCTTCACAAAACCATGCTGGTTCTGTCCGATGAAGTCATGTTTATCCAAGTGCCCCGTTAGTGTTTCTTTAATAATTGTCTCTAACATTTTACCCACCACCGATGTTAGACTAACCGGTCTATAGTTACCCGCTTTCTGTTTACTTCCTTTTTTAAATATAGGTGTTACATTGGCCATTTTCCAATCCACTGGGACCGTTCCTGCCTCCAGGGAGTTTTGGAAAATTATCACCAATGCATCCACAATCCCCACCGCTATCTCCCTCAAGACCCTTGGATGTAATCCATCAGGCCCAGGGGATTTATCCTCCTTCAGTCTCATTAATTTCCCTAATACCACCTCCTTGGTGATCTTAATAGTATTTAGCTCCTCCATTCCTACCGCCCCCTGTTTATCCAGCGTTGGAATATTTTTTGTGTCTTCTATGGTGAAGACTGATACAAAATACTCGTTTAATGCCTTTGCCATTTCCATGTTCCCCACCAACAACTCTCCAGTCTCACCCTCCAATGGACCAACGTTCACCTTAGCCACCCTTTTTCTTTTTATATAGCTATAAAAACTCTTACTATTAGTTTTTATGTTGTTTGCTAAATTCCTTTCATAGTCTATTTTCCCCGTCTTAATTAATCTCTTAGTTATTTTTTGCTGACCTTTAAATGCTTCCCAATCCTTTACCCTCCCACTATCTCTGGCTACCTTATATGCCCTTGCCTTCAGCCGAATACTATCCTTTATAGTTTTACTGAGCCATGGCTGACTGTTCTTACCCTTACCCCTTTTTTTCTTCATAGGAATAAATTTTTCTTGAAGGTTATACAGTAGACCCTTAAACGTACACCACTGCTCATGTACCGTCTTATTCTTGAGTCTGCTATCCCAGTCAACTTTGATCAGCTCAGTCCTCATACCTTCATAATCCCCCTTATTTAGACTAAGCACCCTAGCCTGAGTTTCAACCTGCTCCCCTTCTATTTGAATATGGAATTCGACCATATTGTGGTCACTTGTTCCCAACGAGTCCCTAACTATGACATTTTTAATTAATCCTGCTTCATTACACAGGACCAGATCCAAGATTGCCTCCCCCCTTGTCGGTTCTGTGACATACTGTTCTAGGAACCCGTCTCTAATACATTCTATAAATTCTTCCTCTAGTCTACCCTGCCCAGTTTGGTTTACCCAATTAATATGAAAATTGAAGTCCCCCATGATTACAGCGGTTCCCTTTTTACATGCGTCAACTATTTGCAGATTTATGTTCTGACTAACAGCGTCACAGCTATTTGGAGGTCTATAAATTACACCCACTAGTGTTTTTTTCCCCTTGTTATTCTCTATCTGTACCCAAGCTGTTTCACTATCCTGATCCTTCAACGCAATATCCTTCCTCTCTATTGCCGTTATTCCCTCCCTTATTAAAAGGGCCACCCCTCCTCCCTTTCTTTCCTGTCTATCTTTCCTAATTGTCGAGTACCCCTCTATATTTAACTCCCAGTCCTGATCCCCTTGCAGCCATGTCTCCGTAATGGCCACATATCAAATATGTTTGAAACACTACATCTGGAAGAGATGAGATTCCTCTTAGCAGGTAAAGCAGACCAATTCCAAAAGACGTGGTCTACGTTTTTGGAACTATTACAAGCATGAGGTGCAATAGTAATCTAAAAAATAAATAAATAAATAAATAAATAAATGGTATCAGGATCTGGCAACAAACAACAAAAACAGACTTGGAGGAGTTTAATGTTATAATAGAGCGATTGTTTCTCCTTTCTTTTTACTTCTTTTCTAGGGTCTACTTTCTTTTTTTACTTCCTTCTCTAACTTCTTTTCTAAGGGGCTTTCTTTTCTCAACACTCTCCAGCACCTTCACGACTCTTGCGCACTTTCCTTACTTCCTTTACTTCTATCTTTTTCTTAAAGCTCAAAAAATGAAGCGGTGCAAAAAATGTATTAAGACATATGTGTTGTGTATTATTGTAACTTACCGTACTTCTAATAAAAAAAAATAAAATAAAATTAAAAAAAACATTTGAGACCAGTAGCCAATGTCACTGGGATAGTTTAGTTTAGTTTAGAGATACACTGTGGAAACAGGCTGATCAGCCCACCAAGTCCGTGCTGACCAGTGACTATCTGTACACTAGTTCTATCCTACACACTATGAACAATTGTACAGAAGCCAATTAACCTATAAACCTGTACGGCTTTGGAGTGTGGGAGGAAACCAGAGCACCCAGAGAAAACCCACGCCGCCACAGGGAGAACGTACAAACTCCATACAGATAGCACCTGTACTCTGGATCTAAAGGGGCTGTCCCACTTGGGCGACCTAATTGGCGAATTTAGAAGAGTTTAGGAGAGTTTGAACAAATGTCATGTTGAAGACCTCCTTCGACTATGTAGAAGACCTCCTTCGACCTCCTTTAACTATGTTGAAGACTAGCTTCGACTAGCTATGACTAACTTCAGGAAAATTGGACACCAAATAGTGGAGAGTGAAGACGACCTCCTTCGATCTCCCTTCAACTATGATGAAGACTATCTACGACTACCTTCGACTACCCTCGATTACCTACGACTAACCTACGATTACCTTGACATAGTATGACCTACTACGACCTACTATGACTAAACTTACGAGTAAAAAAAGTATCGATTTTTCAATGCCGACCTTTTTTTACTCGCGAGCATTTTCAACGTTGAAAAATACACCGCGATCTAGCTGAGGCCTCGAGTACACGGGGACTACTCTCGTGCATGAAGGAGAGTTACAAAGACCCCCTTTGACCTCGTGTCGACCATGCTGTGAGTATGAGTCGAGGGCAAACTTGCCAGAACTTGCGGATTATGGCGTCCAAGTGGGACAGCCCCTTAACACAGGTCTGTGGCAGTGTAAGGCAGCAACTCTACCGCTGCTCCACTGCGCAGCCCCCTGTTGGTTCCTTTCTTATATAATCACATTTAATAATGAATTGGAAGCAAATATATACGTGAGATGATCAGTACGTTTACAGATATCAAAATTGATACGATGGACTGAAGAATGTTGTCTACAATTTAAAATGGAGCCTAGATGAATTGGGAAAGTGGGCAAAGATTGGGCGGTGAAATTTATCACAGACAAGTACGGAGTGACGTATTTCAGAAAGTTAAACTAGGCCACGGCATACACAGTTAATGGCAGAAGAGGATCACTGTTTTATCTGAATACCCATGGGGCTGGATATGTTCACCCTGGTTTAACAGCCTAGCATAATTGAGACTGCATCAATGCAGAGCCATCTCTGAACACAGATCTGCAGTGTCTGCCAACATCAGGGTTATAACATCCTATACACAAGTTTGCATTTGAGAGTCCTATTAAATAATCTAGTTGACACTTAATTAGTGGATTGAATGGCCCCATTGCTGAAAGATAAATGGACAATATATTTGCCTTCGATAGAATCAGGTTACATATTGTTCTGGGCACATTTATTACTTTATTTTCATTGCTTGGAGGTCATTTGAGCTTTATGCTGCAAAATCATGAAAATGCTATAAATGTTATTTGTTCGAAGCATCCTTCCTCAATCTGATTTTGAAGTCTGAAAGGATGCATTGTTGGCGCTGGGGGTTGCCAGTAATGCATGTATTATTCTTCCAAAGGGAGCATAAGTAAGTGCAAGAAAGGCAATGGAGACAATGGGGGGGGGGGGGGGGGGGGTGCGATCAGGTTTAGTTTACTTTAGTTTAGATATACAGCATGGAAGTAAGGCCTTTGGCCCACCTGGTCTGCACTGACCAGTGATTGCATTTGTTTGTGGAAACAGGCCCTCCGGCCCACTGAGCAGTCATCACCCTGTACACTTGCACTACCTATCCTAGGGGCTCATGTTATCGACCTCCCGGTGGTGAGCACTGTCAACTGACCTCAGTCAGGCTAACAACTACAAACAGAAACAGCAGCAGCAGCACCACAGCTTGGCGCCAACATGGAGCATGAGCCCTATTTAGGGCGGGCACCTGCGGATGTCGAACTGGATGGCATCACCCTGCTGCGGACTTCTGCTGCCTCAAAGGCAAGAAGAAGAAGTTCAGCACAGCCAATGTGGGCCAAAGGGCCTGTTCCTGTGATGTACTTTTCTGTATTCTATGATTAAGAGTGGTTTCCAGAATAGTACGATCAGAGCAATTATAGAAACATAGAAATTAGGTGCAGGAGTAGGCCATTCGGCCCTTCGAGCCTGCACCGCCATTCAATATGATCATGGCTGATCATCCAACTCAGTATCCCGTACCTGCCTTCTCTCCATACCCTCTGATACCCTTAGCCACAAGGGCCACATCTAACTCCCTCTTAAATATAGCCAATGAACTGGCCTCGACTACCCTCTGTGGCAGAGAGTACCAGAGATTCACCACTCTGTGTGAAAAAAGTTCTTCTCATCTCGGTTTTAAAGGATTTCCCCCTTATCCTTAAGCTGTGACCCCTTGTCCTGGACTTCCCCAACATCGGGAGCAATCTTCCTGCATCTAGCCTGTCCAACCCCTTAAGAATTTTATAAGTTTCTATAAGATCCCCTCTCAATCTCCTAAATTCTAGAAAGTATAAACCAAGTCTATCCAGTCTTTCTTCATAAGACAGTCCTGACATCCCAGGAATCAGTCTGGTGAACCTTCTCTGCACTCCCTCTATGGCAATAATGTCCTTCCTCAGATTTGGAGACCAAAACTGTACGCAATACTCCAGGTGTGGTCTCACCAAGACCCTGTACAACTGCAGTAGAACCTCCCTGCTCCTATACTCAAATCCTTTTGCTATGAAAGCTAACATACCATTCGCTTTCTTCACTGCCTGCTGCACCTGCATGCCTACTTTCAATGACTGGTGTACCATGACACCCAGGTCTCGCTGCATCTCCCCTTTTCCTAGTCGGCCACCATTTAGATAATGGTCTACTTTCCTGTTTTTGCCACCAAAATGGATAACCTCACATTTATCCACATTATACTGCATCTGCCAAACATTTGCCCACTCACCCAGCCTATCCAAGTCACCTTGCAGTCTCCTAGCATCCTCCTCACAGCTAACACTGCCCCCCAGCTTAGTGTCATCCGCAAACTTGGAGATATTGCCTTCAATTCCCTCATCCAGATCATTAATATATATTGTAAATAGCTGGGGTCCCAGCACTGAGCCTTGCGGTACCCCACTAGTCACTGCCTGCCATTGTGAAAATAACCCGTTTACTCCTACTCTTTGCTTCCTGTTTGCCAGCCAGTTCTCTATCCACATCAATACTGAACCCCCAATGCCGTGTGTTTTAAGTTTGTATACTAATCTCTTATGTGGGACCTTGTCGAAAGCCTTCTGGAAGTCCAGATACACCACATCCACTGGTTCTCCCCTATCCACGCTACTAGTTACATCCTCGAAAAATTATATAAGAAAAACATTATCAGAAATAAAATCACTTGATTAAATTCTCCGTCTACATTGAGTCTGGGAACACAGGCTCTGCACAGAGGGAGTTTTATAAAGATAACTTAGGGCATTTTATACGGATTTGTTTCTTGCTGTTTGTTTTCAGGATCACTATAAGACCAATACAGCTGCTCCTTGACCTACGATGGGGTTACGTCCGATAAACCCATTGTAAATCGAAAATATCGTAAGTCGAAAACGCATTTAATGCAATGTGATCACGTGACCGAAATTGAGCTGCGACTCACTGCTGTTGCCCAGCGTTTGCACCATCGTAAAGTCGCAATATCGTAAGTCGAAGCATTGTAAATCGGGGAGCATCTATATGCCAGTCTGGATCTCATTCTTTTATTCCCTGTCATAATGCTGGAATAAATATCCAATTGAAATCGAGTCATTGTCCAATGGTGAGTTTTAATGTAGTGCTTGGATATCATTGTATTAGTCCATTTTTACTGCAGCTACTCTTGACCTTCTCAACCAGCAGCACTTACAGAAAATCTTGCACAACCTGAATCTTGCGTAACCAGTGGGCAGCAGAGTTGCGCAGGTGGTAGAGCTGCTGCCTCACAGCGTCAGAGGCCCGGTTTTGATCCTGTGCAGAGCTTGCATGTTCTACCTGTGACCAGCTTGCATGTTCTCCCAGTGACCAGATGGACATCCTCTGGGTGCTCCAGTTTCCACACACATGCCAGACATGCAGGTTTGTAGGTTAAGTAGCCTCTGTAAATTGTCCCCAGTGTGTAGGGAGTGGATGATAAAGTGGGATAACCTGTGCAATGCCGATGGAAGGAATTGAGAGATATCCATCTAATAAGTGATGGATTATTAGATGGATATCTAAAAGATCTAGGTCTAAAAGATAACCTAGACCTAGTTTGTTTAGTTTAGTTTAGGGAAACAATGTGGAAACAGGCCCTTCAACCCACCGAAGTCCATGGGGACCAGTGTTCACCTGTACACTAGTTCTATCCTACACACTAGGGACAATTGTTACGGAAGCCAATCAACCTACAAACCTGCACCTCTTTGGAATGTGGGAGGAAATCGCAGCACCTAGAGAAAGCAAAAGTGGTCACAGGGAGAACATACAAACTTCATATATATATATAATACCTGTAGTGAGGATTGAACCTGGATCTCTGGTGCTGTAGAGCAGCAACCATACCGCTGAGCCACTGTGCTGAATGGGTGATTTGTGTTTAGCATGGACTCAGTGGGCTGAAGGGCGTCTCCATGCTGTATCTCTAAACTAAACCTATCAGAAACTCGTGTTCAAGAAGGAACTGCAGATGCTGGAAGATCGAAGGTACGCAAAAATGCTGGAGAAACTCAGCGGGTGCAGCAGCATCTATGGAGCGAAGGAAATAGGCGACGTTTCGGTGAAGAAGGGTTTCGGCCCGAAACGTCGCCTATTTCCTTCGCTCTATCAGAAACTCATCTGGAATATCACACAGTCTCATATCCTGACATCCCAAAACCATTCCACCATCCAAGTCAAACCATCCAAGTCAAAGAAACTTATTAGATGGATATCTCTCAATTCCTTCCATCGGCATTGCACAGGGCACAATGGCTGTAGTTGTTCCCTTTGCAAAGTGCACAGCATTTACTCACCCATTGCATCTGGCAAACTCGTGTCTTCTACCACCTTGGTGGACAAAGCCAGCAGGCGTGTGGAAATATCTCAAACTTCAACTTCCAGTACTCATCACACATCAACTTGATTTGGAAACATATTACTGATCCACCTGCAGCAGGTCTAGGTGGTCCATCGCCGCATTCTAGATAGGCATTGAATCCATACAAAGTTTGCTGTCTGACATATCAGGCTGAATCGTGGTTGCAATGGCCAAAGGTTTCAAAGAGGACTACCTATAATCAATAGGGTGATTTCACGAAAGGTCACTGGAGCGTAGATCCTGACCCACGTGACCGCAAATTTTAACTGGAGGACACTCATCACTTCCGGTACGTTAGTGAATGGGAAAACAAGCACTTTCACACCCGTTAAAAACATCGAAAACGGGCCGTTTTTGAGTTGCAATTTACTGTGCCAGTCGGGGTGACCGTGAGGCACAGCTACCTAAATTTACAGTCCAAAAGAAAGATTGAAACTAAGGTAAATTCAAGAGGGAGCTGAAGGTGCAAAAACAGCGGAAGTGCTTAGCGGACATTTGTCGTGGAGATTTAAAGATCCAAAATATCGGGAATTATCGCGTTTGCTCGCTGCATTTCATCAAAAGTAAGGCATTATTGACTTTTTTATCTTTATTCATTTGTTATATGAAAAGTTTTAAAAGTGAAAAATCCGTCAGTAAAATTGCAAAATCGCCCATGGTTCTCAGGTGGGTTTTAACATGCAAAATGAAAACGCTTCTGAAGCTCCATTTACCATTTAAATAATCGTAAACTATCAATGCGTTTTGAAATAAATTTTACTCAGATGCAAGCTAAGGAATGGGATAATTGTCAGCTGTTAATTGGACAAAATCAGGACATTTTATTATTTGCCAAAATATATCTCTCAATGCTCACAGTGGGTGCCCAATCAGGATTGTTGACATTATTCCATGCTGCAGGCTTGTCTGTTATTAGATGATAAATAAATAAGTAGTTTGGGTGATTGTGCAGGCTTTAAACACGAAACATTGAGAAATATATTTTGCACCTTCAGCTCCCTCTTGAATAGTTTTTATCTTTCTTCTGGACTGTAAAGTTAGGTAGCTGTGCCTCACGGTCACCCCGACTGGCACAGTAATTTACAGCTCAAAAACTGGCCGTTTTCGCGGTTTTTAACGGGTGTGAAAGTGCGTGTTTTCAGAATCACTAACATGTACCGGAAGTGACGTTTGTACTCCAGTTAAATTTTGCGGTCATGTGGGTGAATATCTACGCTCCAGTGACCTTTCGTGAAATCACCATATTTGCACTTTATCAGTTTATTTATTCATGTGTTTTGTAGTGAATGCCTATTAGATTAGATTAGATTATTTAATGACCACACAGTCAAGGTGGTGGAATTCAGGTTCAGTACAGGATGTTATGTTGTGCTGAAGCAAAGCAAGAATGTAATTGTCCTATCAGGGACACATGACAATGAACTTGAACTTGAACTTGAGATCCCCCCCTCATTCTTCTAAATTCTAGCGTGACTTGACTTGACCCAAAATGTCACCCAGCTCATTCTCTCTGTCTCTCTCTCTGTCTGAAATACTGAATCTTGCCCTGACATATATGTATATGTATATGTGTATGTGTATGTCCGCAAAGACCGCTCCCTCCGCAACTCCCTCGTCAATTCTTCCCTTCCCTCCCGCACCACCCCCTCCCCGGGCACTTTCCGTTGCAACTGCAAGAAATGCAATACCTGTCCCTTCACCTCCCCCCTCGACTCCATTCAAGGACCCAAGCAGTCGTTCCAGGTGCGACAAAGGTTCACCTGTATCTCCTCCAACCTCATCTACTGCATCCGCTGCTCTAGATGTCAGCTGATTTACATCGGGGAGACCAAGCGTAGGTTGGGCGATCGTTTCGCCGAACACCTCCGCTCAGTCCGCAATAACCTACCTGAACTCCCGGTGGCTCAGCACTTCAACTCCCCCTCCCATTCCCAATCCGACCTCTCTGTCCTGGGTCTCCTCCATTGCCAGAGTGAGCAACAGCGGAAATTGGAGGAACAGCACCTCATATTCCGTCTGGGGACCTTGCGTCCGTATGGCATTAACATTGAATTCTCCCAATTTTGCTAGCCCTTGATGTCTCCTCCCCTTCCTTCACCCTCTAGCTGTCTCCTCCCACCCTCCCATCCGCCCGCCCTCGGGCTCCTCCTCCTCCTCCCCTTTTCCTTCTTTCTCCCCCCCCCACCAGTCTGAAGAAGGGTTTCGGCCCGAAACGTCGCCTATTTCCTTCGCTCCATAGATGCTGCTGCACCCGCTGAGTTTCCCCAGCAATTTTGTGTACCTTGTGTATGTAGTTTGCTCGTTTATACTATTCTTATAACAAATGTAAAGCACTTTGGCCAACGTGAGTTGTTTTTTAAATGTGACTTGACCTAAAATGTCACCCATAGATTACACAACATAGATTACAAGACCTACACCAAACCCATTAGGAGCAGACGAGTGCATTCGATCCAATTTGTGATCCCAGCTACAAAGACAGATGTGTTGGTACAGCAATTCGTTCTTCCCCCGCACACACACACACACACAATTAAAGCATGGAATAATCTCCACCCTACTATAGTTACCCAACCAGATGCAACTACATTTAAAGTAGCTCTTTCTTCCCAATAACCCTTTCTGGCTTCAGTCCTCCCTCCACCACCTCCAGTTTAAATTCCATTTGGAATATTTTGGAGGACCAAGAAACCAACAAGAACCAAAACCAACAAGAACCAGCTCATTCTCTGTGTCTCTGTGTGAAACACTCAATCTGGCCCTGACGTCCACGCGCTGAGTCCGGAAACGCCCGAGCCCGAGTTGAGCCGAGTGCGTCAGCGAGTGAGCGACGCCGCCGGAAACACCCGAGTGCGTGAGCGAGCGAGCGCCGAGTCTGCGACAAGATGGCGGACATGGACGGGCTGGTCAAACGCATCATCCACGGCCCCGGCCCCGGGCGGCAGCGGCAGCGCTTCATCCCCGGCGGGCACCAAGGTAGCGGGGCGGGGCGGGGCCGCTGGGGGAGAGAGAGACTCACTGAGCGGAGACGCTGATGGCGGCGGCGATCAAGATGGCGGCGGCGATCAAGATGGCGGCGGCGATCAAGATGGCGGCGGCGATCAAGATGGCGGCGGCGATCAAGATGGCGGCGGCGATCAAGATGGCGGCGGCTCTGGGCACCAACCGTCGCCGGGTCCCGCCCCCCGACCGCGCTGATTGGACGAGGAGGCGGCGACTGACGGCGGTCCCAGCCAATGGGCGGATGGTTAGAGGGACATCCCGCCTCCCATACGCTCTGATTGGACGGGGAATGAGTGATGGGCGGACGGATCATCCAATGGGCGGGCTGATAGGCTGGAGACGGGTTGACGGACGGGAGAACCGGCCAATGGACGGGCGAGGGATGGAGGTTGTCCCGCCCCCTGTCGTTGCTGGTTGGATGGAGACGGGAGAGGGGCGGACGGATCATCCAATGAGGAGGGGGGGAGGGTCTGATGGTTGTCCCGACCGCGCTCATTGGAGGAGGATGGGAGTCTGAGGGATGGAAAGGCCAATGGGCGGGGGAGATGGTGACTGTCCCGCCTCTAGACGTGGCTGATTGGATGGTGATGGGTGATGGGCAGCTGGATCATCCAATGGGGGGGGGTGGTGGCTGTCCCGCCTCTCACAAGCAGTGATTGGAGGAGGAAACGGCGACGGACATCGGACTCGGCAATGGGCGAGCTGGATGTCCCGCCTCCTGTCGTTGCTCATTGGAGGAGGAGGGAGACGGACAGACGGCCCGGCCAATGGGCGGAGGGTTAGAGGGACATCTGGAGTGTTACAGTTTGGACATCCTTGTGATTGAGGCACCAGGTTGATCCCTGGGATGGAGGGGCTGTCACATGTGGACAGATTGGACATAGAAACATAGACAACAGGTGCAGGTGGAGGCCATTCGGCCCTTCGAGGCAGCACCGCCATTCAATGTGATCATGGCTGATCATCCACAATCAGTTCCCCGTTCCTGCCTTCTCTCCATATCCCCTGGCTCCGCTATTTTTAAGAGCCCTATCTAGCTCTCTCTTTAAAGCATCCAGAGAACCGGCCTCCACCGCCCTCTGAGGCAGAGAATTCCACTGACTCACCACTCTCATCCTTCTAAACTCCAGAGTGTACAAGCCCAGCTGCTCCATTCTCTCAGCATGTCAGTCCCGCCATCCCAAGAATTAACCTTGTAAACCTACGCTGCACTCCCTCAAAAGCAAGAATGTCCTTCCCCATATTAGCGGACCAGAATTGCACACAATACTCCAGGTGTGGTCTCACCAGGACTCTGTACAACTGCAGAAGGACCTCTTTGCTCCGATATTCGATTCCTCTTGTTATAAAGGCCGACTTCCCAGTCGCTTTCTTCACTGCCTGCTGTACCTGCATGCTTACTTTCATAGACTGATGTACAAGGAACCCCAGATCCTGTTGTACTTCCCCTTTTCCCAACTTGACGCCATTTAGATAGTGCTGGAATAGATGCAGGAGTATTAATTGCCTCATGGCAACATCCTTGTAAAAATCTTCTCGAGAGCATTTTCTTTCTACCTCTGATATTTAATGCAGAATAAGAACATATTGACTGCATGATATTTCCGTAATTTCAGATGTTGCAGCCCCTAGACTGTGGAACAACATCCCCTTTCTCATCAGAACTGCCCCCTCCATCGACTATTTTATGTCAAGACTAAAGACTTATCTATACTCCCAAGCCTTTCCTGACGTCCTCTGAGTGAGGGCGACATGTATATATGTATGTAGTTTGTTTTGTTGTGCTATTCTTATAACAAATGTAAAGCACTTTGGCCAACGAGAGTTGTTTTTTAAATGTGCTATATAAATAAATGTGACTTGACTTGACATCCTTAAGTTATACATCATTTGTAAATCTTGCTCAAAACAAATTTAATTTTGTGAAATACTTAATTTAGATAACCCCACCATTACAGACAGATCTCATTACACTCTCTGGCTATTGGGAAGACCAGACCCATTTTATTGTTGAGAAACAACTCCATAGACACAAAAACATTAAGGAACATTCCAGGGCGATAGGAACTAGAATCTTCATATTGCTATTATTTTCCCAAATACTGCAGCTGTGAACAGTGTGATTAGATGAATGAATTGCAGAGTGCAAGTGTAATACAAAATCAACACAAACACAGCACATGAACCATTTAAAAAGAAATGATTTAAAAGACATTAAAAAAGAAAATTACCAGAGTCAAAATTTATAAACATTTTATTCTTTAACACGAATTAACCAAATTATGAAGGAACAGAATTATGAACTAACCCTATATCACACACACAAACTGTTCCCCCACAATGTTGATTACACTGCGAGTCAGGTCGGGTCCGGTTACTGAAATGGACAACAAAATGCCACGGTTCCGCTCCATTTCTACTACACGTCAGCCCATTGCATTTCGCAGGAGTGGCCTATCTTGCTCCGCTATAGGATCTTTGGTAGGGATTACCTGAAATTAGAGAAGTCAATGTTCATACCGCTGGGTTGCAAACTGCCCAAGCGAAATATGAGGTGCTGCTCCTCCAATTTACGGTGGGCCTCACTCTGGCCATGGAGGAGGCCCAGGACAGAAAGGTAGGATTCAGAATGGGAGGGGGAGTTGAAGTGCTGAGCCACCGGGAGATCAGGTTGGTTAATGCGGACCGAGCGGAGGTGTTTGGTGTGTGTGCGTGTTTGTGTGTGCGTGAGAGAGATAGTGTGTGTGAGAGAGAGCAAGAGAGAGAGGATGTGTGTGTGCGTGAGTGTGTGCGTGAGAGAGAAAGTGTGTGTGAGAGCAAGAGAGAGGATGTGTGTGCGTGAGTGTGCGTGAGAGAGAAAGTGTGAGAGAGCAAGAGAAAGGATGTGTGTGCGTGAGAGAAAGTGTGAGAGCAAGAGAGAGGATGTGTGCGTGTGAGAGGGAGTGAGATAGGGAGCGAGAGGGAGTGAGAGGGAGAGAGAGAGGGAGTGAGAGAGGAGGGGGGCACGAGAGGGTGTGTGTGTGTGTGCGTGTGAGAGGGAGTGAGATAGAGAGTGAGAGGGAGTGATAGAGGGGGTGTGAGAGGAGTGTGGCACGAGAGGGTGAAGTGGAGAGAATTTGTGTACGAGTGGGGGGAAAGTGGGGAGAGGGGAGAGAGGAATGTATATGTGCAGCTTTAAGGGACATTGGTCAGGTAGCATTTGGAGTATTGCAAACAGTTCTGGTTTTTCCATTGGTTTACAAAAAAGGACACAAAATGCTGGAGTAACTCAGCGGGACAGGCAGCATCTCTGGAGAGCAGGAATAGGTGATTGAAGAAATGACCCTAAACGTTACCCATTCCTTCCAGCATTTTGCGTCTACATAAACAGCGCCTATCTATCCATGTGGCGGAGTGCCAGCAGGCTGGAGGAGCGGGCAAAGGCCTTGCCACAGAGTGGGCAGGTGAAGGGGAACTGGCCAGTGTGGACTCGCCGATGCTCCAGCAGGTGGTCAAGGCAGGTGAAGCCCTTCCCACAGGCCGGGCAGGTGAAGGGACGCTCACGGCTGTGGGTACGCCGGTCCTGCCACAGGCTGGACATGCACGTGTAGCCCTTGCCACACTCAGCGCACACAAACGGTCTCTCTCTGGTGTGTATCCACTGGTGCTCCCGCAGCCCCCGTGCTCTCTTGTTACAGTGGGAGCAGCTGCTCGCCGGCATGGGTCCGCCGGTGCTGCCGCAACCCCCGCGAGCTGTCAAACTCCGCTTCGCAGTATGGGCAGTCGTAGGGCTGGCCACTGGTGTGCACGTGCTGGTGAGACAGGGCATGGAAGGCCATGGCAAAACGCTCTCCACATACCGGGTTGGGGACGGGACAGTCGCCGGTGTGCACCCGCTGGTGGGACAGCAGCTTGGAGGAGCTGGTGAAGCCCTTGCCGCACTGGGTGCAGGTGTAGGGGCGCTCGCCAGTGTGGATGCGCTGGTGTTGCAGCAGGCTGCAGGACTGGGTGAAGCCCTTGCCGCACAGGGTGCAGGTGTAGGGGCGCTCCCCGGTGTGGATGTACCGGTGCTGCTTCAGCTCTGGCGACGACTTGAAGCCTTTGCCGCAGTCGGAGCAGGTCGCTCACTGCGGTGCACCCGCAGATGGTTACTGAGCCCCGACAACGGGGCAAAGCTCTTGCTGCAGGTAGAGCAGCCATAGGGCATCTCACCCGTGTGCACCTGCCGGTGGGTTTTCAGGACATTCGCCGTCTTAAGCTCTTGCCGCACTCCGAGCAGTCGAAGGGGCGTTCTCCCGTGTGCACCCGCCGGTGAATCTCCAGGTGGCTCAGGCACTGCCAGGCCTTGCCACACACGTCGCACTCATAGCGCTTCTCCTTGTTGTGCCCCGTCATGTGGCCCTGCATTGAAGCTCAGCCCCAAGAAGCTCAGCCCGCATACCGAGCAGATGTGGGGGGGTCACAGCACACTGGCCGCCCTCAATGGCCGCTCACGTCCCTGTCTCTCCGTCCACAGCAACGGCTCCTAAACCCTGCAGGAGGGGAACACAGAAAGTCAACAAGCTGGCAAACAGGATATTACTAGCACATATTGAGTGTGTTTATGGCGGAGGAAACCGTTATATAAATCTGCGTGGCACAGTGGCGCAGCAGCACAGTTGCTGCATCACCGCCAGAGACCCGGGCTCGATCCTGACTACGGGTGCTGTCTGTGTGGAGTTAGTACGTTCTCCCTTTGACCTGCATGGGTTTTTACTCCGGGTACTCCGGTTTTCTCCAACATTTCAAAGACGTTCAGGGTTGTAAATTAACCGGCCTCCACAAAATAGCTAAATTGTCCCCAATGTGCGTAGGATAGTGTACAGGGTGATCGTTGGTTGGCGCGGACTCCGTGGGCCGAAAGACCTGTTGTTTCCGCGCTGCATCTCTAAACTAAACTAAACCAAAGAAGGGTGTTGACCCAAAACGTCACCCATTCCTCTCACCACAGATCCTGCCTGACCCGCTGAGTTACTCCAGCCCTTTGTGTCTATCTTCTCCACAGATGCTGCCTGAAATGCTGAGTTACTCCAGCACTCTCTCTCTGTCTCTCTCTGTGTATGTTTCTCTATCTCTTTCTATATGTATCTGTCTCTCCCTCTCTCTTTGTCCCTCTCTTGTTTCTCTCTCTCTGTAACTGTATTGCATTCCCCCTATCTCTATCTCACAGTCTCTCTCTCTCTGTCTCTCTCTCCATCTGTCTCTCTCTATCTCCCCCTCTCCCCCTCTCTGTCTCTCTCTCCCTCTCTCTATCGATCTATCTCTTGCTCTGTCCCTCCCCCTCTCTCTACCTCTCTCTGCATCTCTCTCTCCCTCTCTGTCTCTCTTTCTAGGTCTCTTTCCCATCTGTGTGCTCTCCCTATGTGTCCAGCTGTTTCTCTCTCTGTCTATGCATCTCTTCCTCTGTCGGTCCTCTCCCCTCTCTCCCACTTTCTATCTCTCTCTCTCGCTTCCCCCATCCCTCTCTCTCTCTCCACTCTTTCCTTCTTGCCTCTCTCTCTATCTCTCTGTCTCTTACTGACTGTCTCTCTCTCTGTCACTCTCCCTGTCTCTCCCTTTCTCTCTCTCTCCCCCCTCTCTCTCTCCCTCTCTCTCTCCCTCCCTCTCTCTCTCTCCCTCTCTCCCTCTCTCCCTCTATCTCTCCCTCTCTCCCTCTCTCTCCCTCTCTCTCTCTTTCTGTCACTCTCTGTCTCTGCATCTCTTTCTCTGTCTCTCTCCCTCTGTCTGTCACCCTCTCTCTCTCTCTGTCTCTCTCTTTCCCACCTCCCTCTGTCTCTCTCTCTGTGCCTCTCACTCGCCATCTCTCCCTCTGTCTCTCTCTGTCTCCCTCTCTCTCCGTCTCTCTCTGTCCCTCTCTCTCTCTGTCTCCCTCTGTCTCAACTGTATCTGTCTGTCTGTCGGTCTGTCTCTCCCACTCTCTCTCTCACTGTCTGTCTCTCCCTCGCATACTCTGTCTCTCTCTCTTTCACCCTCTCTCTTTCTCTCTCTCCCTCATTCTCTCCCTCTACCTCTCCCTCTCATTCTATCTCTCTGTCACATCCTCTCTCAGTCTCTCTCTCTCCCCTCTGTCTCTCGCCCTCTCTCTCTGTGTCTCTCTCTGTATATACCTCTCCCCCTCTCTCTCCCTGTGTCTCCCTCTCTCTCCCTTTCTCTCTCTCTCTCTCTCCCTGTCTCTCCCTTTCTCTCTTTGTCCCTCTCTCCGTCTCTCTCTCTGTGTCTCATCATCTCTCTCTCTGTCCCTCTCTCTCCATCTCTCTCTGTCTCTTTCTCTCCGTTTCTCTATCTCTATCTGTCTCTATCCGGAAGTGGCGGCGCTGTGAAACGGCTGCGGCTCGCCTGCAGTCTGTCTGTTTTTACTTTTTTGTGTTGTTTTTTTTGTCTTGTTCAGTTAAACTTTTGGTTATTCGGTTGTGTTATGTGTGTGGGGGGGGGGGGGTGAAACAGGGCTTTCTGTCTCTCCCTTCGGGGGAATGCGACTTTCTTGTCGTATTCCCCTTCTCTTCCCCCGTCTGAGCTGAGGCCTAATGGCGGAGCTGGTGGCCTCCAACCTGCGACCGACCTCGAGGGTCCGGAGGTAGAGGCAGCCAGGACTCACCAACGCGAGGCTGGCCGTCTTCGAGCTGCGGCGGTGTTCGGGCAGCGGCACGACTCGGCGCTCCCGTGTGGGCGGCCCAGTGCGGGGCTGAGACGCTCCCGTGTGGGCGGCCCAGTGCGTGCGGGGATGAGACGCTCCCGTGTGGGCGGCCCAGTGCGGGGATGAGACGCTCCCGTGTGGGCGGCCCAGTGCGTGCGGGGCTGAGACGCTCCCGTGTGGGCGGCCCAGTGCGTGCGGGGATGAGACGCTCCCGTGTGGGCGGCCCAGTGCGTGCGGGGCTGAGACGCTCCCGTGTGGGCGGCCCAGTGCGGGGATGAGATGCTTCCGTGTGGGCGGCTCGGTGCGGGGCGGAGACGGTGCTCCGGTGGCTGAGGCGGCGGCGACCTGAATCCGGGGCCGACCTCGGGCCAGTGGACGACATTTTCGGGAGCTCGCGGGTCACAGGCTTGTGCCTGTTTTCCGGAGCTCCCGTGTCAACAGCTGCGTCCGCTGGACTGGAGGGCGGCAGCTTCGACCTCCCCCGGGCCGCGGAGCTTGAACCGCGGGACTGACACCATCGCCCGGTGGGTATCGCCTCAGCGCAGAGGGAGAAGAGGAGGGACGAGACAGTAACTCTAAGACTTTTGCCTCCATCACAGTGAGGAGGTGCTTGGTGAACTCACTGAGGTGGATGTTAATTTGTGTTTATTGTGTGTTTATTATTACATGTATGGCTGCAGGCAACGACATATAAAGGATTCAATTCAATTCAATTCTCTCTCTCTCTCTCTCTCTCTCTCTCCGTTTCTCTCTGTCTGTCTGTCTCTATCTCTCTGTCTGTTTGTCTCACTTTCTCCATCACTCTCTCTTTCTCCCTCTCTTTCTCTCTCGCTGTCTCTGTCTCTCTCCCTCTGTCTCTCAGTCTCCGTCTCTCTCTCTTCTGAGTCCCTCTCTTCTGTCTCTGTGTCTTCCTCTGTCTCTCTCTGTCTTTGTAGTTGTCTATCCCTGTCTCTCTCTTTCTCTCACTCTCTCTCTCTCTCTCTTTCTCTCTCTGTATCTCTCTCTCTGTATCTCTGTCTCTCACTGTCTCTGTCTCTCTCTCACACATTCTATCTCTTTCAGTCTCTCTCTCTCTGTCTCTCACTGTCTCTCTCTCTGTCTCTCCCTGTCTCTCTATCTCATAGATACATAGAAATTAGGTGCAGGAGTAGGCCATCCGGCCCTTCGAGCCTGCACCGCCATTCAATATGATCATGGCTGATCATCCAACTCAGTATCCTGTACCTGCCTTCTCTCCATACCCCCTGAACCCTTTAGCCACAAGGGCCACATCTAACTCCCTCTTAAATATAGCCAATGAACTGTGGCCTCAACTACCTTCTGTGGCAGAGAGTTCCAGAGATTCACCACTCTCTGTGTGAAAAAAGTTTTTCTCATCTCGGTTTTAAAGGATTTCCCCCTTATCCTTAAGCTGTGACCCCTTGTCCTGGACTTCCCCAACATCGGGAACAATCTTCCTGCATCTAGCCTGTCCAACCTCTTAAGAATTTTGTAAGTTTCTATAAGATCCCCTCTTAATCTCCTAAATTCTAGAGAGTATAAACCAAGTCTATCCAGTCTTTCTTCATAAGACAGTCTTGACATCCCAGGAATCAGTCTGGTGAACCTTCTCTGCACTCCCTCTATGGCAATAATGTCCTTCCTCAGATTTGAAGACCAAAACTGTACGCAATACTCCACGTGTGGTCTCACCAAGACCATGTACAACTGCAGTAGAACCTCCCTGCTCCTATACTCAAATCCTTTTGCTATGAATGCTAACATACCATTCGCTTTCTTAACTGCCTGCTGCACCTGTGTTAGGCACTTTCCCCCCCCCCTGGTGAATGCTATGCACTTACTTCTCTGTTTCTATCCCAAGTACAGGCCTCGTGGCTGTGAGTCTGGAATCGAGGGGTTAAAGGCTCCTGTACCCGATTGGCCCAGCTGCGTCAGGTGACGGGTGACTCATCTGAAGTATAAAGACCAGAGCTTCCCAGAAATCCCTCTCTTCGTCGTAGACTCTGACTGATGAGCAGACTGTTGGTGGGGGCTGAGGCAGCCTGACCACATGGCATAGAACTTTGTGTATTTTCACCATTCCTTGTTAACATATATTGAAGTGGGACGGATAAGGGCTGACCTTAGAGTTTTCGTGTATTTTGGTTTCAGGGTTGTATCTCTTTGGGCAGGTTTTGGAATCTCCGGTTCGACGGCCCATGGTGTGGCTGGCTGGAGCATTGTTAAATTGTTTGTCGGTTTATCCATATCCCTGACTGGGTTGTTTAAATCAGGTTTGAGTTTTGTGTTCCAAGGAATAATTAAAACTGTTTTTTGAACCTGAACCTGGTTTTTGACTTGTGTTACGTGGCTCTGAAGTACTTGCATTCGGGTGTCGTAACAAAATGGGGGCTCGTCCTAAGTTTTGAGGACCCTAGACGTTTTTAGGGGGTATTTTTGGTAGGCTTCTGGACTGAGGAAGTCTGTGTGTTGAGAGGGAATTTTTTCTTCCCTGTTTGTGGTAGCATTAAGGCCCAAGTTTTAGCTGGTGGTTTGGTGCTACATTAGAAAATGGAATTTAAGGTGAAAGAATTTGTTGAGGCTCCTAGTCGGGAGTTGTTTGATAGATGTACGAAAGAGCATTTGATTTTGCTGGCTGAGAACTATGCCGTGACTATTGACAAGCATTCAAAGAAACACTCCATTAAATCGGAGTTGTGGGCTGCGTTGGTGGAGGCTGGGGTTTTGCCTGGTGGTGCAGACAGTCCCCCACCTTCTGTTCAGCCAGTTCAGAACATGGAGGCCATCATTAAACTGAAGGAGATGGAGCTTGAGTCACAGAGAATTGCCTCTTTGTTAAAAGAGAAAGAGCTCATGCATGTTCTTGAAATGAAACGGCTTGAGCTTGAGGAGGAAACCAAAAGGGCTGAATTTCAGCTGCGGGAAAAAGAAATAGATAATTCCCGGGTTTCTTCTAGGGAACGGGAGTTTGATATGAGCAAGAACATCCGCCTGGTTCCCCCGTTTCGTGAGAAGGATGTGGACAAGTATTTCACAGTGTTTGAACGGGTGGCTTTGTCCTTGAAGTGGCCTAGGGACGTGTGGACCTTGCTATTGCAGTGTGTCCTTGTGGGTAAAGCACGGGAGGTGTACTCGTCTTTATCTGTTGAAAGCAGTCTGGACTATGAGTGTGTGAAGTCTACGGTACTAAGGGCTTATGAATTAGTTCCAGAGGCGTACCGGCAGAAGTTCCGGCGCTTTAGGAAGTTTGATAGTCAGACTTATGTGGAGTTTGCTAGGGAGAAGGAGGCACTTTTTGACAGGTGGTGCGCTTCTCAAGGAGTGAAGGATTTTGAGCTACTGCGGGCCTTGATAATTATGGAAGACTTTAAGAACTGTCTCCCTGAGAGGGTTACTACTTACCTTAATGAGCAGAAGGTGAATGAGGTGTCTAAGGCTGCGGTGTTGGCAGATGAGTATGTATTGACTCATAAATCTGATTTTGTTGGGCGATCCTATAGTTTTGGTGCACGGCCGGTTGATCGTGGTGGTGTCGCCGGTGGCAGTGTCAGAGCTGTTTCTGTGCCTGCAAGTGGCAGCACGTTGATACAGAGGGAGGTCCGAGCTGATAAGGTTGACGGAAATGAGAGGACAAATGAAGGTCCTGTGTGCTACTATTGTAGAAGGAGAGGGCACATGTTAAAGTCGTGTCCCGTTCTAAAGCAGAAAGGAGTTTAGAAGGATGAGAGGGTATCTCATTGAAACATATAAGATTGTTAAGGGTATGTACACGCTAGAGGCAGGAAACATGTTGCCGATGTTGGGGGAGTCCAGAACCAGGGGCCACAGTTTAAGGATAAGGAGTAAGCCCTTTAGAATAGAGACCAGGAAACACTTTTTCTCACAGAGAGTTGTGAGTCTGTGGAATTCTCTGCCTCAGAGGGCGGTGGAGGCAGGTTCTCTGGATGCTTTCAAGAGAGAGCTGGATAGGGCTCTTAAAGATAGCAGAGTCAGGGGATATGGAGAGAAGGCAGGAACGGTGTACTGATTGGGGATGATCAGCTATGATCACATTGAATGGCGGTGCTGGCTGGAAGAGCCGAATGGCCTCTACTCCTGCACCTGTTGTCTATTGTCTCAAGGTTATTGGAGGATAACAAATGTCAAGGGCATTGGGGAATGAGAGTATCTATTGTTGTGTAATGATGAGTATGTGTCAATCTTCTTGTATCTGTAGTGATGTTCTGATTGAGTTTAGTTTTGAGACACAACATGGAAACTTGCCCTTCAGCCCTCTGTCCGTGCCGACCACTGATCACCCGTTCACACTCGTTCTGTTCTCTCACTTTCCCATCCGCTCCCTATTCACAACTGAAGTTAGAATAGTTTCCAGTAACACATATTCAAGCAGATGACTGTGTGATGTTTGAAATGTCTATGATAATGGCAAATGACAGAATCTGTTGTTTTGTAATAAATGGAACGGTCGATATTCTTGCCTGTTCATGCTGTAGTTGGTCCGATAGTTCAAACTAATATTCAATTGCATCAGATCATGGCGGAGGTTGGACTTAGGAGGTCACCAATGAGCTGCATGTGATCATCAAGCTACTACAATTTGTCAAAGTAAGTCCAATATTGAGAGCAAATTTCTCCTCAGTTCTGAATTTCACTCAAGGTAGAACCTCCAGCAAACATTTTCACAATCACTAGTTTTTCCCTCTGTCATTTGGTGTTCTCCAAGCCCAACCTCACAGAGTTGCACCAAGATCTTCACAGCCTAGAGATATAGACACGAGAGATACATTGTGTTCCAGGTGTACACTGGCCCTATCCCCGAACTCTATCCCCATTACATTGATGACTGCATCGATGCTAGAAAATATATCCACAATATGCAAACACAATCCATACCCAGAATTGTTTGGTCATGTTAGTGGAGTGGCACAAATTGACCCAGTTAGTCACCATCATAACTTGGAAATACATTGCTGGGCCTTCGTTATTTGTGGGGCCTACTCCTATCATTTACTAAACACATCCATCAGTGGTGGAATAAGGATGGTCACATCCTCATGGGTTAAAACTGGAAGCCTAAACACTGAGGCCCCCATCCAAAAACATAGATTTATCAGCAAAACTTCTGGAGGGAATCACAACGTGCAGCTCATCATCAGCTCAGGAGTTAGTGTCGTCCTCATTGTGACAAGAAATCTAATCAGGTTCCTTCCTTAATCTGGGTTAACAACTCATTTCCCCATATTGTGTGAATTCTGCAGAGAAATACAATTCATTTTTATTGCTGCTCAGGTGGTGGAAGCAGATACAATAGTAATATTTAAAAGATACATGTACAGACAGGGAGCAGACCATGTCCAGTCAGATGGATGAGTTAGGCTGACATCATGGTCGGTGCAGACACAGTGGGACCTGCAATGTAAATAGATGTTCTACAATATATGAGAAATATATGTTCTACAATATAATTTGTCCTTTCTTGTTAGTCTCTAAACTAGGTCCAAAATCCAAATCTTTGCTGTCCCTTTAGGAAGAATCAGTGTTGTGTTGAAAGGAAGGGGGAGTAAGCAATGTGACCCTTCAAGCCCACTCAACCCCTCAGTATGACCATGGCTGATCATCCAGATTGAGTCCCCAGTTGGGGGACTCCCCATACCTTTCTCCCCATACCTCTTGGTCCCTCTAGCTACAAGAACAATATTTAACTCATGAGTATATTCAACGATCTGATTTCAATTGCATTCCATGATAGAGAATTCCTCAGGTTCACCACTCTGGATGAAGAGATTTCTCCCCCTTTGAGTTCTACATGACCTCACCTTATCCTCGCACCATGATCCTGGTCCTGAAACTCCCCAGCATCAGGAACATCTTACCTCCAATCTTTCCAGTCCTGTTACAACTTCTAAATGTAGGTTTCTATAAAATTATCATTCCTTCCAAACTCCAGTGACTATTGACCAGATTTCTCTTCATACGTCAGCCCTGCCATCCCTACAGTTAATCTGCTGCACCTCTCAAGGCATGGGGGGTGGGGGGGGGGAGAACAACCCAAGATTTCCGCCCCTGCACCAAGGGATCAGGGACTGTCAGTAAATTCTCTCACATGTGTCTTTTACTGAAAATTAAATATGTTTGGGTGAGTTTGTGCATTGTGTAAGAAGGAAATGCTGATGCTGCAGATGCTTTATGCCGCAGATGAACACAAAATGCAGGAGTAACTCAGTGGGACAGGCAGCATCTTTGGAGAGAAGGAATGGGAGGCGTTTCAGTTTGAGACCCTTCTTCAGACTTGTATTATCGCAAATATTGTATTGACTGGAACAAATGACTGCCTGACCCGCTGAGTTACTCCAGCACTTTCTGTCTATTTTCCCTTCACCCATCTGCCCAAGCCCACTCTCCACCCTCCTTTCCTATGTTCCTTTCCACCCATAAACCTCTCTCTGCCTTTACATTTCACTCCTCTTTCAAATCTGCTCTACTTATCTACATGCATTTTTCTTCTTCACGTTTTAGTCATAAAAAGATGCAGTGTGGAAACAGACCCTTCAGCCCAACTTGCCCACAATGACCAACATGTCTCACTCACACACGTTTGGCCCATATCCATCTAAATCTGTCCTATCCATGTATGTGTCCAAATGTCTCTTAAAGTCCCAGTCCCAGCCTTAACTACCTCCTCTGGCAGCTCGTTCCATACACCCACCACCCTTTGTGTGAAAAAACTACCTCAGATTCCTGTTAAATTCTGAAATATTGGTCATAAATTTGGTGCAAAAATGCTCCAAAATAATGCTCAGAATGCATCATTGAGCATCTAAAACCCCAGAGCTTAAGCGGGCCCTGGATCCCGGCATCGAGGGACTTCACGCAGAGCATTACACAAATCTTATTTATATTAACCTTCAATGTTCCATTTATTCTTTTCATCAAATGAAAACAATCCGTTGTCAAAGCTGATTTCTGTAGGTCTACCAAACCTCTTAATTGCCTTATTCATCATAAACGACACTACAGTGCTCATACCTAAATCGATTCAGACTTACCCTAGGCATATCTTCCAGATGCTGTTTCGGCTGCTTTGTCTTCATTTTAATTTAACTTCTTTGACATGTACTTTTTCCGTTTCATCATACAATTTCAGCATATTCCAATCTAGTCTGAACTATATCCTGCCTTTCCCAAGGTCATCATCCGCTGTCTTATATTCTGAAGTATTTCTCTCTCTCTCTCTCTTCACTTGTGGAACAAACCAACAAATTTTCCACATCATCAAATACTTTCTAAGGGTATACCTTCCAACCTTGCCTTTATCATCTAATTTTAAAAAAAACTACCTCATCCTAGCCTTTCTAGACATCCTTCTTTAAATCCCTTTCTCTCTCTTGGGGACCCCAGTCCTGTTAGGTCTCAACTCCAGATTAATTTCACTCCTAATAGGACTTTTCGAGGAAAAGTTCCCCAAGACATGTATTATTGGCATGTAATTCTCTGGCCCCGCTTGGTTCCGCCATAGGACTCACTTGTGTCAGTTCATCACTTATTTCAGTCTTTTCAACCAGGTCCTTTGTTCATTGACATCGACCGCATAGACCAACTGTTTGCTGAATCGGGGGTTGGAAATAAATGACAATCCCACCACCTCCTTCAATTTTGCTTCACTTTAAGAAGAATGACTTCCACCACAATAGTTCATAATATAATGTTCACTGGTTGCCTTTTATTTCTTGTCCATTTTCAACTCTCCACCTTTTCATTCCCCTTTGTTCCTTGGGCTTCACCTTAAGTGGGTAACATTGTCTGAGGGGCCTGCCATACCCTCGGTCATGACGGCATCCAACCAGAAGATGGCACTGTGGCCGGTAAGTTTGTGAGCGGCGGCCATGTTTGTAGTCTTTTGCCGGCCCAGATGTAACAATTCACTTAGTGGTTCCCATCACTTGGTGCCTTCAAATTTTCCATGGCCAATAATCGTCCCACGTTCTCCTCCTCCAAAGCCTTAATACATTTCCTCCCCGATAAGGGATATTGGGTGAGGTTTATTTATTTATTTATTATTATTATTATTTATTTATTTTTGCCCTCTCAGTTTATGGGTGCCCCAAGGGATAATCTGTGTCATCCTGTCGTCTCCTACTTCTGTCTCTCTCTCTCTCTGTGTCTCTGTCTTTCCTCTCTCTGTGTCTGTCTGTCTCTCTCTGTGTCTGTATCTGTGTGTGTGTGTGTGTCTGTGTGTGTGTGTGTGCGTGTGTGTCTATGTCTGTGTGTGTGTGTGTCTGTGTGTGTGTGTCTATGTGTGTGTGTCTATGTGTGCCCGTGTGTGTGTGTCTCTGTGTGTGTGTGTCTGTGTGTGTGTATGTCTGTGTGTGTGTGTGTGTGTGTCTGTGTGGTGTGCGTGTGTGTGTGTGTCTGTGTGTGGGTGTGTCTGTGTGTGTGTATGTTTGTGTGAGTGTGGGTGTGTGTGTTTGTGTGTGTGTGTCTCTCTCTCTCTCTTTCTGTGTTTCTCATCTTGAATGTCTACCATAAAACAACAAACCATAAAAGCTGGTCATGTTTCATCAATTAACTTATTTCCAATTATTTCAATCCATATTCACCATTATTTTAAATGTCCAATTCCTAGCACTAGTAACAATTTTTCAAATCAACTTTACTGACAAGAAATCTAAAAGAACATCAAGAAACGATTAAAAGAAAATCAAAAGCTGATTTTTACAACTTCCCTTTTTCAGGTTACGAGGATACAAATAAATAAATGACAAATAAAGGATTCAATTCAATTCAATTCAAAGAGTTAATTTTACAGCTTGTTCGTAATCCCCCACGGCTTGCAGTATTTTTAACTACAGTGGAAATTCTCGCCCCCGCCACGGGGGGCGTCTGTGTTCAATTTTACAACTTGCTCATTCCAACCTTTCATCTTACAACCATTCGTTCCAAACCGGTTTTTACACAAATCACATTCGTTCCATTCTTACTTCAAATACATTATTCATTTTATATTTTCTCCCTGTCCTGCACTCTTGTCCCCGGCCTTTGCTGTCTTTTTATCAGCTACTTTCGGGAGTAACTCCCTCATCATCCTGTCTCTCTCTGTTCCTTATTTGTTGTTTTTCTACTGCCTGCAACATAATCTTTACTACTTGTTTTTCCCTTCTGTGAAAAGGAATTGATCTAACTGTTCTTGTCAGACCTAAATGATCTTTAAGGAGGCTATTTAACAAACCCCCTTCCCCCTCAGGGTCCTCTCCTAGGTACCTCCCTCAGGGGTCTAATTTCTATCGATCTTCTTATCTTCCCCTTCCGACCTTTTGACTCCCCATCCTGGTGGCCGGGTGATCTTCGTCCACCCCGGCCCCTGTCTTCTCTCTTCCCTGGGTATTTTGGCCCCCTGCGGCTCTGCATTTGCCCCAACGGACTATACCTTATCATTGGTACACAAAATTGCTGGAGAAACTCAGCGGGTGCAGCAGCATCTATGGAGCGAAGGAAATAGGCGACGTTTCGGGCCGAAACCCTTCTTCAGACGGGTATACCTTATCATTGTTGTCTTTTCCAACCCCTGGGTATTTCCTGCCCCCCAGTGGTTCAGCATTTGCCCCAACGGACTATTGGGCAGAATGCGGGGATTTGGCCCACAGCCTTTTCCCTCCCGTATCAATTTGCCTTGTCTGTACAGCCCCCTGAATCCTTCAGGGCGTTAACCACAAGGTCTTTTCAATCGCCCAGGAAGTACTTTATTAGTCATTGTTCCTACCTGGGTTCTGTGCACAGAAATTGCTCGATTGACTTTTCGCGAGCTCCAACTAATCTCCAACCACTTTCACTTCTTTGCCGAGTCTCTGTTTGGTCCGGGCATCACTCGCTCAAACCTTCTGACGGTAAGCAAGGAGTCTGAGACCGCTGAACTCAGCGGGGTGCACCTTCTCTTCATCCGTGTACTCCCGTCAGCTGTCCAGAGTAATTAAATCCCGGAACTGAGCTCCCAAATTGTGAGATTCAAAATCACAAATGCTTTAGAGACAAAGTCAGGCAAATAAGTTTTTATTAAGATAATATTCTGCAGAATAGGTGCCTCTCCGCTGCTGTCCCCTAGAGGCACAACGAAGATGGAGATACTTTCTATCTTTATGCATTTCATTTCACTATTGTCACACTCTCATCTCTCCCCATTGAGCTTCTTCCAATCATAACATAAAGCCCACATTCCCACGAGAACGTCCTGGAACGTCCACCCAACGTCAAAGAGACCTAAGGCTTCTGCTGAAGTTTCTATCTGTTTGCTACTTTTTTTATGTTTATCTAGAATTTGTCTCTGTTCTGTATATTGTTACTTTATTCTACCAGCAGTCTGGCTTCTGCTGACACCTTATTTCTTTCTAAGTTATATTTTTCAGAGTTCTAGTATAAATCAACCATCCCTATTAACCCTTTTCTCACAATTTCCACCTCTGTGCCCTCCTTTCCTCTCAATTCCTCCCTCCCTCCGAATGGGGCGTTCTCCCGGGGAAGAACCCGGGGTCAGCAGGGCTCCAGGGGTGAGATTAAGGAAGGATGGAAGATTGGCCAACTATGGAGGTTGACAACAAAATGGCCACCATCAGGGTAAGTGTCTTCTCCAGCATGTCTGCTTCCGTGCCCCTCCCTTCCTCCTAACGGGGCGCTCTCCCAGGGTAGAACCCGGGGTCAGCAGGGCTCCAGGGGTGAGATTAAGGAGGGATTGAAGATTGGCCAACTATGGAGGTTGACAACAAAATGGCTGCCGGGAAAAGAGGAGCGAGAGAGAGATGGAGAGAGAGAGGGAGATGGAGAGAGGGAGAGAGAGCGAGAGGGTGGGAAGGAACGAGGGGAGGGGAGAAGGGAGAGGGGTTGGTGAATAGGCAATCCCCAGACACGCACGCATACACCCCCCCTCCCTCTCTCTACCCCTTCTATCTCTCTCTCCCACGTTCACCATCTATTCTCTCATTTCCCCAAAGAGTCATGTTCCCCCCCCTTCCCCCTCTCTCTCCTCCCTCTTCTAACCAACCCCCACCCCTCACCACCGCCATTTTAGCTACTGGCAGCCAGAAGTCAATGAGTGTGAAGCTGGGGGCGGCCATTTTCGATGCTGGCATTTCCCTGTGGTGCTGCAGGTGGCCATCTTCTCTACAGGCAGTCTGCCATTGCAGTCCATTGGGAGTGAAGCCCAGGGAGGCGGCCATCTTTGGTCAAGGCACTTCCATTGAAGTCAAAGGGACATGAAGTTCTGGGCGGCCATCTTAGTTACTGGCAGCCTTCATTTTTTTTCTCTGTCTCGTTCCCTCTTTCTTTCTCTCCCCTTCTCTGGCTTCCTCTTCTCCTTCTTTTCTCTCTCTCTCTTTTCCCTCTCTTTGCTGATGAGTGTGAGTGTGTACACGTGCATGTAAGAGAGATGAAATGTTGAAGAGAGGGGGAGAGAGAAAGGGCGAGAGAGAAGGGGGGATAGAGGGGGGGGAAGTGTGTGAGAGAAAGAGAGTGTGTGTGCATGAGAGAGAGAGGGAATGTGTGTTTGAGAGAGAGGGAGTGTGTGTGTGAGAGAGAGGGAGCGTGTGTGAGTGAGAGGGCCGTGTGTACGAGAGAGGGAGTGTGTGAGAGAGAGGGAGTGTGTGTGAGAAAGAGAGTGTGTGTGTGAGAGAGAGGGAGCGTGTGTTTGAGAGAGGGAGCGTGTGTACGAGAGGGAGTGTGTGTGAGAGAGAGAGGGAGCGTGTGTGTGTGTGAGAAAGAGTGTGTGTGAGAGAGAGGGAGTGTGTGTGAGAAAGAGAGTGTGTGTGAGAGAGAGAGGGAGCGTGTGTTTGAGAAGGGAGCGTGTGTACGAGAGAGGGAGTGTGTGTGAGAGAGAGAGGGAGCGTGTGTGTGTGTGAGAAAGAGAGTGTGTGTGTGAGAGAGAGGGAGTGTGTGTGTGAGCAGGGCTCTCGCTTAACTTTTTTTCCCTGTTGCCAGCCGGGCAGCCTTGGCAGCTTTTTAGGTTGCCAAATGACAGTTTAGGTGATCATTTAAGATTGCTTGCATGACACGTGCGATAAGATGGCTTGCATGACGCGTGGTCAGGTTCGAACACGGGTCTCTGGCGCTGTAAGGCAGCAACTCTACCACTGCACCACAAAGTGCTGGAATAAGTCAGCTCACTCCATAGATCTCAGCTTCACTTTATCCTTCCACAGGGTCCACACGCTCAATCAAAGCTCCTCCACTTACCTGACCTCCACACAGGATCACAAACCTGCCTTTCTCCAGACCAGGCCCCCCAGCGACTGCGGAGTTACTCCAGCACTTTGCCTTTTTATGTAAACGAGCATCTGCAGTTCCTTGCGTCCACCCCTCATTAGAACGCGTTAGACCAACGTGCGCAGCACAAAACGTTTTATGAGGAAAAGGTTCTAACTTTTTGTAAACAAAATATTTTACCAGAATGTCGCCTGGATTCGTGAGCTTCAGCTACAGGGAGAGCTTAGGGACAGTTAGGGTAGACTCTCATAATCTTTTTACGCCAGGCTGGAAATGTCCAAGACTAGAGGGTATCACTATAAGGAGGGGGAAAGTTTAATGGGGATGCGCGGGGCAGTGGTGGGGGCCTCGTTTGCCTGACCTGGGGAGGTGGTGGAGGCAGATATGACAGGGGTGTTTAAGAAGCTTTTAGGTGGGCATGTGGAAGTGGAGGGGAGAGAGGGATATGGATCATGTACAGGCAGATGAGTTTAACCTGGCGTCATGTTCGGCACAAACATTGTGGGCCGAAGGGCCCGTACCTGTGCTGTACTGCCCTACGTTCTAACCATCCAATCACCAACTAGAGAGCAGACCCCACCTACCATCTACTGCATTGGCAGATATTTTCTGCCGCTCACCTCCGGCGACAAACTCTTTGAGTCACTTCTCCCTGGGAGGCGACTCCGGACCATCAAAGCTGCCACAGTCAGACATAAAAACAGCTTTTCCCCACGAGCAGTAACTCTATTCAACAGCCAAAAGACCGTAGCCTCTTTTTACTCCGGTACTTTATTTTCACATGTTTGAATTATAATATTTTATTTTTAATTGTCTACAGAATATCTTGTTGTTACCTGCGAGCAAAGCACCAATGTAAATGCCTTGGATGTGGACCTACTTGGCTAATAACATTTTTATTCATTCATTATTATTCATTGAAGACAATAGACAATAGGTGCAGGAGTAGGCCATTCTGCCCCTCGAGCCTGCACCGCTATTCACCGTGATCATGCAAATCATCCACAATTAATACCCTGTTCCTGCCTTCTCCCTATATCCCTTGACTCCGCTATCTTTAAGAGCTCTGTCCAGCTCTCTCTTGAAAGCATTCAGAGAAACGGCTTCCACCACCATCTGCGGCAGAGAATTTCAGACTCTCAACTCTCTGTGTGAAAAAGTGTTTCCTCATCTCCGTTCTAAATAAATTACCCCTTATTCTTAAACTATCCCTCAGACTATCTTTAATCAGACTTTACTTTGCACTAATCGATATTCCCTTAATCCTATATCTGTACACTGTGGATGGGTTGATTGTAATCCTGTATTGTCCTTCCACTAACTGGTTAGCACACAACAAAAAAGTTTTACACTGTACCTCTCCCTGTAGCAGAAGCCCTCTAATCCAGGCAGTTTTCAGGGAGAACATTTTGTTTTCATAAAGTTAGAACAGTCTCGTCGTAAAACATTTTGTGCTTGAAGCGTCAGGCTGGGACACTTGCACCTCACTGAGTTACTCCAGAATTTTGCATCTTTTTAAAAAAGTACGCAGGCATCTACAGTTCCTCATGGCTATGTTTTCATTTTTTTAGTATGCGTCGACCAGCGATAACCTATACACTATGTCTACCCTACTCACTGGGGGCAATTTTCAGAATTAATCTACACACCTGCACGTCTTTGGAATGTGGGAGGAAATCGGAGCACCCAGAGAAAACACACACAGTCACAGAGAGAACGTACAAACTCTAGTCCCACCTGCCTGCATTTGGCCCATGTCCCTCTCAACCTTTCCAGACCTGTCAAAATGTCTTTTAAATCAAAGATAAGAAACAAAATGCTGGAGTAACTCATCGAGACGGGCAGCATCTCTGGAGAGAAAGAATGGGTGACGTTTCATGTTGAGACCCTTCTTCAGAGTGATGATGAGAATGGGCACAGAGATAAAATGTAGTCAGAGACAGTGAGAATGTTAAACTGAGATCCTTTTGTCAATCTAAAGTCAAGAAAACTTGACTCAAATGCTTGTAGCTGTTGGAATTGATTCTTTATTCAGTACTGAGACAATTCTTTGAACCTTCCAACACAGAGCTAGAAGCTCAGGGCAGCTCCAAAGTATTTGTGTTTTTGATACAAACTCATTGCTTTATATAGGTATTTAGACATTTCAAATACAGAGGGTAGGACAACTGGTAACCAATCATCTGAATCCTTTTGGTGATTTACAACATCAGTCACATGATCTCCCCTTTCCTGCAGTCCTTTTACAATCTTTGTTTGTCTATGGTATAACTCTATATCTTTGTTTTAGAATTATTTTATTTCAACACAGCAAAACCCCTGTAGGCTTTTATCAAAGACCACTCTTCAAAATATAAGATACATACAATGATCACTCAAGTCATACACACTTTCTATACCAAGAGAAAAGATATTTCTATAAATCTAAACAATTTCTCTGTCTAAAGTGTACCTTTCTACTAAGACAATACATTGCATAATTGGTGTTACTATAATTATACACATTTTGAAATACCATTACCTATGTCTTTAAAACATTAATTATATTAGTTTGATGAATTACAGTTTCTAAGTTCAAAACACACATTTCCATCTCCCATCCAAAGATACATGGGTCGTAAATCTGTCAATTTAGTTAATGTGAGTTTGGTGCCTTTCCTGTTATCGGGAAGCAGGATTTCCAATCTCATGTACCAGACAGAACACAAGGTACAAGGTACAACCCAGACCATTACGTCAGTATTCCATCTGCTTCAACCTTCTATAAACAACTCCCTCAATCTAATTATTTCTCAAAGCAACTATTCCTTCACTTACATCTTATACCTTATCACATTCATTATAATTTTACACAGCCAAGGCTAACTGCAGTCTATCATCTCTGCATTAAACCTAGCGTAAGCCATAACTCTTCACGTTTATGTCACATTCAGAGCTCAAAAATGTGCCATAGAGACAGAGCAGATGGCCTAAGAAGAGGCCCCTTATTCAGCTTCCCATTCTTCAACACAAAGCCATATCAAATACAATTTCCTCCAGTCCTATAATTGCCCCAAACAATAACCTAAGCTAAGCAGGTTCAGGTTCAGGCCTCCATGTTTTGATTCATTTTGCCTGTGTGTATGTGTCAGTTTGCACTTTATTTCAGTTCAGGAAAACTTTAAGCTTTTCTTTTGCAATTTACCTAGCTTATATAAAAGTCTCTATCCAAGCGGTTCTATTTTTATAATATTTCCTCATTCCTCACTCTGGTCATTCTATGACCACTAATAGGATAATAACACAAGGCAGAGATTCATCAGCATTGGCTTATTAGTCATCCAAGTTTATACCTAACCTCGAGATGCTTTATAGCCCCCAAAACCTGGACCACGTAGGTCAGCAGGCTGGCTTGTTGACACCAATGCTGTTCCCTACTCCTCTGCTGTGCTTAATACCCTAGCCCTTATGGTGCTCAATTATTCTGGACTTAATAACATTCCTCCTTCTCCACATTATTAAGTCTATTACACTCCTCCTCCAACATTTCCTTCTCTAACTGCTGGTTCACACGTACTCTACTTCTATCAGACTCCAACATCATAATGTCTTCTAGGTGCTGCAATAAGACCTGCCCACCAGTTTCCACATTACCCAAGGCTGTCATTAGTCTGGTGATGATACATTTAACAATAGCAATTCCCACTAACAAACACATGATCACTATTGCTGCATTTATGGCCATGCTGATGATCCAATTATATAATCCCCCCAAAACCCCAGTTTCCCCATCCAACACCCTCCTTCATTCCATCAAGCAGGGTAGTAATGTCCTCTTGATGTTTGCTGATACTACTAGTTCTATCCTGAACTCCCATCATACATTTTTCTTTTACAATAGCACACGTCCCTCCCTCACGGGCCAACAGATAGTCTAAGGCATATCTATTCTGTAAAGAGAACAGACGCATTTCTGATAGTTGGGTTTTTATTGCTTCCAAGGCACCAGTAGTGGCATTTCCCAAAATGGTTAGTCCACAAATCATATAGTTTCGATGTTTTGCTGCCAACCCTCCCCCTACACCTCTGAAAGTAAGCAGGCTTAGTACTCCCCATCCCACAGCATCCCACCTAGATGTTCCCATTGTAGTTGGGTTTCTCCAATTGGCACAGAATTCGGCGGATACTGCCCAGCGCAGAGTCCTTTGATTTTGTCGGGACCAACTCTCTGGGCAGGGAACGGTGGTGGGGACAAGGGTCCCGATGGCTACGTTCTTTGGAAAAGGAGGTTTTAGCACATTGGTCCCTTTGCCATTGAAAAAGAAGTAATACCCTTCCTCGGTGTAAATGGACCCATGACAGTCCCTGCGTGTATTAATCACCTCGCCACCCTTTGCCCAGTCCATCCAATTGCTTGAAATCCAATTGCTGTATCTTGGGATGGGCAAGTGATAGAATCCTACAGTTCGATGGGTTCCATTGGCCCACCCACAAAGCAGTTGCAACCCTGCAGAGACTGCGACGCATCTTTTGGGAATGGTGCATTGGATGCCCTTAGATGTGCTGTTGCAACTAGGTTGTCGTGGGGTTCGTACTATACATGTAATGTTGGAAGGGACGGCAACAACGATGCACCCGTATCCCTGGTTAGTGAAGCATCTTCCGTATTATCTATTGTCGGTGTTAGGGGTAAAGTTACTCGGCATTAGTGGTTCTACTGTGGTACCCGAAGAGTTTTGACAGCCTGGGTATGAATGCTTATTGTCGCCAGGTAATGGCAAACAGTTAGCTGGTGGGGCTAAGGACTCGTCATAATAGATGGTGACAGCTTTGACCGGAACTGGCTTCTCATCTTGACACTTTACTAATCGTTAAATCCTTCCCCACTCAGGAGATACTGTAAATAGGTTAATAACAGATTTCATTGCGGGGTAACACTCAACTTGCCCTTTAACAAATAATTCATTATGGGCCCGTATAAACACGTTAGTGTCTTTTTCTTCAAATTCTCATTTTCCAGTATTTGTTGTTCAGGTTCTGTCCTTTGTAGCCCCGGGTGGACCTTTAATGCTTCTTGATAACATAGTCCATCATACAAGTGTTTATTTAGAGTTCGGTCCTCCCCGGGGTTCCTCCTGCAAGAGAAGTCAACCCTGCATATCTGGTACCCACATGGAAACTCCCAGAGTGACTGATCAATTAGGTAGAGGCTTCAGTTAGTCTGTTGCATTTTGCCATGGCAGCAGTTAATTTTAGTTATGTTCCATCTTCCAAGGACTTCTGGGCCTCTACATTGTACAACATCTCCTTTGCAGAGGTGAAAGATCCTATATGCGTGTCCTGGGACACATCGTCGAATCTCTCCTTTATTTCCCTCTGTCTGCAGTAGCATTAGGTTGCATGGCAGGATAAATCGCCTCATTTGAATTTATCTGGAAAATGCAAAGGCTTACAAAAAGTTCATTTCTTAGTTAATTGACTTAATCTACTATTCACTCAAGTTAACCATCCTTCAGTCAGTCAGTCCAGTAATCAGTCGCATATTCTTAACCATATAGCAAAATAAGGATTCTAAACTAAACGTATAATGCTACAACTAAACGTCTAATGCTACAACTAAACTTATGATACAACAAAACTTATAATGATACAACTCCCAAGCAAAGCAGCAATGTAAAAACTAAAAACTCTGAGTTGAAAATAAAATTACTCTTCTCCCCCCTTTTGATTGGGCTCCCCAATCAGTTTGCAGTGGTGCAGATGAACCCATGCAGCACGACCCTTGACCTTGGCAGCGGTTGGAGTGGTGAGGAGGACCTGGAAGGGAGCATCCCAACGTGAGTCCAAGTGCTTATGCTTCCAGTTCCTGACCAGCACATAGCAACATGTCTCAATATTAGATGGAACTTTGAGCGCTGGCGCCTCACCATTTGCAGCCCTGACCTGTGAATGAGAAGTTCGCAAAGCACGGGTTAAAGTTAATACATAGGATGTAATTTCCTCAGTCATCTGGTGGAAATGGACCGCTGCGGGGGCATGGAAATGGACCGCCTGGTCATTCCATGGCATCCGTAAAGGTCGACCATATATTATTTCCGCAGGCGTCAGTCGTGCCGTACCAGAAGGAGTGGTCTGTATCTGAAAAAGAACTACAGGAAGCAGTTTTAACCATGTTAAGCCAGTCTGTGCCACTAATTTAGCTAATTTGGTTTTCAAAGTCTGATTTGCCCGTTCCACCAATCCGGCGGCCTGAGGTCTATATGCACAATGGAGCTGTTGATGTATCTGTAATTGTTGGCACATTTCTTTGTTTACTGCAGCAATAAAATGAGGACCATTATCGGAACTTAAACACGCAGGAACACCGTATGATTTCGCGTAACAATATTTTTACAATGGTAGACGCCTTATTGTCAGTGGTCAGGTATGCTTCAATCCATTTACTGAAAACATCGACAATTACAAGAACATACTTATAACACTGACACCTTTTCAACTCAATGTAGTCCATTTGCAAGGTCTCAAATGGACCTGCTGGTAAAGGGGTCTTACCTGGTTCACAGGGCAAGCCTTTACCTGGATTATGCTGCTGGCAAATCAGACATCGCTGGCTGATACGCTGGGACAAGTCCAGAAGTTTTGGATGCCACCAGGTGTCTAAAAGCATATCATTTACGGCCTTGGCACCACAATGAGTTGCAAAGTGTACACATTCAATAGTCCATAACGCAAGTTCATCAGACATGCAAGTCTGGCCTGCAGGCGTAACCCATAAGCTAGTGACAGGATCAAACACACAGCCCTGGTGCTGCCACAGCTGTTTTACCTGTGCAGGAGCGTCCTCCTGTATTTGAAGTACTTCCTGGATGGTTGGCATTCCTTTTTCCGGGGAGACTGATTCTTACTAGAATTTTTAGTCTGCCTCATCATTCGGGGCACAACAACCTGGTTAGTCCAAGAAGCTTTTTTTAGCGGCACCATCGGCAAGGCGATTGCCGATATCTATAGGGCTCTGGCCTGATGTGTGGGCACGAACTTTAATAACTGCAAACTGACTGGGCAATTGGATTGCCTGTAAAAGGTTGGAAACTAACTTCTAGTGTGAAATAACTGTTCCTGATGAGGTCAGGAAGCCTCGATTTTTCCACAATTGCCCATAATCGTGAACGACTTCGAACGCATACTGTAAATCAGTGTAAATATTTGACCTTATTACAGACACTAAGATTATTGTCAGACAATTTAAAATCAGGAAATGTTAGACATTTATCCTCTTTGGTTCTACACAGAGCACTCTTACTAGCATTATATTTAATGTCATGTTCCACACCATACACAGAACATATAGTATGGAGCTGCTGGAGACCAGCGCTAGATGGACTAATGATCACAAGATCATCTGCATACATAATATGGTTCAGTAAAAATATTACCAATCACGCACCCAGTGTTACAGGCTTTCAATTGTTTAGACAGATCATCAATATATAGATTAAAAAGGACTGGGGACAAAATTCCCCCTTGTCTAACACCATTGCTAACCCCAAATGGATAAGTCCCATTAGGGTCTTTTTACCCTTACACTTCCTTAGTTCTATCCATACTGCTGACTCCACATCTCCTGTTTCAATGTCACCCCTTGCAAGGGACTGAATTTCATTCCTCACCAACAGAGCTACCCCAGCCCCTCTGCCCACCTGTCTGTCTATTGTATAGGAGATATATCCTTGAATATTCAGTTCCCATCACCAGCCCTCTTGCAGCCATGTCTCTGTAATTCCTACAACAAGCCGTGCGTGTGAGTTTAGTTTTAGATTTAGAGATGCAGAGTGGAAACAGGCCCTTCAGCGCACCAAGTCTGCGAAGGATATTTAAAATATAAGGGCTGTTTAAAGTTCACAAGCTGAATCCTTTTATAAAAATCGAATTTGAAGGAAAAGTGAAGAATCATAATGAAAATATTCCCAAGAGCTGGCATCATTCCGGGGGAGCACATGGTAATTTTGATAACCAATTCGACAGAGATTTTTGGGTCTCCAATTCATGGTTCAAAGATGCAAAAAGTTGGGTCTTCAAGTGAAGCTTTGACTAAGTCAAACCCTATTTTAAAATAATTTTAAATTAAAAGGAGTCTGCAGATGCTGTAAACGAGTTCATGTGGAAGAATAAGCAACGGTTAAACAAGCCAATTTATTTCATTTGAAGTGAAAATGCAATTTGTCCAATTTAAACAAGTTTGCCTGACCCATGGATATTTGCCCAGCCTCAAAGATTCACGTTTTCTCACCCCATCAACAAAAAAAGCATGATTAGTTCAAAACGGAATAGATTATTCTACAGAGGCATCGTTTAAGACTCGGCTGAATCCAACATTCCTAAAGCACTACCATAATTAACTTGTTTAAGAAAGAACTGCAGATGCTGGAAAAATCGAAGGTTGACAAAAATGCTGGAGAAACTCAGCGGATGAGCCAGCATGCATCTAGACGCTGCCTCACCTGTTGAGTTCCTCCAGCATTTTTGTCTACCATAATTAATTCACTCCCTTCACCCAGGAGGTGGGTAAATGGAACAAGCTGCCAGAGGAGGTAGTGGAGGCTGGTACAATGGCATTTAGAAGATATTTGGACAGGACTATTTGGGCTAATTGTCTGTTTCTCTAATATACACTGAACATTTTTTGCTGTTTAGTAAGGGTTTTACAATGCAATATGTTACACTACTGTTGTGCTGCTACGTAACCCACTCCATGACACACTGAGGAACACCTTCAGCAACAGACTGGTTCCACCAAGATGCAGCACAGAACGCCACAGGAGATCCTGCTCCCCCATGGCTGTCAAACTGTACAACTCCACCCTCTTCTGTCGTGGGGTAGACTGACTATTCCTCTCCCCCTCCCCAATCTTTGCACATCCCCAATCCTTTCCACTCATCACTTTAATTTCATGTTTCATGTTTAGTTTAGTTTAGTTTAGAGATACTGTGCAGAAACAGGCCCTGCGGCCCACCGGGTCCGTGGCAACCAGCTATCCCCGCACATTAACACTAACCAGCGATCATCCCGTACACTAGCACTACTCCACACACTAGGGAAACTTACAATGTTACCAAAGCCAATTAACCTACAATCCTGTGCGTCTTTGGAGTGTGGGAGAAAACCGAAGATCTCAGAGAAAACCCACGCAGGTCACGGGGAGAACGTACAAACTCCGTATAGATAGCACCCGTAATCGGGATCGAACCTGGGTCTCCGGCGTGCATTTGCTGTAAGGCAGCAACACTACCGCTGCGCCACCATGACCGTCTTTATCTTGTATTGTATGACTGTTGGCAGAACAATTACCCTCCTTGGATAGATAAAGTTCTATCGTATCGTAAGTCAGCATTTAATAGTTCAGTTTGTGACATTAGACAATAAAATACACTTGACTCTTGACAGATACATGGATAGGATAGGTATGGAGAGATGTGGAACAAATGCAGGCAGGAGGACCTAGTGTAGATGGGCCATCTTGGTCAACGTGGGCAGGACAAAATATGCAGGAACAGCAGATGCAGGATGACACTGAAGATAAACACAAAATGCTGGAGAAACTCAGCAGGACAGGCAGATTACAACTCAGCGATATGAATATTGATTTCTCCAACTTCAAGTAACCCTTGCCTTCCCTCTCTCTCCACCATCCCCAACCCTAATTAGAAACATAGAAAATAGGTGCAGGAGTAGGCCATTCGGCCCTTCGAGCCTGCACCGCCATTCGATATGATCATGGCTGATCATCCAACTCAGTATCCCATCCCTGCCTTCTCTCCATACCCCCTGATCCCTTTAGCCACAAGGGCCACATCTAACTCCCTCTTAAATATAGCCAATTAACTGGCCTCAACTACCTTCTGTGGCAGAGATTTCCACAGATTCACCACTCTCTGTGTAAAAAATGATTTTCTCATCTCGGTCCTAAAAAACTTCCCTCTTATCCTTAAACTGTGACCCATAGTTCAGCACTTCCCCAATATTGGGAATAATCTTCCTGCATCTAGCCTGTCCAACCCCTTAAGAATTTTGTAAGTTTCTATAAGATCCCATCTTAATCTTCTGAAATCTAGCGTGTACAAGCCGAGTCTATCCAGTCTTTCTTCATATGAAAGTCCTGCCATCCCAGGAATCAGTCTGGTGAACCTTCTCTGTACTCCCTCTATGGCAAGAATCCTCAGATTAGGAGACCAAAACTGTACGCAATACTCCAGGTGTGGTCTCACCAAGACCCTGTACAACTGCAATAGAACCTCCCAGCTCTTATACTCAAATCCTTTTGCTATGAATGCTAACATACCATTTGCTTTCTTCACTGCCTGCTGCACCTGCATTCCTACTTTCAATGACTGGTGTACCATGACACCCAGGTCTCGTTGCATCTCCCCTTTTCCTAATCGACCACCATTCTCCAACTAGCTTCATTGTCCTGTGAAACTTCACCTATCCATGTTCTACACAGATGCTGCCTGACCCGCTGAGTTACTCCAGCAATCTGTGAAACGTCACCTACCCATGTTCTCCACTGATGCTGCCTGACCCGCTGAGTTACTCCAGCACTCCGTGAAATGTCATCTATTCATGTTATAACCCTATAACAATTACAGCACGGAAACACGCCATCTTGGCCCTTCTAGTCCGTGCCGAACACTTATTTTCCCCTAGTCCCATCTACCTGCACTCAGACCATAACCCTCTATTCCTTTCCCATCCATATACCTATCCAATTTATTTTTAAATGATAAAATCGAACCTGCCTCCACCACTTCCACTGGAAGCTCATTCCACACAGCTACCACTCTCTGAGTAAAGGAGTTCCCCCTCATGTTACCCCTAAACTTCTGTTCCTTAATTCTCAAGTCATGTCCTCTTGTTTAAATCTTCCCAACTCTCAATGGGAAAAGCTTATCCACGTCAACTCTGTCTATCCCTCTCATCATTTTAAATACCCCTATCATGTCCCCCCTTAACCTTCTGCGGTCCAAAGAATAAAGACCTAACTTGTTCGACCTTTCTCTGTAACTTAGTTGCTGAAACCCAGGCAACATTCTTAGTAAACCTCCTCTGTACTCTCTCTATTTTGTTGACATCCTCCCTATAAATAGCCGACCAAAATTGTACACCATACTCCAGAATTGGCCTCACCAATGCTTTGTACAATTTTAACATTACATTCCAGCTTCTATACTCAATGCTCTGATTTATGAAGGCCAGCAGACCAAAAGCTTTCTTTACCACCCTATCTACATGAGATTCCACCTTCAGGGAACTATGCACAGTTATTCCTAGATCCCTCTGTTCAACTGCATTCCTCAATTCGCTACCATTTACCATGTACGTCCTATTTTGATTTGTCCTGCCAAGATGTAGCACCTCACACTTATCAGCATTAAACTCCATCTGCCATCTTTCAGCCCACACAGCG
The DNA here is from genome assembly GCF_010909765.2 of Amblyraja radiata. Taxonomy (NCBI): domain Eukaryota; kingdom Metazoa; phylum Chordata; class Chondrichthyes; order Rajiformes; family Rajidae; genus Amblyraja; species Amblyraja radiata. The sequence goes on along the minus strand of NC_045966.1, from coordinate 135,477 downwards.
GGCCTAAATCTCTCTGTAGACTTTGAAAATCTACTTCATTATCCACAACACCACCTATCTTAGTATCATCTGCAAACTTACTAAACCAATTTACCACACCATCATCCAGATCATTAATGTACATGATAAACAACAGTGGACCCAACACAGATCCCTGAGGCACCCCACTAGTCACCGGCCTCCAACCTGACAAACAGCCATCCACCATTACTCTCTGGCAATTCCCATTCAGCCACTGTTGAATCCATCTTGCTACTCCACCATTAATACCCAACAATTGAACCTTCTTAACCAACCTTCCATGAGGAACCTTGTTAAAGGCCTTACTGAAGTCCATATAGACAACATCCACTGCTTTACCCTCATCAATTTTCCGAGTAACCTTTTCAAAAAATTCAATATTAGTCAAACATGACCTTCCAGGCACAAATCCATGTTGACTGTTCCTAATCAGATCCTGTTGATCCAGATGCTTATATATATTATCTCTAAGTATCCTTTTCATTAATTTGCCCACCACTGACGTCAAACTAACAGGTCTATAATTGCTAGGTTTTCTCTTAGAACCCTTTTTAAACAATGGAACAACATGCGCAGTACGCCAATCCTCCTGCACAATTCCCGTTTCTAATGACATTTGAAATATTTCTGTCATAGCCCCTGCTATTTCTACACTAACTTCCCTCAAGACTTATCCACTTTTTTATATTTTTTTAAAGTGTCAGTACTTCCTCTTCTTTTAATCTCATAGTTTCCATAGCTATTCTACTTGTTTACCTTACCTCACATAATTCAATATATTTATCCAGAGATGTTCTCCAGAGATGCTCCCTAACATTTGTCGTTTCAGGTCAGGACCCTTCCGGTTTGAGTGGGCCAGTGGAGTAAAGAAGCCAAGACAGTTGTTGCACCAACAGTGGATATAAAAAGGTCCAGAGAGGGTAGAAGGGTGGGTAGGGGGAGAGGCGGGGGGGGGGGGGGGGGGGGGGGGGGGGGTGTTGAAGACTGGAGACAGGATTGTCACGATGGATAGGATTCTCTCCCATAAAGAAAAGCTCAGAGGTGGCAGTAGAGCCCTACGTCCCTATGTTCCCAATGTAGGGGGTCCAGAACCAGGGGGTCGCAGTTTAAGAATAAGACCCGCTGAGTCACTCCACCTTTTATCTTGGTCTATTAACGGATTCAAATCTACCTTAGATCTCCTTTTATCATCCTGCTTGGCAGTCTCCACCGGCTTCCACAGGTTCCTTTGTTTCTAAATACGTAGAGTGAATTTTAAAGCTCTGATCTGTTCAATATCTCGCAAACTGTGAACCCACTTCAAGTTGATGGATGGAATGGAACCCGTCCGTCTCTCATGGTTACGGATGCAGTTCACTGTGATGTCGCCGGCCAGGCACATTATGAGGTCACCTCTGATTATGATGGTTTACAAACTTGCGATCTTATGAATGGAAGGCCGGCCCAGAAGGGAATAAACCACTTCACCATATGACCACAGGTCACAGTGGTTATAACCAACTGGACTCAAGTGTTAGATACAAGGAACTCAGTTCAATTTAGTTTATTGTCACGTGGACAGATAAATGCTTTTTGTCGCATGCATGATTACAATCGAGCCATTTACAATGTATAGATACATGGTAAGGGAATAACGTTTAGTGCAAGGTAAAGCCAGCAAGGATAGTCCGAGGGTCACCAATGAGGTAGGTAGTAGTTCAGAACTGCTCTCTGGTTGTGGTAGGATGATTTAGTTGCCTGATAACAGCTGGGAAGAAACGGTCCCTGAATCTGGAGGTGTGCGTTTTCACACTCCTGTACCTTTCCTAATTTGAGGAAGGACATTCTTACTATTGAAGGAGCGCAGCGTAAGTTCACCAGGTCAATATCCGGGGTGGCAGGACTTACGTATGATGAAAGAATGGGTAGACTGGGCTTGAATTGGCTGGAAATGAGAAGGATGAGAGGGTATCTTATGAAAACATATAACATTCTTAAAGGAGTTAAGGCTAGATGCAGGAACAATGTTCCCGATGTTGGGGGAGTCCAGAACCAGGGTTCACAGTTTAAGAATAACGGGTTAGGCCATTTAGGACTCAGAAGAGGGAAAACATTTTCACGCAGAAAATCTGTAGAATTCTCTGCCACAGAAGGCAGTGGAGGCCAATTCACTGGATGTTTTCAAGTGAGTGTTGGATGTGGCTCTTTGGGCTAACAGAATCAAGGGATATGGGGAGATAGCAGGATTGGGGTATTGATTTTGGATGATCAGCCAAAATCATATTGAAAGGCTCAAAGGGCCGAATGGCCTACTCCTGCACCTATTTTCTATGTGTCTACGTCATGGTGAGTCCAGCACTCGTTGATGTCTGGTCCTGAAGACGGGTCCTGAACCAAAACGTCACCCACTCGTGTTCTCCAGAGATGCTGCTCAACCCGCTGAGTTACTCAAGCACAAACAATATTAAATCTCAAGTGTTTTCATTTTGAGATACAGTGTGGCAACGGGCCCTTTGGCCCACCGAGTCCACGCCGACCAGTATTCACCTTTACACCCGCACTAGCCTACACACTGGGGACTTTTTACCAAAGCCAATTAACCTACAAACCTGCACGTCTTTTGAGTGTGGGAGGAAACCGGAGCTCTGTACAGACAGCACCTGGGTCGCCGGCGCTGTGAGGCAGCAACTCTACCGCTGAGCCACACTGCCATGTTGGGGAAAAATACTTAAAAAGCAGCAGAATATTTTTGACATTTACCAAATGAGAGTTGTCTATAGTCAAAGTGTGTGTAGTTTGTTCCTGGCACGAAAATACTTCTGCTTTATCAGTTTCACGCTTAACTCTATAAACCTAAAGACTCCATTGTTGGAATGCAATTCAATATTTGACAAATCTAAACACCTTAACAGACAGATATAAAGCACACAGAGGGATTACTGGAGTACATTTTCCCTTTGTAGTCCCTGAGAAATCAGTGACTGTGGCAGAGAGTTGTTCTGATGTTCTAAGCCATGCCAATCCAGATATGACTGAATGACGGAGAGGACTTGATGTGCCAAATGGAGAAGGAACATCTCATTGGGTTTTAAAGTCTGCAGAGGGCTGACATACAACTTCCTTAGCATCAAGTGAATTGATCAGCATGGTGGCGCAGCGACAGACTAAGAGTTGCTGCCTTACAGTGCCAGAGACCCGGGTTCGATCCTGACTACGTGTGCTTGTAGTTTGTACCTTCTCCCTGTGACCCGCGTGGGTTTCCTTCGGGTGCTCTGGTTTCCTCCCACATTCTAGAGATGTGCCGATGTGTAGGTTAATTGACGTCTGTAAATTGCCCCTAGTGTGAAGGATATAGGACTAGTGTACAGGTGATCGTTGGTTGGCGTGGACTCGGTGGGCGGAAGGACCTGTTTTCACGCCATCTCTCACCTTGACTCCATCCTATCCCCCTTGGTCAAATCCCTCCCCACCTATGTTCTTGACACCTCAGACACTCTCCGCCGCCTCCACGCATTCCACTCTCTGGGCCCTCACCCCCTCATCTTCACAATGGATGTCCGGTCACTCTACACCTCCATCCCCCACCAGGATGGCCTCGGAGCCCTCCGGTTCTTCCTCGACCAGAGGAGCAACCTATACCCAGCCACTGACACTCTCCTCCGCTTAGCGGAATTGGTCCTCACCCTCAACAACTTTACATTTGACTCCTCCCATTTCCTCCAAACACAAGGCGTAGCTATGGGCACACGCATGGGCCCCAGCTACGCCTGCCTCTTTGTCGGGCACGTTGAACAATCCTTGTTCGAGACGTACCAGGGCCCCATCCCCGACCTCCACCTCCGTTACATTGACGACTGCTTTGGTGCCACCTCCTGCACCTACACACAACTGACTGACTTCATCCACTTCACCACCAACATCCATCCGGCACTCCAATACACCTGGACGATTTCCGACACTTCCCTACCATTCCTTGACCTCACCATCTCCATCGCAGGGGACAGACTCCTGACCGACATACATTACAAACCCACTGACTCACATGGCTATCTGGACTACACGTCTTCCCACCCTGCCCCCTGTAGAGACTCCATCCCCTACTCCCAATTCCTCCGCCTACGCCGCATGTGTTCCCAGGATGAGACATTTCATACCAGGGCATCGGAAATGTCCTCGTTCTTCAGGGAACGGGGATTCCCCTCCGCCACCATAGATGAGGCTCACACCAGGGTCTCATCCATACCCCGTAACACTGCTCTCTCTCCCCATCCCCGCACTCGCAACAAGGGCAGAGTCCCTCTGGTCCTCACCTTTCACCCCACCAGCCGGCAAATACAACACATAATCCTCCGCCATTTCCGCCACCTCCAAACGTGACCCCACCACTCGCCACATCTTCCCATCTCCCCCCATGTCTGCCTTCCGCAAAGACCGCTCCCTCCGCAACTCCCTCGTCAATTCTTCCCTTCCCTCCCGCACCACCCCCTCCCCGGGCACTTTCCGTTGCAACCGCAAGAAATGCAACACCTGTCCCTTCACCCCCCCCCTCGACTCCATTCAAGGTCCCAAGCAGTCGTTCCAGGTGCGACAAAGGTTCACCTGTATCTCCTCCAACCTCATCTACTGCATCCACTGCTCTAGATGTCAGCTGATTTACATCGGGGAGACCAAGCGTAGGTTGGGCGATCGTTTCGCCGAACACCTCCGCTCAGTCCGCAATAACCTATCTGAACTCCCGGTGGCTCAGCACTTCAACTCCCCCTCCCATTCCCAATCCGACCTCTCTGTTCTGGGTCTCCTCCATTGCCAGAGTGAGCAACAGCGGAAATTGGAGGAACAGCACCTCATATTCCGTCTGGGGACCTTGCGTCCCTATGGCATTAACATTGAATTCTCCCAATTTGGCTAGCCCTTGCTGTCTCCTCCCCTTCCTTAACCCTCTAGCTGTCTCCTCCCCCCCTCCCATCCGCCCGCCCTCGGGCTCCTCCTCCTCCTCCCCTTTTCCTTCTTCTTCCCCCCCCCCACCCCCCATCAGTCTGAAGAAGGGTTTCGGCCCGAAACGTCGCCTATTTCCTTCGCTCCATAGATGCTGCTGCACCCGCTGAGTTTCCCCAGCAATTTTGTGTACCTTCGATATTCCAGCATCTGCAGTTCCCTTTTGAACACCTATTGCCGTTACCTCGTTGGTCTCAGTTTAACATTGCTTGTGAAAGTCAGCAAAGTACAAGATTATTTCTATAGCCCTCAGACCAGTGAGCCCATGCGTTTATATCTTTAACCAGACAGTCAGAACCTTTTTTAGTTTAGTTTAGAGATACAGCACAGAATCAGGCCCTTCAGCCCACCGCGTCCATGTCAACCAGCGATACCCATGCATTAAACTACCCCGCGCACACTAGGGACAATTTACATTTATACCAAATTAACCTACTGTCTAGCCTGACATCTTCAACCTGTCACATGCCCAAGCAGTTGTCCCCACGTGCTTTAAAACCACCTCCATCGTGCCGGTGCCAAAACACTCCACTGCGTCGAGCCTCAACAACTTCTGCCCAGTTGCACTTACTCCATCATCACCAAGTGCTTCGAGAGGCTGGTCCTGGCACACCTCAAAGGCTGCCTACCTCCCACACTGGACCCCTATCAGTTTGCCTACCGCAAGAACAGGAGTACGGAGGATGCCATCTCAACGGCACTTCACTCCGCCCTCTCCCACCTCGACAACAGAGACACCTACATGAGAATGCTGTTCATCTCAGCATTTAACATCATTATCCCCTCAAAACTGATCACCAAACTCAGCGACCTGGGCATCGACCCCTCCCTCTGCAACTGGATACTGGACTTTCTAACTAACAGACCCCAGTCTGTTAGGTCAGACAACCATACCTCTTCAATTCTCACCCTGAACACCGGCGTTCCACAGGGCTGTGTGCTGAGCCCCCTCCTCTACTCCCTCTTCACCTACAACTGCACACCTGTACATGGTACTAACACCATCATCAAGTATGCAGATGATACAACGGTGATTGGCCTCATCAGCGACAATGATGAGTCGGCCTATAGGGAGGAGGTCCAGCTCCTAGCAGCATGGTGCGCTGACAACAACCTGGCCCTTAACTCCAAGAAGACCAAGGAGCTCATTGTGGACTACAGGAAGTCTAGGGGCGGCACGCACACCCCCATCCACATTAACGGGACGGAGGTGGAACGTGTTTCCAGCTTCAGGTTTCTGGGGGTCAACATCTCTGATGACCTCTCTTAGACCCACAATACCTCAACACTGGTCAAGAAGGCTCACCAGCGTCTCTTCTTCCTGAGGAGGCTAAAGAAGGTCCATCTGTCTCCTCAGATTCTGGTGAACCTCTACCGCTGCACCATCGAGAGCATCCTTACCAACTGTATCACAGTATGGTATGGCAACTGTCTCCGACCGGAAAGCACTGCAGACGGTGGTGAAAACTGCCCAACGCATCACCGGTTCCTCGCTCCCCTCCATTGAGTCTGTCCAAAGCAAGCGATGTCTGCGAAGGGCGCGCAGCATCATCAAGGACTGCTCTCACCCCAACCATGGACTGTTTACCCTCCTACCATCTGGGAGGCGCTACAGGTCTCTCCGTTGCCGGATCAGCAGGTTCAGGAACAACTTCTTCCCTGCGGCTGTTACACAACTTAACTCTGTACCTTGGTGATTGTCAGTCACCCATCCCGGACACTCCTTCCCCCAGAAAAATTGCACTACGCAAAAATTGTATGTACGTATATATATATCTTGCTGTTCCATTATTCTATGTTCGCTCTTCTGGGTGAGATTCTAACTGCATTTCGCTGTCTCTGTACTGTACACTGCACAATGACAATAAAGATTGATTCTGGATCTGAAACCTACATGTCTTTGGATTGTGGGAGAAAACTGAAGATCTCGGAAAAAACCCCACGCGGGTCAAGGGGAAAATGTACAAATCTGTACTGACAGCACCCGTAGTCAGGATCGAACCCGGGTCTCTGGCACTGCAAGCAGTGTAAGCAAGGAACTCTACCGCTGCGCCACGGTGCCCGCCCCTTTTTCCCAGGACAGAGATAGAATACTAGAGGGCATAGCTTTAACAAGAGTGGGGCAAAGTTTAAAGATGTGTGGAGCAAGTTATAAGAGGTTAGAGTTCACCTTGAGTGTGTTGCCAGGGGTGGTGGAGGTAGATACAACAGTGGCATTTAACAGGTTTTTGGATAGGCAAGGAATGGAGGGATAATGATAATGTGCAGACAGATAAGAGTTGGCAGTGGTGTCACGTTTAGCACAGGAATTGTGGGCCAAAGGGCCTGTTACTGTGTTGTACTGTTATATGTTTTATACCTCAGGTTATCAATCTTTATCTTTAACAAAGGGTTTGGTGGGGAAGGGAATGAGATGAGTTAAGACAAGCTGATTTAAACTTTAGCGATATAGAGCAGAAACAGGCCCTTCGGCCCACCGAGACCACACCGACCAGCGATCACCCCATACGCTAGCACTACCCTACGCACTAGGGACAATTTACAAATTTTCCGAAGCCAATTAACCTTGAAAACCTGCAGGTCTGTGGAGTGTGGGAGGAAACCGGAGCACCCGGAGAAAACCCACGCTGTCACAGGGAGAAAGTACAGGCAGCATCCCCGGTCAGGATTGACCCCGGGTCTCTGGCGCTGTAAGGCAGCAACTCCATCGCTGCGCCACCGTGCCGCCCAAATAGTTGCACATCAGATTAGACAAGTTAGGAAGAAGAACGTGTCCAACATTGTAGATTCAATTGCGGAGTTCAATTACTTTAGGCATATATAAATGCTAGACGCCGCTGTTATAACCATATAACAATTACTGCACGGAAACAGGCCATCTCGGCCCTTCTAGTCCGTGCCGAACACGTATTCTCCCCTAGTCCCATCTACCTGCACTCAGACCATAACCCTCCATTCCTTTCCCATCCATATACCTATCCAATTTATTTTTAAATGATAAAATTGAACCTGCCTCCACCACTTCCACTGGAAGCTCATTCCACACAGCTAAGTGAGCACAGCTCTGAGTAAAGAAGTTCCCCCTCATGTTACCCCTAAACTTCTGTCCCTTAATTCGGAAGTCATGTCCTCTTGTTTGAATCTTCCCTACTCTCAATGGGAAAAGCTTATCCACGTCAACTCTGTCTATCCCTCTCATCATTTTAATGACCTCTATCAAGTCCCCCCTTAACCTTCTGCGCTCCAAAGAATAAAGACCTAACTTGTTCAACCTTTCTCTCTACCTTAGTTGCTGAAACCCAGGCAACATTCTCGTAAATCTCCTCTGTACTCTCTCTATTTTGTTGACATCCTTCCTATAATTAGGCGAACAAAATTGTACTTGTAACAGATTGGTAAAAGGAACCGTAAGAGGGAAAAATAATCATCCACTCCTCCTGCCACCATTAACCTTGGCAAGTAGGATAGGAGGCACAGGTCAGTGGGGCCGAATGGCGCAATTTGCACAAACTAAATGGTGCAGTCTACTGGGGGTCACAAAACCCACAAAGTGTCTCGACCCGAAAACTCATTCAATCCTTCTCTCCAGAGATGCTGCCTGTCCCGCTGAGTTATTCCAGAACTTTGTGTCTATCTCTGATGTTATAGACTTCATAAAGAAATGTGTGGAGGACTGCATCCCTACAAAAACCTTCCGAGTGTTTCCCAATCAGAAACCTTGGATGAACTTTGAGATCCGCACTCTCCTGAAGTCCAGACACAGGGCATTCACCTCCGATGATACAGTGGCCTACATGAAGACCAGATACGACCTTGGTAAGGCCATCAAAAAGGCCAAAAGGGACTTCTGCTCCATACTGGAGGACGAGACAGATGTTCGGCAGCTGTGGCAGCGTCTGAATGCAATCACCTCCTACAAGGCAAAACCAGGAGGCTGCTCGAATGCCGGTGTAACATCACTCCCTGACGAGCTCAATGCGTTTTACGCACGCTTTGACAGGGAGAATACTGATGTGCCTTCCCGATCCCCCATTCGCTGTGATGGCATTTCAGTCTCAGTCACAGAGGCCGATGTCAGGAAATCCTTCAGAGGGGTGAACCCCCGAAAAGCACCTGGTCCTAATGGTATACCCGGTCGTGTTCTAAAAACCTGTGCGGACCAACTGGCGGGAGTTTTTACGGACATTTTCAACCTCTCACTTCTGAGGTCTGAGGTCCCCACCTGCTTTAAAAGGGCATCAATTATACCGGTGCCCAAGAAGAGTAAGGTGACATGCCTCAATGACTATCGACCAGTGGCACTAACGCCGGTGGTGATGAAGTGCTTTGAGAGGTTGATCATGGAGCAAATCAACTCCTACATCGACAAAAACCTGGACCCACTGCAGTTCGCATACCGCCACAACAGATCAACGGTGGATGCGATCTCGCTGGCCCTCCACTCCGCACTGGACCACTTGGACAACAAAAACTCATATGTCAGGCTGTTATTCATTGATTACAGCTCGGCATTTAACACAATCATCCCCTCCAAACTGGTTACCAAATTCGCAGAACTGGGTCTCTGCGCATCCCTCTGCAACTGGATCCTTGACTTCCTCGTCCACAGACCACAGTCTGTTCGTATTGGTGGAAATGTGTCAGCCTCAATAACAATCAGCACGGGAGCACCTCAAGGCTGCGTGCTCAGCCCCCTGCTGTACTCACTCTATACCCATGACTGCGTAGCGAACCACAGTGCGAACTCCATCATCAAGTTCGCTGACGACACCACTATTGTGGGGCGTATCACTGATGGGGATGAGTCAGAGTACAGAAGAGAGATCGAGCAACTGTCCATATGGCCCTCAACACCAGCAAAACCAAGGAACTGATTGTGGACTTTGGAAGGAGTAGGAGGGGGACCCTCAGCCCCATTTATATCAACGGGTCGATGGTTGAAAGGGTCAAGAGCTTCAAATTCCTGGGCGTGCACATCTCTGAAGATCTTTCCTCGTCCGAGAACACTAATGCAATCATCAAAAAAGCACATCAGCGCCTCTACTTCCTGAGAAGACTACGGAGAGTCGGATTGTCAAGGAAGACTCTCTCTAACTTCTACAGGTGCACAGTCGAGAGCATGCTGACCGGTTGCATCGTGGCTTGGTTCGGCAATTTGAGCGCCCTGGAAAGGAAAGGACTACAAAAAGTAGTAAACACTGCCCAGTCCATCATCGGCTCTGACCTTCCTTCCATCGAGGGGATTTATCGCAGTCGCTGCCTCAAAAAGGCTGGCAGTATCATCAAAGACCCACACCATCCTGGCCACACACTCATCTCCCTGCTACCTTCAGGTAGAAGGTACAGGAGCCTGAAGACTGCAACAACCAGGTTCAGGAATAGCTACTTCCCCTCAGCCATCAGGCTATTAAACCTGGCTCGGACAAAACTCTGATTATTACCAACCACTTTCTGTTATTTGCACTATCAGTTTATTTATTCATGTGTGTATATATTTATATCATGGTATATGGACACATTTATCTGTTTTGTAGTAAATGCCTACTATTTTCTGTGTGCTTAAGCAAAGCAAGAATTTCATTGTCCTATACAGGGACACATGACAATAAACTCACTTGAACTTGAACTTGATGTAAACCAGCATCTGTAGTTCATTCCTACACACAAGTGGAAAACTACAATTCTGAACTAGGAATCATTCTGTATTAGTCACTAAAGGCTGCATGCTACACTTGGGAGTTTTATCTTCTTAAAAACATCTGTCACTTACACAGAAACTTTGAGTGTAACTACTTGGGGATTTTCACTGAACCTTGGCTTACAGCACAAGAGCCTGTCTTGAGCATAACTCTTGGATTTAAGCAAGCACATCACACAATTTCCCCTGCAACCACAGGAGATGGAACACCTGTCCATACACAATAGACAATAGACAATAGGTGCAGGAGTAGGCCATTCCTGCCCTCCCCATATCCTCTGACTCCACTATCTTTTGGAGCCCTATGCAGCTCTCTCTTGAAAGTATCCAGAGAACTGGCCTCCACCTCCCGCTGAGGCAGAGAATTCCACAGACTCACCACTCTCTGTGACAAAAAGTGCTTCCTCGTCTCCGTTCTAAATAGCTTACTCCTTATTCTTAAACTGTGGCCCCTGGATCTGGACTCCCCCAACATCGGGAACATGTTTCCTGCCTCTAGCATGTCCAAACCCTTAACAATCATATGTTTCAATAAGATCCCTCTCATCCTTCTAAACTCCAGAGTGTACAAGCCCAGCCGCTCCATTCCCTCAGCGGCAATTAACCTTGTAAACCTACGCTGCACTCCATCAATAGCAAGAATGTCCATCCTCTAATTAGGGGATCAAAACTGCACACAATACTCAAGGTGCGGTCTCACTAGGGCCCTATACAACTGCAGAAGGACCTCTTTGCTCCTATACTCAACTCATCTTGTTAGGAAGGCCAACTTCCTTCACTGCCGCTTTCTTCACTGCCTGCTGTACCTGCATGCTTACTTTCATACTGATGAACAAGGAACCCCAGATCCCTTTGTACTTCCCCTTTTCCCAACTTGACACCATTTAGATGGTAATCTGCCTTCATGCTTTTTATACCAAAGTGGATTACCTCATATTTATCCGCATTTAACTTCATCTGCCATGCATCTGCCCACTCCCCCAACCTGTCTAAGTCACCTTGCATTCTCATAGTTCACACTGCCACCCAGCTTTGTGTCATCTGCAAATTTGCTAATGTTACTAATGCTACAAATTAGCTAATTTGCTAATCATCCAAATCATTGGAAATAGCTGCGGTCCCAGCACCGAGCCTTGCGGTACCCCACTAGTCACCGTTAATCCCTACTCTTTGTTTCCTGTCTGCCAACCAATGTTCTATCCATGTCACCATTCTACCCCCAATACCATGTGCCCTAATTTCACCCACTAATCTACTATGTGGGACCATATCAAATGCTTTCTGAAAGTCCAGGTGAACTACATCCACTGGCTCTCCCTTGTCCATTTTCCAAGTTACATCCTCAAAAAATTCCAGAAGATTAGTCAAGCATGATTTCCACTTCGTAAATCCATGCTGACTCAGACCGATCCTGTTACTGCTATCCAAATGTGCCACTATTTCATCTTTCATAATTGACCAGCATATTTCCCACCACCGATGTCAGGCGAACTGGTCTATAATTCCCTGTTTTCTCTCTCCCGCCTTTCTTAAAAAGTGGGATAACATTAACTACCCTTCAATCCACAGGAACTGATTCTGAGTCCATAGAACTTTGGAAAATTACCACCAATGCATCCACGATTTCAAGAGCCACTTCCTTAAGTACCCTGGGATGCAGACCATCAGGCCCTGGGGATTTATCAGCCTTCAGTCCCATCAGTCTATCCAACACCATTTCCTGCCTAATGTGGATTTCCTTCAGTTTCTCTGTCACCCCAGATCCTCTGGCCACTGCTATATCAGGAAGATTGTTTGTGTCCTACTTAGTGAAGACAGATCCAAAGAAGCTGTTCAACTCATCTGCCATTTCCTTGTTCCCCATAATAAATTCACCTTTTTCGGTCTTGAAGGGTCCAACTTTGGTCTTAACTAATTTTTTCCCCTTTACATACCTAAAGAAGCTTTTACAATCCTGCTTTATATTCTTGGCTAGCTTACCTTCGAACCTCATCTTTTCTCCATGTATTGTCTTTTTAGTTATCTTCTGTTGTTCTTTAAACATTACCCGATCCTCTTGCTTCCCGCTCATCTTTGAGCGGGAAGCAAGAGAAATAGGCCCATTGGCCCAATGCATACATTAGATATGTTCTTGGTTCTTGGTTTCTTGGTCCTCCAAAATATTCCATCTGGAATTTAAACTGGAGGTGGTGAAGGGAGGGATTAAGCCAGAAAGGGTTATTGGGAGGAAAGTGCTACTTTAAATTTAGTTGCATCTGGTTGGGTAACTATAGTTTGGTGGCGATTATTCCATGCTTTAATTGTGCGAGGGAAGAACGAATTGCTGTACACATCTGTCTTTGTAGCTGGGATCACAAATTGGATCGAATGCCCTCGTCTGCTCCTAATTGGTTTGGGTTCGATGTAGGTCTTGTAATCTATGTTGAGCTGACCATTTAACATTTTGTAAAAACAGGTCAAACGGTGAGCTTCACGTCTGTCTTGGAGAGGGTTCCACCCCGACCAGAGAATTCAGAAGTTTGGTGACACTCACTTCTCTCTCATAGGTGTTAGTAACAAATACAGTTGCCTGTCTTTGGACACGTTCGATGGAAGAAATGTTTTTATTTGTGTATGGGTCCCATGCTGCATGTTACAAAACTTACCATCAGGGCGCTGCAATTCTGCCTCTGGCCGTGTGCGCGATTTTGGCTCGTTTGGGGGGGGGGGGCGGGTTTAAAACGGGGTTTTTTACCCGACCTGGTCCTGAATTATATTTGTTGGAGTGCAAGATTTTGCTAAAGAATCGTTCCTACCGCCGTTCTGTGTGGTTTTTTTTAAAATGTACCCGACAAGTTAATCGCAGGAGTGATTTTAAAAGCAGCTTCTGAAGCCGTCAATGCAGAAAACTGGGACGGATTTTATACAGGACCAGGTAAAAGAAAGTAGTTTATTTTTAATTTATAAAAGTGTTGCTTAAGATGTATTTAATTCACATTTTAAGTTGCGAAACGGTGATCTTTCCCCCCGAACAACCGGCAGTCTATTTGCTGCAGATATGGGGGACTAAAATTACTGCATCTGAACATTCTAAATGGTCCCGTTCCAGTAAATCCCATTCGCAAGCTGATTTAAATGGCCATTAATCTACAGGTATTAAACATTAAATTCCTTCCATTTGGCCTATATACCCATGAAGTGAGATTTAAACATTATGTTATATTCCGAATTATTGTGTGAATGTTATTTGGACGCTTAGGCTATTTAAAAATGTTAATCTGTTCTTAAGAAATGGATGGATGTTTAGATCTAGTAATTGAAGTTTGGAATTAGCTACAATTGGATAACTAACTAATTATATGCTTTAATTTCAGGTCATCCAAGTAAGATTGTTTTATATTTGTTTCAGAATGCTTCAATCTATGATAACTGAAAATTTCATTCAGTTCTCTTAATTTTTAAGAAAGTTATGGGCTTTTGACTGTCCACGATCACAGCTTTTTTGTTATGTCCATAGAAAATCAATAGGGAACAAGATGCTAATTTCCGAGTATGAAAATGGCCATAACTTTTTTAATACTTGAGATATGAAAGTGAATTAGGTGTCAAATTAAACTTATTTTTATGCTTTATCTGATGGGATAAATTGCAGACTTGATTTTTTAAATCTCAAAATTATGTAACATTGCTACATACATGCTTATCAAGTTGTCTATCTGAGCCAGTCCCAACTGCCTGCACCTAACCCATGTCCCTCCATGCATCTCCTATCCATAATATTGTGGATAAACTTGCTGTTTTGATGAAAAAGCAGAAAGACTGAGAACTATGGGAATTGTGATTAATTCAGAAATGTTGATAAAGATATCTGCGTCTTTGCGCACTAATCACTGAAAGCAGACATGTGATGCAGCATGCAGTAAGTAGGCAAGTGATATTTGTTGCTCTTCTCTTCTGGAGTTTTTGAGTACAGTAACAAGATGTCTTGTTGCCATACTACAGGATATTCCTGGGAACACCCCTTGTGTGCTGTTTTGGTCTCCTTACCCGAGAAAGGGTTTTCCTGCCACAGCAGGAATTCAGCCAAAGCTCACCAGACTGATTCTTGGAGTTGCAGGGCTAACGTGTGAGGAGAGGAGGAGCCACTGGGCCAGTAGTCACTGGAGTTTGGAAGACTTGAACGGGACCTCACTAAATCAAACAAAATTCAGGCAGAGTGAGACAAACTCCATATGTAAGAATGTTTTTGGCGACTAGAGGATCTAGAACAAGGGGTCGCAGACTTAAGACCTGAAGGGCTGAGGTGTAGAAAAATGTCTTCATTCTGAATATAGTGATCCTTTAAAATTCACCCCACGGAAAAAGTGGTAGATGACAAGTAACTGAATCCAGTTAAGTAGGGGATAGTTTTGTTTTTACACAAATGGCATAAATGATTATAGGGAGAGAATTGTAATATGGGGTTGACAGAGAAGGTTGTGTTGAATGACGGAACGGGCTCAAAGTGTCAAATAATCCACTCCTGCTCCTCTTTTGCATGTTTCAATATGTAAGTAAGTAAGTTTATTGGCCAAATATTCACATACAAGGAATTTGCCTTGATGCTCTGCCCACAAGTAACAACATCACATTCAGTGGCAGTTATGAATGACTCAGAAAACACGAAACATTATTAACAATAAGACATTAATGATAAAACACCATTGATCAAGCATGTGAACCAACAACATACCAGATCAAAGGGAGGCTACAGATTTTTGGCTGTTGAGTTGAGCAACTACTCGTGGATAAAAAACTGCTTTGACAGTCTAGAGTCGCCTTCCAGAGGGAAGTGATTCAAAGAGTTTGTGGCCAGGGTGAGAGGGTCAGAGATGATCTTACCCGCTCGCTTCCTGGTCCTTGCAGTGTACAGTTCATCAATGGAGGAAAGGTTGCATCCAATAACCTTCTCTGCTGATCGGACGATTCGCTGCTGCCTCCAGGTGTTGTGCTTGGTGGCTGAGCCAAACCGGACCATGATGGGGAAGGTGAGAACAGATTCTACGATGGCCGTGTAGAATTGGACCATCATTGCCTGTGGCAGATTGTGTTTCCTCAGCTGCTGCAGGAAGTACATCCTCTATTGTGTCTTTTTGACTGTGGAGTCGATGGTAGCCCCCCACTTAAGGTCCTTGGAGATGATGGTTCCCAGGAACTTAAAAGATTCCACAGATGTGACTGTGGTGTTGTTGATGGTGAGTGGGGTGAGGGGAGGGGGAGCTCTCCTAAAGTCTACAATCAATTCCACTGTCATAAGAGCATTGAGCTCTAGGTTGTTGCTACGGCACCAGGATGCCAGCTGTGACACTTCCTGTCTGTAGGCCGATCCCTCCCCATCCTGGATCAGTCCAATCAGGGTTGTGTTGTCCACAAACTTGAGAAGCTTGAATGACAGAGGTGTCTGTGGAGGTGAAGTCGTTGGTGTAGAGAGCGTAGAGGAGAGGTGAGAGTACGCAGCCTTGCGGTGCTCCTATGCTGAGTGTTTACGGGTCCCAGATGTACTTTCCCAGCTAAAGTAAGTCAAATGGGCACTGGTGGGTGAAGAGTTGTAAACTAAGACCATTGGACAGGTGAGTGGACAAGACAGGTATAGAGGGGACAATGGACACAAATGTGTGACCCTTTGGTACCTTCTCAAGATGGCGTCTTGAACGGCGGGACCCTAACAAGATGGCCGCCGGCATCCGACCAATCAGCGGCGCCGACCTCACCTGCCCTCACCAAGATGGCCGCCGGCATCCGACCAATCAGCGGCGCCGACCTCACCTGCCCTCACCAAGATGGCCGGCATCAACCCCTCACAAAGATGGCCGCCGGCATCCGACCAATCAGCGGCGCTGACCTCTCCTGCCCTCACCAGGATGGCCGGCATCAACCCCTCACAAAGATGGCCGCCGGCATCCGACCAATCAACGGCGCCGATCTCACCTGCCCTCACCAAGATGGCCGCCGGCATCCGACCAATCAGCGGCGCCGACCTCACCTGCCCTCACCAAGATGGCCGGCCCGGGCCCAGTCTCCCCATCGACCGCATGAAAATGGCGGCGGAGAAGCGGCAGTTGGTGACGTCGCTGCGGACAGACGGAGCTGAGGTAAATAATGTAAATGATCGGGATGTGTGGGGTCAACATGGGGTCAATGACACATCATCTACAGTACACGTGTGTGTGTGTGTGTGGGGTCAACATGGGGTCAACATGGGGTCAATGACACATCATCTACAACACACGTGTGTGTGTGTGTGTGTGTGGTCAACATGGGGTCAGTGTGGGGTCAAACTCGTTATAAATAAACCAGACTCACCCTCTTATTCACTCAGGTCAATAATTGAGGTTATAAATAAATAAATAAATCAGCAGCGGAATCAGCGAAATAAATAAACCCGGTAAATGTGGGGGAGAGAGAGAGAGAGCTGAGGTCAATCTCCACATAAACTACACGTCTGGGGGAATAAAACTGGGGTCAATAATATAAACTCACCGTCTGGAGCAGCGTCCTGAGATAAAACACGTTATAAACATCTCGCTCTCTCTGGCCCACCACCCCCCCCCCGCGGTAAATAATCAATAAACCACCAAATAAACTACAAGTCTGGGGGAATAAACCCGGTAAATCAAGGGTAAAACTGGGGTAAGTTAGTAAGTTTATTGCCAAGTATTCACATACAAAAAATTTGCCTTGCTGCTCCTCCCACGTAACAACATGACATACAGTGACAGTAAATAATGTTATAATACAGTATAATACAGGAAATAATGTTATAAACACAGGGGAGCTAAATAAACCCGGTCTGGGGGAAAATTGAAGTAAATAATGTTATAAACACAGGGGAGCTAAATAAACCCGGTATGTGGGAAAACTGAGGTAAATAATGTTATAAACACACAGGGGAACAAAATACAAACAGCCCCATAGTCATCAGGATATTGACCTCAACTCAAACAAAACTTTGAACATTAACAACCCATTATCAGTTTATTTGCACTTTAGGGTTAGGGTTAGGGTTAGGGTTAAGTATATATATATATACAATGGTATATGGACACACTGATCTGTTCTGTATTCATGCCGTCTATATCCTGTTGTGCTGAAGCAAAGCAAGAATTTCATTGTCCTATCTGGGACACATGACAATAAACTCTATTGAATCTTGAATAAACCTCTGGGGTAAAACTGAGATAAATAACATTATAAACTCACAGGGGAGCGGAATAAACCCAGTCTGGGGTAAAACATCAGACCATTCAAAGCTTGGTCAGGACGTGACATTTACATCAGAAATAAGACAGGTCTCTTACAGGCCTGTCAACCAGCCTGGCACTGCCCCAGTCCCACTATGGCTGTTAACCCCACTTTACCCACTATGACAGTCAGTGGGGTTCAGTAAATGGGGGAACACAGAGGATCTGTCCTGACCCTTTAATTGGGCAGGTTCATGAGCCCTTAAAACCTGGGACCTCTGCGGCAGTCTCATTACATTTCCTATTAATGCGACTGGAAGATTCCTTGCAGGTCTGTCCCCAGCCTGGAACTGCCCCAGTCCCACTATGGCCGTGACCCCCACTCTGCACACTGGCAGTTAGTGGGGTTCAGTAAAGGGAGGAACCCACAAGAACTGCCCTCACCCATTAATTAGTCTGGTTCAGGAGCAGGACGTCTGCGACAGTGTCATTCAAAAAACACAAAATTATATTCATCATATTATTTATATGATATCAATATACTTAATTATATATGATTACAGTCATATTTACGTTATATATTTATATGTAAATATAGATATAATAATATATAGTTTAAATGGACTGCAACACGGAAATAGGCTGCCCATGGTGTAATAGAAACATAGAAACATAGAAATTAGGTGCAGGAGTAGGCCATTCGGGCCTTCGAGCCTGCACCGCCATTCAATATGATCATGGCTGATCATCCAACTCAGTATCCCGTACCTGCCTTCTCTCCATACCCTCTGATCCCCTTAGCCACAAGGGCCACATCTAACTCCCTCTTAAATATAGCCAATGAACTGGCCTCTCCTACCCTCTATGGCAGAGAGTTCCAGAGATTCACCACTCTCTGTGTGAAAAAAGTTCTTCTCATCTCGGTTTTAAAGGATTTCCCCCTTATCCTTAAGCTGTGACCCCTTGTCCTGGATTCCCCAACATCGGGAGCAATCTTCCTGCATCTAGCCTGTCCAACCCCTTAAGAATTTTGTACGTTTCTATAAGATCCCCTCTCAATCTCCTAAATTCTAGAGAGTATAAACCAAGTCTATCCAGTCTTTCTTCATAAGACAGTCCTGACATCCCAGGAATCAGTCTGGTGAACCTTCTCTGCACTCCCTCTATGGCAATAATGTCTTTCCTCAGATTTGGAGACCAAAACTGTACGCAATACTCCAGGTGTGGTCTCACCAAGACCCTGTACAACTGCAGTAGAACCTCCCTGCTCCTATACTCAAATCCTTTTGCTATGAAAGCTAACATACTATTCGCTTTCTTCACTGCTTGCTGCACCTGCATGCCCACTTTCAATGACTGGTGTACCATGACACCCAGGTCTCGCTGCATCTCCCCTTTTCCTAGTCGGCCACCATTTAGATAATAGTCTGCTTTCCTGTTTTTGCCACCAAAATGGATAACCTCACATTTATCCACATTATACTGCATCTGCCAAACATTTGCCCACTCACCCAGCCTATCCAAGTCACCTTGCAGTCTCCTAGCATCCTCCTCACAGCTAACACTGCCCCCCAGCTTAGTGTCATCCGCAAACTTGGAGATATTGCCTTAAATTCCCTCATCCAGATCATTAATATATATTGTAAATAGCTGGGGTCCCAGCACTGAGCCTTGCGGTACCCCACTAGTCACTGCCTGCCATTGTGAAAAGGACCCGTTTACTCCTACTCTTTGCTTCCTGTTTGCCAGCCAGTTCTCTATCCACATCAATACTGAACCCCCAATGCCGTGTGCTTTAAGTTTGTATACTAATCTCTTATGTGGGACCTTGTCGAAAGCCTTCTGGAAGTCCAGATACACCACATCCACTGGTTCTCCCCTATCCACGCTACTAGTTACATCCTCGAAAAATTCTATAAGATTCGTCAGACATGATTTACCTTTTGTAAATCCATGCTGACTTTGTCCAATGATTTCACCACTCCAAATGTGCTGCTATCCCATCTTTAATAACTGACTCTAGCAGTTTCCCCACTACCGACGTTAGACTAACTGGTCTGTAATTCCCCGTTTTCTCTCTCCCTCCCTTCTTAAAAAGTGGGGTTACGTTTGCTACCCGCCAATCCTCAGGAACTACTCCAGAATCTAAAGAGTTTTGAAAGATTATTACTAATGCATCCACTATTTCTGGAGCTACTTCCTTAAGTACTCTGGGATGCAGCCTATCTGGCCCTGGGGATTTATCGGCCTTTAATCCATTCAATTTACCCAACACCACTTCCCGGCTAACCTGGATTTCACTCAATTCCTCCAACTCCTTTGACCCGCGGTCCCCTGCTATTTCCGGCAGATTATTTATGTCTTCCTTAGTGAAGACGGAACCAAAGTAGTTATTCAATTGGTCCGCCATATCCTTGTTCCCCATGATCAACTCATCCTGTTTCTGACTGCAAGGGACCTACATTTGTTTTAACTAATCTCTTTCTTTTCACATATCTATAAAAACTTTTGCAGTCAGTTTTTATGTTCCCTGCCAGTTTTCTTTCATAATCTATTTTTCCTTTCCTAATTAAGCCCTTTGTCCTCCTCTGCTGGTCTCTGAATTTCTCCCAGTCCTCCGGTATGCTGCTTTTTCTGGCTAATTTGTACGCATCATCCTTCGCTTTGATACTATCCCTGATTTCCCTTGTTATCCACGGATGCACTACCTTCCCTGATTTATTCTTTTGCCAAACTGGGATGAACAATTTTTGTAGTTCATCCATGCAGTCTTTAAATGTCTTCCATTGCATATCCACCGTCAACCCTTTTAGAATTAATTGCCAGTCAATCTTGGCCAATTCACGTCTCATACCCTCAAAGTTACCTTTCTTTAAGTTCAGAACCATTGTTTCTGAATTAACAATGTCACTCTCCATCCTAATGAAGAACTCAACCATATTATGGTCACTCTTGCCCAAGGGGGCACGTACAACAAGACTGCTAACTAACCCTTCCTCATTACTCAATACCCAGTCTAAAATAGCCTGCTCTCTCGTTGGTTCCTCTACATGTTGATTTAGATAACTATCCCGCATACATTCCAAAAAATCCCCTTCCTCAGCACCCCTGCCAATTTGATTCACCCAATCTATATGTAGATTGAAGTCACCCATTATAAGGGTTTTGCCTTTGTCGCACGCATTTCTAATTTCCTGTTTGATACCATCTCCAACTTCACTACTACTGTTAGGTGGCCTGTACACAACACCCACCAGCGTTTTCTGCCCATTAGTGTTTCGCAGCTCTACCCATATCGATTCCACATCCTCCAAACTAATGTCCTTCCTTTCCACTTGCGTTAATCTCCTCTCTAATCAGCAACGCTACCCCACCTCCTTTTCCTTTCTCTCTATCCCTCCTGAATATTGAATATCCCTGGATGTTCAGCTCCCAGCCTTGGTCACCCTGGAGCCATGTCTCCGTGATCCCAACTATATCATAGTCATTAGTAGCTATCTGCACATTCAACTCATCCACCTTATTACGAATGCTCCTTGCATTGAGACACAAAGCCTTCAGGCTTGTTTTTACTACACTCTTACCCCTTATACAATTATGTTGAAAAGTGGCCCTTTTTGATTTTTGCCCTGGATTTTCCGGCCTGCCACTTTTACTTTTCACCTTGCTACCTATTGCTTCTGCCCTCATTTTACACCCCTCTGTCTCTACGCTCACACATTTAAGAAACCCTTTCCCTTTAACTCCATCCTCCACTAGCCCATTCGACACCCCACCCCCCTTATTCAGTTTAAAACCACCCATGTAGCAGTGGCAAACCTGCCTGCCAGAATGCTGGTCCCACACGTGTTAAGATGCAATCCGTCCCTTTTGTACAGTTCCCCCTTACCCCAAAACAGATCCCAGTGATCTAAGAATCTAAATCCCTGCCCCGTGCACCAGTTCCTCAGCCACACGTTCAGGTCCCGTATCTCCCTGTTCCTGCTCTCGCCAGCACGAGGAACTGGAAGCAAACCGGAGATAACAACCCTGGAGGTCCTGCTTTTCAGCATTTTTCCGAGCTCTCTAAAGTCACGCTGCAGAATATTCATCCCCTTCTTTCCGACATCGTTTGTGCCGACATGCACTACCACTTCCGGATGTTCACCTTCGCCCTTGAGGATTTTCTGCACTCTGTCCGTGACATCCTGGATCCTGGCACCAGGAAGGCAGCACACCATCCTCGCATCCCGTCTGTTGCCGCAGAAACCCCTGTCCGTACCTCTCGCAATGGAGTCTCCCACTACAATGGCGTTGCCTGCCTTAGGCCTTTTTGGTTTTGGCTCAACAGCCCTATTCGCATCACAAGCCAGTCCGCCGCCCAGTGTAAACACCTCTTCTGTCCCGACAGCTTCTAAGTGGGTGAACCTGTTCACAAGAGGTACAACACCTGGGGACGTTGGCATTCCATGCTTCCCTCCCGTTCTCACTGTCTCCCACCTTCGCTCTTCCAGTACCTTAGGTGTAACAATCGTACTGTAGGACTTGTCGAGGAACGACTCCGTTTCTCGGACGAACCGGAGGTCATCCACTTGCTTCTCCAGTTCCCCAACACGGCCCTTCAGGAGCTCTACCTGGATGCACTTCTCGCATTTGTAGCAGCCAGTGGCACTAGTGGTGTCCTTGACCTCCCACATACTGCAAGCATCGCACTGAATCAGCTTGCCTGACATTTCCTTCTTTCGTCTCCTCTCCGAAGACTCTCGAGCCAAAGGTGGGCATTGGCCATTAGAAAGTGCTTATTTTCCCGATCTCATTTTCTAATAAGTTTAATTAATTAATGTGCAACTTTTGTCAATTAGATTTATGACTTCCTTCTCAATTATATTTCATCTAAATCTGTGGAAAATTTCATGTAGTTTGGTGACTTGGGTCACGAAAATTGATTTCTATACACATTTTTGATGCTCGGCCCACAGACTATGGGTGGAATTCTCAGTGATAAAGTATGCGCTGAATTAATTTGTGATTCTGAACTGATACTTGCCCGAGCTGAACATGCTTGTCGTATTAATGAGATGACGACCCCTCACACCAGGTCATTGGGACCCGGACCGCATTCCTCATACCATGTTGATGCTACCGACACTTCCTACCGTAACCAGCGCTCACAACCCCACTCATCATCTCGACAATCTCAAAGATTATTGGAAAGTGTTCTAACTGTGGCGGCTCGCACCCTGCAGACCGCAAATTTTGCTTTGCTCTAGGAAAAATATGCCATTTTTGCAAAAGAAGAAATCATTTCTCAAAATGTTGGCGTACTTGTCGAATCCGATCACACCCAAGGCAGTCTGTACACTGGTTAAAACATGAAGCTGCTGATAGCAAGAACCCAGAACTAGCAGCGCCTCCTCCAGCTCTACTCCCTGAGCATGAAAATAGCAGCCATAACATAAACTCCTTGGTTGCTTCCACTAACAAGCAACTCAACCCTGAAGTTTCAATTCATGTCAATACAATACAATACAATACAATACAATACAATACAATTTATTGTCATTTGAGCCTCAGTGAGGCTCAAACGAAATTCTGTTTCCACAGCCATACAAACAAAGACAATTCTGAAGAAGGGTTTCGGCCCGAAACGTCGCCTATTTCCTTCGCTCCATAGATGCTGCTGCACCCGCTGAGTTCCTCCAGCAATTTTGTGTACCTTAAAGACAATTCCTAGACGTACACACAATTTAATTCACACAAACATCCATCACAGTGGATCCACTATGATGGAAGGCAAAGTCTTTTCTCTCCCCTGTTCTCCATGTCTCTCCCGATATCCAAGCCCCAGGCGGGCGATGATAAATCCCACGGCCATTTTAGGCCGTGCCGGGCGATTTTCGGCCCCGCTCCCGGTCTAAAATCTCGAAGTTGGAGCCCCCGGTGGCGCTGGAATGTCCCACGGCCATGAAGCCGTGCCGGGCGATGTACGTTCCCCCTCCGGGTCGTTCCAAACTCGCGACACGGGCTGGAGAAGTCGCGTTGCGGGAGCTCCGGGAAGCGGTCTCTCTCCCCGGACCCGCGAGCTCCCGATGTCCCAATCCACCAGACCTGCGGCTGCGTTGCTGGAGCCTCCGAGCCCCAGGAGTCGAGTCGCAGCAGTGAGTCACCACCGCTCCCCACGTTCCGAGGCCGGCCAGCCCCACGATGGTGAGTAGTCCGCAGCTCGCAGTCTCCCGAGCCCCCGGGTCGTTCAGGCTGGAGGCCGCTCCACGGTGCTAGGCCCCAATGACAACGGAGACCCGACAGGGAAAAGGTCGGGTCTCCCAGACAGGGAAGAGATTTCAAACAGTTTCCCCCTGCCCCCGCCCCCCACATATACACATTTAAAACCAGTATTAACACCAACACTACATTTAACTAGACAAAAAATTAAAAAAAAGACAGACAGGCTGTAGGGGCCGCTGCAACGGGTGAGTCGCGCCGTCAACAACACCATTACTGTTGCAAAGATCGATACTGGAGCCAAATGCAACGTCATGTCATTATCCAAATTTAAACGGATCAGAAATGCCGAATGTATTGTAAGCACTTTGACTACTTTGTTATCCTACAATAGACAATAGACAATAGGCGCAGGAGTAGGCTATTGGGCCCTTCAAGCTAGCACCGCCATTCAATGTGATCATTGCTAATCATTCCCAATCAGTAATCCGTTCCTGCCTTCTCCCCATATCCCCTGACTCCACCATCTTTAAGAGTCCTATCTAGCTCTCTCTAGAAAGCATCCAGAGAACCTGCCTCCACCGCCCTCTGAGGCAGAGAATTCCACAGACTCACAACTCTCTGTGAGAAAAAGTGTTTCCTCGTCTCCATTCTAAATGGTTTACTCTTTATTCTTAAACGGTGGCCCCTGGTTCTGAACTCCCCCAACATCGGTGAAGCGGCAGATTTTTCTTATCTATCGAGAAACAAATTCTCTAGCCACTATTTGGATGAGAATGGATAAGGGGAATATCTTCTATACGCATGCAAGCTTCCTCAGAGACCTTCAGAGCGTCTTCACTCATAAAACTTCAACACATAGTCTTTTGTTGAATAAATGCTTTATTGTTAATGGTAAACAGCAAGATACATCCACATTTCTTCCGACTTTACTGCAATCTTCCTTGAATTCCAACTTGCAACTTTAAACATTACAAAACTCCCCGTGTCTCCGTAACATTGACATGGTCGAAGGATTGACATTCTCCATCGTCTCTCCAAATTAATCTAAAAACTAAACTTCTGCACACGCATCTAAGCTCCAAACACACCCATAAACACGTCATAAATCCCACCCACAATGTAACGGGTAGTCTAAACTTTAAAGGGACATGCCATCACCAGTGACATGCAAAACAGGCCAAATGGCCACTTCACACCGACCCCTAATTGTTCCGAGTATCTAACGAGGAAATTACTAATAAACATTAAAAAAGTGGCCATAAAGGCTATACATATATCAAAAGCAAAAGGTCAGGGGGTTAAACCCTGTGGCTCCTTGTGGGGAAATTGAACGCTGATCTAACACGTGACAGGCAGGGGTACAAAACACGATACTAACGAGGAAAAAATAACATGCAAACGTTGCTCTTCATCGACTCTTCCATCTTCACCTTCACCTTCTAGAAGCAATCACAACTTGGTTATTGGTCTTATTAAAACATTAATTTTTGTTTTAAAACGTACCATACGCACCAAGCCCTGAACATCAGGCATGACTGAACGCCAGACTGATTCCTGGGATGTTAGGACATTCATATGAAGAAAGACTGGATAGACTCGGCTTGTACTCGCTAGAATTTAGAAGATTGAGGGGGGATCTTATAGAAACTTACAAAATTCTTAAGGGTTTTGACAGGCTAGATGCAGGAAGATTGTTCCCGATGTTGGGGAAGTCCAGAACAAGGGGTCACAGTTTAAGGATAAGGGGGAAGTCTTTTAGGACCGAGATGAGGAAAACTTATTTTACACAGAGTGGTGAATCTCTGGAATTCTCTGCCACAGAAGGTAGTTGAGGCCAGTTCATTGGCTATATTTAAGAGGGAGTTAGATGTGGTCCTTGTGGCTAAAGGGATCAGGGGGTATGGAGAGAAGGCAGGTACAGGATACTGAGTTGGATGATCAACCATGATCATATTGAATGGTGGTGCAGTCTTGAAGGGCCGAATGGCCTACTCCTGCACCTATTTTCTATGTTTCTATGATTTCTAGTATTCTTCCCATCAACCAAGAACCTCGTGATGCTGTAGAGACAGCCTCGATAGCCCAATATTTTTTACCAAGTTGGGATAACATATAATTTCTTCCTCCATGTCCAACTTGTACATGAATATGTCGTAATAATAATGTAGTTATGTAAAAGTACTTTGAGAGAATGATAGGACGTTTAGTGTTTTCGGGCATTGCCAATTTGTTTAGTTGACCACCCATCCGCAGAAGACCATCCTGCCAGACTGGGTCAAGCTTGTACAATTGACTGTTTCTTTTTACCCCCTGTCCTCCAGCTTCCAATGTTAATATTTCTTCTTTGTATTTCTGTCTTTGACAGAAAGAGCTGATGGCATTTTCCGCCTTGAGGAGATCAACAAGACGTAAACCATGTACGCCATATGAAGCTACAAAAACTTCCATCTGGCCTTCAATCTCTCCTTTCCGTTTATCAGGATTCTCTCCCAGGATACTTTCTGTAATGTGTCTCCTTTCCAGAGCCACCAACAATAATCTTGTTTTTATTTTAAGAAACCAGGCTACTGAAGTTATCAATTTATTCCACAATGAAAAGTGGGTAATTAACTTGTTCACGTGTCATATGAGTCTTTAGCAATCACATTCACAGAAATATTTTGTTTAATTTCTGGATCATTTACAGAGATTTCAAATCAAAGTTCAAGCTTTGGCCATTCTCTGCGTGGTTCACAAAGAAACTTGGGCCCATTGATACATCTCCTGTTATTTAGAAAGTAATTTGCTGTTAGTCCTCTAGAGGCTTCGTCCACAGGATTTTCTTTTGTGCTAACATATCTCCATCTCCAATCAACAAGAGCTTGCTGCACATCCCCTTCAGGCCACAATAAGAATTGCAGGTAATCAATGTGTTTACCAGCGACTTCACTTGATGAAACATTGATCTGATGTCAGCCATTAAAGCAATCGGTTCTTGCCTAAATTTGATGAGAAACCCAATGAGTGAGTTGGTAATGTCTGGACCTTGTCGTAGTTCACTGTTAAGCGATGTACCTTTAAAGACTGTAGCCCAGTCAAATACCACCCTCAATGTCCCTTTCTTTGAGTGATAAACCCCATGGTGTGGAATATACCAGAGCTCTCCATCACCTCTATATAATTGATTCGTTGGTGCCATTTTGGCATAATCATTATTAATCATATCCTGTAAGAAGGATGCATATTCCTCTTGATATTTCGTGTTCTTAACAAACTTACGTTTCAAATTCTGGATATGCTGTTCTGCAATATGACGATTATTCGGTAAACTAATACTTTCTTGCTTGAAAGGTAAGTCTAAACAATATGTCAATTGATCATCTTAACTGAATAGTTCATAATATCCAAGAATTTTAGTTCTTCAGATTCTTTGCTGGTACTTTCATTGAAATCATGATTATATTGCTTCATTAACAGCTTTTTCCAATTTACATGTAGATATTTGGTTAACAGCAACAGCACGGCCGTTCATCTGGCTACTGTTTCCCTTATTCTTGCTCAAGGAGCCATAGATAACCCATTCTAGTAGGGTCTTCACAGCATACGATCCATCCCCTTGGCTCCTAACAATCTGTACAGGTTCTAATGCTCTCAGAGCATTCTTTCCAATAAGCAAGTCAATATCAGAATTTATCTTTGATATTTTGACATCCTTCAGGTAAGGCCATTGCTTTAAGTCTTCACATCTGGGTACATTCTGATGACCAACAGGCATTGTTTCATGTGTAAAAACTTCTGAAATTGGAATAAAATGATCTTTGTAGATGGTTTATGCATGCAACCTATAATGTAGCTACCTCATCACCACTAACCACGCCCCATCATATTAGTATAACTGTGGTATCCTCCCTTTGTTCCTCCCACTAGGTCCCGGTACGCCTGAAGGCTGGATGCAGTCAGTGCTGGGACGTGTGTGCCATGTGCTATAATAAACTCCTAGTAAAGGTTACAGTGTGTCAGCTATCACTCCTTTACAATCTTGATCCAAACTGGATATCTCCATAGTTGTAATGTAATGACTAGGGCACTCTTTCTCTTTATTCATGTAGGCATTTGAATTTTAACATTCTCTCCAGTAATGTCCAGCCTTCTCATCAAATTCTCTGTACAAAAAGTAGCTGAACTTCCATGGTCCAGAAACGCATATGTTTGCAACACTACATTTGTTTCCCTATTTCTCACTTGTACTGGTAAGATAGAGAAAATGCAAGCTTCAATCCCGGCCCCAGTGTGAGCAGTTACTTGAGGCGAGGTGGCAGCATTAATAGCAGCTGACTCCCCCTGCTCTGTATGGTCCGGCTTTTTCTTACAGGGTGAAGAACATCAGGATGATTCTGCTTGCAGTTGACACAAATTATTGGGCACTTACAGTTTTTTATCACATGCCCCTTCTTTAGACATACAGAGCAGATTCCACTCCTTTTTAAAAAGTACATCTTTTCTTCATATTTATTCTCTTTAAATTTACGACACCATTTATGGTGTGGCCCACTTCATCACAAAATGGACAAAATCCCTTCTTAATAGTTGGTGCATCCTTTATTGCATTTCTTAGGCCCTGTTCTTTGTTTAGTTTTGGTAAAAGTAGAAGGTTTATAAGTTGCAAGTGGTCTGCGATCTTCAATAGTTCAGTGGTATGAGTCTAACATGTACCATACTTCTCTTTCTAAAAATTCCACCAGGTCTGGTAGCCTGGCTACTTGTTTGCTCTTATCTCGTATTTCACCTGCCCTATCTCCCCACTTTTCTCTCATTCTTCTGGGCAACTTGTTAATCATCGAGCTGCAACATTCTCTCAGAAATATTGCATAATCACTCAATTTTTCCACATCTTCTGGTTTGATTTCTTTCCAAGCATGGGCCTTCTCCATGTATGCGTTCGCAATCCTCTGTTCATCACCAAAACGTTCTTCAAGTAATCTTCATGCCTTTTTATATCCCTGGCTGCCTGGCTCCATCTGACAACTTTCTACAAGCACCTTCAGACTTCCACGTGTACTTCACCAAAAATCATAAGTGCTCTTTTTCATCCTTAACATTCGTCTCTAACACCTCCTTTAGTGTCCCTACGAAAGTTTCATACTCCAAAGAATCTCCACCATACGTAGGAATTTCTACTGGTGGTAGAATGAGAGAGGTATTTTGTTGAGCTATAATCTCGTTGAATTCAGTTTACCTATTCAACAGTGCCAATAAACCAACCTGATTCCCTTCTCTTGACTCCACCTGTTCATAAACAGGCCTTTGTGATTCAAACTGGCTTGCTCGAGCCTGTGTACCAGGCCTCAACAAAGCATGGTCCGCTATTGGTTTGTCTCGAGCATCCACACACGTTGGTTTTGATCTAGCACTCATTTGCTGAGATGAAGTTTTACCCATCGTATTCTGTTCCAATGGGTTTTCAAAGCCTAGAAATCCGGTGGACCTCGACTGTGGAATTGATCCAACTGCCAATTCATTTAGAGCTGTTTTTCTTCTTGGTCCAGAGCTCATCGTCCTCGACGATCTAGAGCTGCATCTTGACACTTCCAGCTACTAAGCTCGTCACTTGTGACATCATTTCAGATAACCACTTCTCTGCATTTTTCTTGAACCCAGTGAATATCTTCTTCGTGTCTTCATCCCACTGGGTATGACGTCTGCGTTCTTCCCAAGACAGCACTGAACACAACAGTACATTCTGTTTCTTGCCAACCTCCTGGTAGATGTTCCATAGTTGGCTCATATTAGATTTCACCTCGATCACGTTCTGTTCTGATTCCATTAGTTTTTTCTGTGTATCCATTAATCTGGTCACCTGCAACCATAATTCATTTCTCTCTTTCTCGGTTTCTCTCAAACAGGCAGCATGTGAAATATCTGTTTCTTCAAGTTGTCTGGGTCTTTCTTCACCACCACGTGGTTCTTCTGACATCGCTCTGCCTTCATCTTCTTCTAAATTCATGATTTTAAAGAGGTTGTGGCAGATTGCCAAGTCTTTAAATTAGTCGAACAAGTCTCTACCAGTAGCTGTGGCTTTGTTTTTTAATCAGCAATTTCTTCCAAAATTAAAACATGCCGATAATGCAGAGAAGATCTCTCTAACACCAGGTGCAAAATGTAGCTCTAATTAAATAGAATGCACCTATCAGGAGCAACAACACACTCCAAGGTCGCAAGTACACAAAAATGTTGGAGAAACTCAACGGGTGCAGCAGCATCTATGGAGCGAAGGAAATAGGTGACGTTTCGGGCCGAACCCCTTCTCACCTCCGTTATCCTGACCGCGGTCTACATCCCACCCCAGGCAGACGTCCGCCTGGCACTGGAGGAGCTGCACGCCGTGGTCAACAGACACCAGACGTCTTACCCCGAGGCATTTACCACCATTGCTGGGGACTTCAATGCGAACCTCAAGATAAAACTCCCCAACTTCCTTTGTACTCACAAATCCAGTGATACGTCTTGATGCGGTAGATAGACATCTAGGCTCTTCTGACCGAGATCTAGTTCATCCTGGAACCACTTTGGTCTGGCTAAAACCTCTCCGAGAATTTTAGACAACCTTTTGTCTTAAGGGCAAGACTGTTTTATCAAAGGGAGCTGAGGGAATGCTCTGTGTTCTGTTTCACAGAGACATGGCTCACCCCCAGCTCCCCAGACTCAGCGGTCCAGCCTGAATGGTTCTCCATCCACCGTATGGACCAAGGTCGGTCTGCTTTACCCAGACACGCTGGAGAAAACAACTTCTGAGCTCTGTTACAGAAGTATTTTAATTAAAACCGTGGTTTGAATTCAAAGAGTAATAATCGATTTGTACTCACAAATCCAGTTATACGTCTCGATGCTGTAGATAGACGTCTAGGCTCTTCTAGTTTAAATCTTTTTATTTGAATTTTGAATTTAACAGCAATTTGCATACATACAATGATAACAGACAGTGATAATCAGGACATAATTGTACAACAGTATGTAAACGACCCTCAAAACCCTTACCCTTACCCTTACCCACCCTCGCCACCCGGGAACAAACAACACTCACATACGTACACATCCACACAAATACGATAAAAAAAATAAATCTAGTTCCTCCTAGAACCACTTTCGTCTGGCTAAAACCTCTCCAAGAATTTTAGACAATCTTTTGTCTTAAGGGCAAGACTGCTTTATCAAAGGGAGCTGAGGGAATGCTCCGTGTTCTGTTTCACACAGACATGGCTCACCCCCAGCTCCCCAGACTCAACGGTCCAGCCTGAAGGGTTCTCCATCCACCATATGGACCGTACCCTGGTATCTGGGAAAGGGAGAGGAGGGGGCATCTGCCCCATGGTCAACTCTGTGTGGTGCTCAGACGTGGCAGTCCTGTCCTGCTCTCCACACCTGGAACATCTGGCGGTGAAGTGCCGTCCCTTCTACCTCCCAAGATAATTCACCTCCGTTATCCTGACCACGGTCTACATCCCACCCCAGGCAGACGTCCGTCTGGCACTGGAGGAGCTGCACGCTGTGGTCAACAGACACCAGAGGTCTTACCCCGAGGCTTTTACCACTATTGCTGGGGACTTCAATAAGGCGAACCTCAAGAAATCACTCCCCAACTTCCACCAACATGTCTCCTGCTGCACCAGAGCACCAAACATCCTCGACCACTGCTACACCACCATCAAGAATGCCTATCGCTCTATCACTCGCCCTCACTTCGGTAAATCTGACCATACCGCGGTGCTGCTTCTTCCTGCCTACAGGCAGCAATTATAGAGCGCACCCCCAGAGGAGAGGACAGTACAGAGCTGGTTGGGGGGGGGGGGGGGGGGGGGGACAGAAGAACAACTCCAGGACTGTTTGGAGTCTGTAGACTTGGCAATGTTCAAGGACTCGGCAACGGACTTGAACGAATACGCCACAGTCGTTACAGACTTTGTAAAGAAATGTGTGGAGGACTGCATCCCTACAAAAACCTTCCGAGTGTTTCCCAATCAGAGACCTTGGATGAACTTTGAGATCCGCACTCTCCTGAAGCCCAGACACAGGGCATTCACTTCCGATGATACAGTGGCCGACATGAAGTCCAGATACGACCTTGGTAAGGCCTACAAAAAGGCCAAAAGGGACTTCTGCTCCAAACTGGAGGATGAGACAGATGTTCGGCAGCTGTGGCTGGGCCTGAATGCAATCACCTCCTACAAGGCGAAACCAGGAGGCAGCTCGAATGTCGGCGAAACATCACTCCCTGACGAGCTCAATGCGTTTTACGCACACTTTAACAGGGAGAATACTGATGTGCCTTCCCGATCCCCCATTCGCTGTGATGGCATTTCAGTCTCAGTCACAGAGGCCAATGTCAGGAAATCCTTCAGAGGGGTGAACCCCCGAAAAGCACCTGGTCCTGATGGTATACCCGGTCGGATTCTAAAAACCTGTGCGGACCAACTGGCTGGAGTTTTTACGGACATTTTCAACCTCTCACTTCTGAGGTCTGAGGTTCCCACCTGCTTTAAAAGGGCATCAATTATACCGGTGCCCAAGAAGAGTAAGGTGACGTGTCGAGCGCATGCTGACTGGTTGCATCGTGGCTTGGTTCGGCAATTTGAGCACCCTGAAGAGGAAAAGACTACAAAAAGTAGTAAACACTGCCCAGTCCATCATCGGCTCTGACCTTCCTTCCATCGAGGGGATTTATCGCAGTCGCTGCCTCAAAAAGGCTGGCAGTATCATCAAAGACCCACACCATCCTGGCCACACACTCATCTACCTGCTACCTTCAGGTAGAAGGTGCAGGAGCCTGAAGGCTGCAACAACCAGGTTCAGGAATAGCTACTACCCCACAGCCATCAGGCTATTAGACCTGGCTCGGACAAAACTCTGATTATTAACAACCACTTTCTGTTATTTGCACTTTATCAGTTTATTTATTCACGTGTGTATATATTTATATCATGGTATATGGACACACTGATCTGTTCTGCAGTCAATGTCTACTATTTTCTGTGTGCTTAAGCAAAGCAAGAATTACATTGTCCTATACAGGGACACATGACAATAAACTCACTTGAACTTGAACTTGAACTTGTCCTCTTCTCTGGGACTGTATTTCTTCTTCAGTTCCCTGACTGGAACCAGTCCTCTGGCTCCGCCTCTCCGAGGTCTTAGCCTGGTTGTCCTTCTCTGGCTGTCCCTCTCCGAGGTCTTGGCCTTCTTCGCTTCGATTCATTCTTCTGTCCCTCTCTCTGGGACTGGTATTTATTCCCCGCTGGAGGTATCCTTCTACTTAATGTAGCAGTAGTTTATCATATCTTTCAGGTAATTAGCACCCTAGCCGCTATTTGGATGAGAATGGTTGAAGGGGGTGTCTTCTAAACACATGCAAGCCAACTCACAGAGACCTTCAGAGCTTCTTCTCAGATATGACTTCAAAACACAATATTTTGATGAATAAAGGCTTTATTGTTGATGGAAAACATTGAAATATATCCTTCTTCCGAATCGTTACTGTAAACTTCTTCGAACTCCAGCTTATTATTTATACATTAATAAACTCCTCGTGTCTCGGTAACACTGGCAAGATCTCCTTTAGATCTCCCATGGACGCGGCATGGCCCGCATGATCTTACACATTCTTACATGTTCTTACGTGTGGCTCTTACATGTTCTTACATGATCCTACATGGGAGAAGGGTTAACGTTCCCCATGGTCTCCAAACTAATCTAAAAACTAAACTTCTGCGCAAGCAGCTAAGCTCCGAACACTCCCAAAACACGTCATAAATCCCACCCACAATATAACAAGCAGTCTAAAATGGAAACATTTTTGGAATATCGGAAGGTAACCCTGAACTAAATGTGTTTCAGAAGAATTTACTCAATTACGGGCTAATAATGGGAAAAAAGCTCATACTTAAATTCTGGAAAAATGCGCCCACACCAACAATAAAAATGTGGATATCAAATATGTTTGAAACACTACATCTGGAAGAGATGAGATTCCTCTTAGCAGGTAAAGCAGACCAATTCCAAAAGACGTGGTCTACGTTTTTGGAACTATTACAAGCATGAGGTGCAATAGTAATCTAAAAAATAAATAAATAAATAAATAAATAAATGGTATCAGGATCTGGCAACAAACAACAAAAACAGACTTGGAGGAGTTTAATGTTATAATAGAGCGATTGTTTCTCCTTTCCTTTTCCTTCTTTTCTAGGGTCTACTTTCTTTCTTTACTTCCTTCTCTAACTTCTTTTCTAAGGGGCTTTCTTTTCTCAACACTCTCCAGCACCTTCACGACTCTTGCGCACTTTCCTTACTTCCTTTACTTCTATCTTTTTCTTAAAGCTCAAAAAATGAAGCGGTGCAAAAAATGTATTAAGACATATGTGTTGTGTATTATTGTAACTTACCGTACTTCTAATAAAAAAAAATAAAATAAAATAAAAAAACATTTGAGACCAGTAGCCAATGTCACTGGGAAAGTTTAGTTTAGTTTAGAGATACACTGTGGAAACAGGCTGATCAGCCCACCAAGTCTGTGCTGACCAGTGACTATCTGTACACTAGTTCTACCCTACACACTATGAAAAATTGTACAGAAGCCAATTAACCTATAAACCTGTACGGCTTTGGAGTGTGGGAGGAAACCAGAGCACCCAGAGAAAACCCACGCCGCCACAGGGAGAACGTACAAACTCCATACAGATAGCACCTGTACTCTGGATCTAAAGGGGCTGTCCCACTTGGGCGACCTAATTGGCGAATTTAGAAGAGTTTAGGAGAGTTTGAACAAATGTCATGTTGAAGACCTCCTTCGACTATGTAGAAGACCTCCTTCGACCTCCTTTAACTATGTTGAAGACTAGCTTCGACTAGCTATGACTAACTTCAGGAAAATTGGACACCAAATAGTGGAGAGTGAAGACGACCTCCTTCGATCTCCTTCGACCTCCCTTCGACTATGATGAAGACTATCTACGACTACCTTCGACTACCCTCGATTATCAACG
Organism: Amblyraja radiata; assembly: GCF_010909765.2. NCBI lineage: Eukaryota > Metazoa > Chordata > Chondrichthyes > Rajiformes > Rajidae > Amblyraja > Amblyraja radiata. The sequence continues at coordinate 100,369 of NC_045966.1, read as the reverse complement.
TTGAAAAATACACCGCGATCTAGCTGAGGCCTCGAGTACACGGGGACTACTCTCGTGCATGAAGGAGAGTTACAAAGACCCCCTTTGACCTTGTGTCGACCATGCTGTGAGTATGAGTCGAGGGCAAACTTGCCAGAACTTGCGGATTATGGCGTCCAAGTGGGACAGCCCCTTAACACAGGTCTGTGGCAGTGTAAGGCAGCAACTCTACCGCTGCTCCACTGCGCAGCCCCCTGTTGGTTCCTTTCTTATATAATCACATTTAATAATGAATTGGAAGCAAATATATACGTGAGATGATCAGTACGTTTACAGATGATATCAAAATTGATACGATGGACTGAAGAATGTTGTCTACAATTTAAAATGGAGCCTAGATGAATTGGGAAAGTGGGCAAAGATTGGGCAGTGAAATTTATCTCAGACAAGTACGGAGTGACGTATTTCAGAAAGTTAAACTAGGCCACGGCATACACAGTTAATGGCAGAAGAGGATCACTGTTTTATCTGAATACCCATGGGGCTGGATATGTTCACCCTGGTTTAACAGCCTAGCATAATTGAGACTGCATCAATGCAGAGCCATCTCTGAACACAGATCTGCAGTGTCTGCCAACATCAGGGTTATAACATCCTATACACGAGTTTGCATTTGAGAGTCCTATTAAATAATCTAGTTGACACTTAATTAGTGGATTGAATGGCCCCATTGCTGAAAGATAAATGGACAATATATTTGCCTTCGATAGAATCAGGTTACATATTGTTCTGGGCACATTTATTACTTTATTTTCATTGCTTGGAGGTCATTTGAGCTTTATGCTGCAAAATCATGAAAATGCTATAAATGTTATTTGTTCGAAGCATCCTTCCTCAATCTGATTTTGAAGTCTGAAAGGATGCATTGTTGGCGCTGGGGGTTGCCAGTAATGCATGTATTGTTCTTCCAAAGGGAGCATAAGTAAGTGCAAGAAAGGCAATGGAGACAATGGGGGGGGGGGGGGGGTTGCGATCAGGTTTAGTTTACTTTAGTTTAGATATACAGCATGGATGTAAGGCCTTTGGCCCACCTGGTCTGCACTGACCAGTGATTGCATTTGTTTGTGGAAACAGGCCCTCCTGCCCACTGAGCAGTCATCACCCTGTACACTGGCACTATCTATCCTAGGGGCTCATGTTATCGACCTCCCGGTGGTGAGCACTGTCAACTGACCCCAGTCAGGCTAACAACTACAAACAGAAACAGCAGCAGCAGCACCACAGCTTGGCGCCAACATGGAGCATGAGCCCTATTTAGGGCGGGCACCTGCGGATGTCGAACTGGATGGCATCACCCTGCTGCGGACTTCTGCTGCCTCAAAGGCAAGAAGAAGAAGTTCAGCACAGCCAATGTGGGCCAAAGGGCCTGTTCCTGTGATGTACTTTTCTGTATTCTATGATTAAGAGTGGTTTCCAGAATAGTACGATCAGAGCAATTATAGAAACATAGAAATTAGGTGCAGGAGTAGGCCATTCGGCCCTTCGAGCCTGCACCGCCATTCAATATGATCATGGCTGATCATCCAACTCAGTATCCCGTACCTGCCTTCTCTCCATACCCTCTGATACCCTTAGCCACAAGGGCCACATCTAACTCCCTCTTAAATATAGCCAATGAACTGGCCTCAACTACCTTCTGCGGGAGAGAATTCCACAGATTCACCACTCTCTGTGTGAAAAAAGTTTTCCTCATCTCGGTCCGAAAAGATTTCCCCTTTATCCTTAAACTGTGACCCCTTGTTCTTGACTTCCCCAACATCGGGAACAATCTTCCTGCATCTAGCCTGTCCAACCCCTTAAGAATTTTGTACGTTTCTATAAGATCCCCCCTCAATCTTCTAAATTCTAGCGAGTACAAACCGAGTCTATCCAGTCTTTCTTCATATGAAAGTCCTGACATCCCAGGAATCAGTCTGGTGAACCTTCCCTGTACACCCTCTATGGCAAGAATGTCTTTCCTCAGATTAGGAGACCAAAACTGTACGCAATACTCCAGGTGTGGTCTCACCAAGACCCTGTACAACTGCAGTAGAACCTCCCTGCTCCTATACTCAAATCCTTTTGAGTATAGGCGGTGGTGAAGACGCGGTGAACAATACACGGAGGGCCGGGCCGGGCCGGTGGGTTGCAGCAACGTTTACAAACCTCGGTCACAGCTCACGCCCGGACCCAGGCATAATTTCCCGCCGCTGGACCTCTCCTTCCCTCCCTCCCTCCCTTCCCTCCCTTCCTTCCCTCCCTCCAATCCCTGCCCTCCCTCCCTCGCACCCTTCACTCCCTCCCTTCCCTCCCCTCCCTTCTCTCCTTCTCCCCTCAGACTCCGCCAAACACACACACACACACACAGCATGTCCGGCAGATCCTTCCTCTCTCTTTTCCCTTCTCTCCCCTCCCTTTGCCGAAACCCTCCCTTAGACTGATAGGGGGGACTGATAGGGCAGTCTGAAGAAGGGTTTCGGCCCGAAGCGTTACCTATTTCCTTCGCTCCATAGATGCTGCTGCACCCGCCGAGTTTCTCCAGCATTTTTGTGAATCCCTAGACCTAGTACAATGAGCGTCCACCGAGGGTCACCCGGAGACGTGACCGCGGAACCTCTCCGGGCGACCCTCGGTGGACGCTCACTGTACTAGGTCTAGGGATTCCTACTCTCCCGGGCAATATACCCTCCCTTTTTTCCAGGACCGTAAATGTCCGACTTTCTGTGTTTGTGCTTTTTTTTAAATTCTATTTTATTTTTAATATGTTTTATTATTTATTATTTTTTTATTTTTATGATACTGACTGTAAAGGGAAATTCATTTCGTTGTCTCTAATTGAGACAATGACAATAAATTTGAATACAATACAATACAATACAATGCAACTCTGGTCACATCACGGTGAAGGAGCGTGTGTGTGGCCCGGACATTGAACTGATTGCTGTGGGTCTCCGCTTATGCTGTGTGCCCTAGGGATTCTCACACGCCACTGCAGTGGCTGTTTATGTTTAATCTTTATGTAGTTTTGTATCTTGTTGCTTTTATGGTATAACTGTATGGTAAATCAAATTTCATTGTACATCGGTACACGTGACAATAAAGGACCATTGAACCATTGAATCTTTGAACCATTGATCTAAACTAAACTAAGATCATTACAACTCAAGTTAAATACACAAATTAATAACTCGGGAGTGGTGACGTTACCAAACGTCGGCACACTGGTGCAGCTGGTACACTTGCAGCCTGACAACGCCAGAGACCCAGTTTGTTCCTTCCCTCGGGTGCTGTCTGTGTGGAGTTTGCACCTTCTCCCTGTGACAGAGTGGGTTACGTCCGAATGCTCTGGTATCCTGCCACACCCCAAAGACATACAGGTTTGTAGGTTAATTGGCCTCTGTAAATTGCCCCTTTTGTGCAGGGAGTAGATGATAAAGTAGGATAATATAGAACGAATGTGAAGCAGCGATTGATGGTTGGCATGGATACAGTAGGCTGAAGAGCTTGTTTGCATGCTGCAGCTCTACACTAAAACCAAACTGAATGTGAGGTGGCATTACATTTTGCATCGGACTGTGATCTGCAATCTGGAGGCATGGTTAACATAGAAAAGTCTGTTAGACAGTTAAAAATAGCACACGTTAAAATGCATTACTGGAGCTTTAAGTGATTATCTGTGATTTAATCTGCTAAATAAATGGGAACTAACTCAATTCTTCTTGCATTTACCACTAATCTTGAACAAGCCAAACATGTTTATCTTCTGCAGGTCGTGATGAGTTGCAGTGGTGAAACTTCAGAATGGCTTGTCCTGAAAATAAATAGTTTGTCACAGAGGAGTAATTTTCTGGTTTGGCCTCTGCACCTTTGGCTCATGGCAATGCAAGTCTACTGGCAGTAATGGAACAGTGATAACCTCAGGCAATGATCATTGGATACAGTGCGGGAAGCTGGATCATAACACGGTGATTTCTGGGAGCTGCTCTGAACCGTAAATGATAATGGAGAAGTTATATCTTGGCATTGAGAGGGGGAGGAGACCACGGCTTGTCTGGGGCAGTTTTATGGACCATGCAGATATGGCATTGATTAAGGTATGAAGCGGAAAGTGATTGATGATTAGTGGGCTTAGGGTTCAGCCACTCCTGGAGCAAGGGAGCACAGACTTCATCAACAGATCGAGAGGATGTCTCTGGGGTATTTGCATGCTCCCCCTGTGACCACATGGGCTTCCTTCAGGTGCTCCGGTTTTATCCCACATCCCAACAACATGTGGATTTGTAGGTTAATTGGCCTCCAAGTTGCGTCTTGCGTACGGAGTGGATGAAAAGATGGGGTAACACAGATACTTTGTTTAGAGGGGGAAGGAATGGGGAGTTATGTGAGGAGTGGGACATCTGCTTCTCTAGGTTAGGTGGGTTAGGTTGGGGTTATTATTGTTATGTTACTGAGGTACTGTGAAAAGCTTTGGAGCAAGATTCTGGGGGTCTTATAACAAAAATATACAATTCTTAAGGGATTGGACAGGCTAGATGCAGGAAAAATGCTGGGGAAGTCCAGAACCAGAGTCACAGTGTATAAGGGGTAGGCCATTTAGGACCAAGATGAGGAAAACGTTTTACAACCAGAGAGCTGTGAATCAGTGGAATTCTCTGCCACAGAAGGCAGTGAAGGCCAATTTACTGGATGTTTTCAAGAGAGAGTCAGATAGAGCTCTTGGGGCTAACGAAATCAGCAGATATGGGATCATACGGAATGGCGGTGCTGGCTTAAAGGGCCGAATGGCCTACTCCTGCACCCTATTTTCTATGTTTCTAAAAAAGTATTCTTGGGGCTAGAAACTCCAGCCCATTTTTTCATGAACTCTGGAAACCTGTCAGCAACTACAATGTTTACAGACAGTTCACAACCCCCTTGCAGTGACCCATGTTAAGAAGGTAACACGTGTATGGTCCAGACATGAGAAATGGCAATGGATACATTTACATCAGGAACTACTCAATGGGTCAGGCACCATCTATGAACAGAGGTGCGTCTGACCTGCTGAGTATTTCAAGCATTTACTACGACTTCCAATAGTTAATGTATTTTCTATCTGTGTCATGTTTAACCTGACTTTACATTTGTTCATTTGTCATTTTTTTCTGATGAAGGGTCTTTGATTGGATACATTAATCCTGTTTCTCTTTCCATGATGCTGCTTGACCTGCTGGATGTTTGTATTTATTTTTCACGTCTTCTATGCTCCCTTCAATTGTCAATTTAGTTTATTTAGAGATACAGCATGGAAACAGGCCCTTCGCCCCTCTGTTCCCTACCCCCCCCCCCCCCCCCCCCCCAACCTTCCATCACCCCTTCTCACTATTTCTATGTTATCCCAATTTCCCAACAACATCCTACACACTGGGCCAATTAACCTACAACCCCACATGTTTGGGGCTCCTTGTACATCAGTCTATGAAAGTAACCATGCAGGTACAGCAGGCAGTGAAGAAAGCAAATGGCATATTGGCCTTTATAACAAGAGGAATCGAATATTGGAGCAAAAAGGTCCTTCTGCAGTTGTACAGAGCCCTCGTGAGACCACACCTGGAGTATTGTGTGCAGTTTTGGTCCCTTAATTTGAGTATGGACATTCTTGCTATTAAGGGAGTGCAGCGTAGGTTTACAAGGTTAATTCCCGGGATGGCGGGACTGTTATATGCTGAGAGAATGGAGCAGCTGGGCTTGTACACTGGAGATTCGAAGGATGAAAGGGTTGAAATATTGAAATATATAAGATTGTTAACGGCTTGGACACGCTAGAGGCAGGAAACATGTTCCCGATGTTGGGGGAGTCCAAAACCAGGGGTCACAGTTTAAGAATAAGGAGTAAGCCATTTAGAACGAAGACGAGGAAACAGTTTTTCTCCCAGAGAGTGGTGAGTCGGTGGAATTCTCTGCCTCAGAGGGAGGTTCTCTGGATGCTTTCAAGAGAGAGCTAGATAGGGCTTTTAAAAATAGCGGAGTCAGGGGATATGGGGAGAAGGTAGGAATGAGGTAATGATTTGGGATGATCAACCATGATCACATTGAATGGCGGTGCTGGCTCGAAGGGCCAAATGGCCTACTGCTGCACCTCTTGTCTATTGTCTATAGTTGACGCAAAAGTGGGATAAGATAGAGCTGGTGTGAACAGGTGATCGATGGTCGGCGTGAACATGGTGGACCAAAGGGTCTGTGTGTCTGCTGTATAACCAAACCAAACTAAACTAAACCAAACTAAATATAACCAAACATTGGAGATGAATATTTACCTCAAATCTTAACATTGAGCATTTTAATTTCATGTGATTATCCATCATCCCAAAAACTTATTAACATCTTGGATTTTAACCTTCATTCAGATGCAATGATTCAATTTAGTATAAATTGTTATTCTTATAAATATATTGCGAATAAAATATTTAGTGGCAGAAGATGTCATCCTATTTTGGATGCAGTTATTTTAATCACACTTTGATGTTGCTTCTATTTAAATACCCAAGAGCTGGGGGGATATTTCAAGGACATTGTCCATTGCATCAGACTCCAGGTACTTAGTAGGCATTTAACAAGCTGAAGTGGACATGTATTAAGAAGGCCAAAAAATTCAGTCACCTCCACAAATTATGATTACTCAGGATGCTTTCCTCTGCTTCTGTTTACCCGCAGAATTGTTCTAATGGCAGGCTCATGGTGAAATCAATTACAGGAATTGGCTGGCATAAATTACCGAATCAGGTGGTATGAGATACATTAGCTGTTGCAAAGGAAATAAGTAGTCTTTAAAATCTCCCTGAGTTAATGGTGAGATGCACTGATATTAAACCAGTTCAGTTCACACAAGGTCTGAACAGGTTTGTGGATGCTCTTGGCTACATCCACAACTTTGCAATTTCTTGCCATCTTGGATGGAGCTGTTCCCATAACCATGCTGTGATGCATCCTGATTGAATGCTTTCTACGACGCATCGTAGAGGTTGGTGAGGGTTGTTGGGGACATGTCCATGTGGAGTTTGCATATGACTGCTGAAGATATACACACATTCCTGGAACAGCACATATTTCGCTTGGGCAGCTTACAAACCCAGCGGTATGAATGTTGATTTTTGTAACTTCAGGTATTCCTGCATTCCATCCTCTCCCCTCTCTCGCCACTTCCCCACATTAGTCATCCTACCAGTTCCGCCGTTGACATCCTTGTATCCCTCTTGTTGTTACATCGCCCTCAACAATGGGCCATTATGGGCTCTTGAGGTCATTTGTTTCCAGCCCTGATTTGTTTTGGACTTTTCTCACCTCTAGTTTATTCCCTATCGTCCCTCCATCTCGAGTTTCAGTCTCAATGAAGGGTTATGACCCGCAAGGTCACCTATTCCTTTTTTCTCTAGAGATGCTGCCTGACCCGCTGAGTTACTCTAGCATTTAGTGTCTTATCTTCGGTATAAACCAGCATCTGCAGTTCCTTCCTGCACATTCTATGACCACATTGGTTTTCCCATGTGCTCCAGTTTGTTCCCACATCCCCAACGTTTAGTTCAGTTTTGTTTATTGTCACAGTTACAGTGAAAACCTACAGTGGAAATATGCTGGTAAGTCAATTGGCTACTTCCTGTACATTGCCCCCGGTGCTTGTGGGTGGCAGGACAATCAACGTAGCATGGATGAACATGTGAGAGAGAATGGGTTTCATGAAATGAGGAAGAATGGCACATTGATGTGTCTTGAATGTGTAGACTCATTTGACCGAATAACCATCTTCTGTGTAGTAAGCAAATGTAATAAGTATGAGATTCAACCCAATGTTTTTCTGGAGTTCATTCAGTATTGACTGGATTTAATTTAGTTTAGTTTAGAGACACAGTGCGGACGCAGGTCCTGTGGCCCACCAAGTCCTCGCCGACCAGCGATCCCATACGCTAGCACTATCCTACACACTGGGGACAATTTATCAAACCCAGGTCTCTGGCACAATAAGGCAGCAACACAACTGCTGCACCACCATGCCACCCAACTATAAATGTATTACAATTAATTGATAGCGTTATGGATTATTGTTTATTTATTTGTGCTTTTACATGAATGAGGCTGTGAAGGTGTAGCAAGTAACTAGCATTCCCCATACACTATTTCTATCTTACAGACTGGGGGCAATTTACAGAAGCCAATTAACCCTACAAACCTGTACATCTTTGGAATGTGGGAGGAAACGGAGTACCCGGAGAAATCCCACGTGGTCTTAGGGAGAACGCACAAACTCCGTGCAGACAGCACCTGTAGTCAGGATTGATCCTGAGTCTCTGATGCTGTGAGGCAGCATCTCTACTGCTGCGCCACTGTGCCACCCTGAAAAAAACAAATAATAATACTACTCGGTAATCCACACCCTAGTTCAGTTTGGCCACCACTGGCCTCCCTATGATTTGTTAGGCATTTGCTTTCGCTGGTTGCCCTCTTGTGTCATTCAGCCTAAGCATGGTCCACTCATGGATCCATTGGAATGCAGCCCGGACAGTTCCAAACCTCCTGCACCCAGAATCCACCAAATAATTCGAACGTGGCCAAACCCAGCCCGAAACCTCCATATGTATCAGGAAGGAATGGCAAATGCTGGTTTACACCAAAGATAGTCACAAAATGCTAGGCTAACTCAGCGGGCCAGTCAGCATCTTTGGAGAGAGAGAATGGGTGAAATTTCAGTCCACAATTATGCTCTCCCCATCCATCGAACAAATTAAAACCCTCGGTGCTTTAGAAATAAAATAGTCACTATCTAGGCAAGAAGAATGAGCACATTTGATGTAAGGGTAGACACAAAAAGCTTGAGTAACTCAGCAGGATAGCCAGCATCTCTGGAGAGAAGGAATGGGTGCCGTTTTGGGTCAGACTAGTCAGGGGAAAAGGAAACAAGAGATATAGACATATAATGGTGATGGTGGAATTATATTTACTACCACTCAATGCTCATTACCAACCCGAGAAAAATGAACTGATTCTACAGTACATGAATATATATTCGGGAGAGTTGCATGAAGGAAATAATGAACCTTAAGATTCGTCGAAGATACATTATTCGCAACGACCAAATCAATAATATTAAAGAAATATTGCAAGGAAACAAACTTTTTAAAGTAAAATTGAATATATTTAGTAGAACAATAATAGGTAAATATGTAAATAGGTAAATATATATTAATTGTAAATAACAATGAGTAAATATGGTTAAAATATATATAGGGGCTGTGCTGGACTGCTGGACTGCTGGAGTGCTGGAGTACTGGACTGCTGGACTGCTGGTCTGCTGGTCTGCTGGACTGCTGGACTGCTGGTCTGCTGGACTACTGGACTGCTGGACTGCTGGACTGCTGGAGTGCTGGACTGCTGGTCTGCTGGTCTGCTGGAGCGCTGGACAGCTGGACTGCTGGTCTGCTGGACTGCTGGTCTGCTGGTCTGCTGGTCTGCTGGACTGCTGGAGTGCTGGACTGCTGGAGTGCTGGACTGCTGGTCTGCTGGAGCGCTGGACAGCTGGACTGCTGGTCTGCTGGTCTGCTGGACTGCTGGAGCGCTGGACTGCTGGACTGCTGGTCTGCTGGTCTGCTGGAGCGTTGGACTGCTGGTCTGCTGGACTGCTGGACTGCTGGTGTGCTGGTCTGCTGGAGCGCTGGACTGCTGGTCTGCTGGACTGCTGGACTGCTGGTCTGCTGGAGCGCTGGACTAGTGGTCTGCTGGTCTGCTGGACTGCTGGTCTGCTGGACTGCTGGACTGCTGGTCTGCTGGAGCGCTGGACTAGTGGTCTGCTGGACTGCTGGACTGCTGGACTGCTGGTCTGCTGGAGTGCTGGAGAGCTGGACTGCTGGACTGCTGGACTGCTGGAGTGCTGGACTGGTGGTCTGCTGGACTGCTGGAGCGCTGGACTGCTGGTCTGCTGGACTGCTGGAGTGCTGGTCTGCTGGAGTGCTGGACTGCTGGACTGCTGGACTGCTGGACTGCTGGAGTGCTGGGTGCTGCTCATGGGGTTGGAACCCTGGAGTGCTGCTGGTGTGGTTTCTCGTGAACCCTGGACTGCTGCTCGTGGTTGCTGCCTTCCTCGGTGGCAGAGCTGCCCCAAACCATTGGGCTCCACTTTGCACCACCTCGCCGTCTGCCTCTTCAAGGGCTTGGTCTTGTCGGCAGCCAGTCTCTCCACAGCTCTCTGCTGACCCCGCCTGTTCCCATCGTTCGTACGGGCCTGTAGCTGCTAAACGCTGGTGTGAGACTTTAGAGGATTTTAATTGGAAATGGTGAAGCCAGAGGAAGGAATGTTAATGGAGGCAGGCAGGAGGGGAGAAATGGGAGTGGCCAGTAGACACAAAATGCTAGAGAAAGTCAGCGGGCGAGGCAGCATCTATGGAGAGAAGGAATTGGTGACATTTCAGGTCGATACCCTTCTTTAGTCAGGGGAGGGGGTAGGACAAAGAAAGAATGTAGGCGGAGACAGTGGGACCAGTGAGGGAGATGTGAAGGGGGGAATGAAGCAAGAGAGCAAGGGCTACCAGAAGTTAGAGAAGTCAATGTTCATATCGCTGGGGTGTAAACTACCCAAGTGAAATATGAGATGCTGATCCTCCAATTTGCACTGGGCCTCACTCTGACAATGGAGGAGGCCCAGGAGAGAAAGGACAGATTAGGAATGGGGGGGGGGGAGTTGGTGCTGGGCCACCGGGAGATCAGGTTGGCTAAGACGGACTGAGCCGAGGTGCTCAGCGAATGATCACCGAGCCTGCACTAGGTAGCGCCAATGTAGAGAAGTTGGCACCTGGAACAGCGGATGCAGTGATGAGGTTGGAGGAGGTGCAAGTGAATGTCTGCCTCAACTGTAAAGACTGTTTGGGTCCTTGAATGGATTCGAGGGGGGAAGGTAAAGGTACAGGTGTTGCATCTCCTGCGATTGCAGAGGAAAGTGCCTGGGGAGAGGGTGTTTTGGGTGGGAAAGGACGAGTTGAGCAGGTAATTACGGAGGAAATGGTCGCTGTGGAAAGCAGAAAGTGGTGGAGATGGGAAAATATGGCCAGTAGTGGGATCGCTTTGGAGGTGGTTCCCCCTCCCCCCTCTCTTAACGTCCCGAGTCCCCCTTATACTCACCTTCCACCCCATCAGCCGTTGCATACAGCATATAGATGCTGTGGGCCGAGCATCGAAAATGTGTCTAGAATTTAACTATCGTGACCCATGTCTCAGAAATACATTAAATTTTGCACAGATTTAGATAAAATATAATTGAGAAAAAAGTCATAACTCGTCAGTGCCAAAAGTTGCACATTATTTAATTAAATTAATTCGAAAATTAAATCAAAAAAGTAAGTGGCATCTAGTGTCCAATGCCCATATTACACCATGGGGAGCCTAATTCCATGCTGCAGTCACTTTAAACCATATATTCTTATACTGTGTGTGTGTGTGTGTGTGTGTGTGTGAGAGTGTGTGTGTGTGTGTGTGTGTGTGTGTGTGTGTGTGTGTGTGTGTGTGTGTGTGTGTGTGGTCGAAGTGACAGCTGCCAGCCCAATAATCCATTTGGCCCACAATGTCCCTACTAGCCCTCTGGAAACCAGACCCTTCGGCCTGCAACACCATGCTAGCGCTCCAGCAATATTGGAATTGTTGGAGAGGTGGAATGTTGCGTTGGGGGACCAGCCTTGCCGTGTGAAGCTGGGATCCAATGGGTCCCACATAGTAACTTTATAGACAAATCAATTGAAAAACAAAATTATCAGCAAGGTTAGCAATACCTATATTCCTTGGAAACCTTGTTATTGTTTTGATGTAATTAGGAGGCAGCCATGATCCCAGGGTCCTCGCTGCCTAGCGACCATAAAACAAAGTGCGGGATTGGTCAATTTGCGTCCGAACTCAAAGTCAAATGTGCATTGATTGGACAATTACTACTCGGAAAAAATTAAGGTTTTTCTCATATTTAAAAAATCTGCATGTTTTGGTCTTGACGAGTTTCAGGTATGATTTATATAATATTTATACATAATATGTTAAAAATTCAGGTAGATCCGTGAGTTGGGTCACGAACTTGAACGAAAAAGCTCCTCCGCCCACAGCCTAACATCCTCCAACATTTTTGCCACCTCCAAAGGGAGTCCACTGCTGGCCGTATCTTCCCATCTCCACCCCTTTCTGCTTTCCACTTAGGAAACCTGAACGGAAATCTCTGGAGACTTTGCGCCCCACCCAAGGTTTCCGTGCGGTTCCCGGAGGTTTTTGACAGTCTCCCTAATGGTCGAAAGTGCTTTTCCGTTTCTTCTATGTACCGCCGATTATTTCAAAAAATTCAAAACCGGCCGCGATTAAAAATAGGTTGCCGTTTAAAAAATCGGTGATAGGTTGCAGGTAGTGGAAGGCTACCGGCAACCTCCGGCAACCACCTTCAACTAGCATCGCAACCGACTTAGACTAAAAAATTACCGATTTTTAAAACGGCAACCTATTTTTAGTCGCGGCCGATTGTGAATTTTTTAAAATAATCGCCGGAACATAGAAGAAGCGGAAACCACTTTCGACCATTGGGGAGACTGACAAAAACCTCCGGGAACCTCCGGTAACTGCACGGAAACCTTGGGTGGGGCGCAAAGTCTCCAGAGGTTTCCGTTCAGGTTTCCTAAGTGGGACAGGGGCATAGGCACTTTTCTCTGCAACTGCAGGAGATGCAAGACCTGTCCCTTTACCTTTCCCCCTCGACTCCATCCAAATGACCCAAACAGTCTTTCCAGGTGAGGCAGAGGTTCACTTGCACCACCTCCAACCTCATCTACTGCATCCGCTGTTCTAGGTGTCAACTTCTCTACATTGGCGAGACCAAGCACAGACTCGGCAATCATTAGCTGAACATCTCGGCTCAGTCCGTCTCAACCAAGCTGATCTCACGGTAGCCCAGCACTTCAACTCCTCCTCCCATTCCGAATCTGACCTTTCTGTCCTGGGCCTTCTCCATTGTCAGAGAGAGGCCCAGCACTAATTTGAGGAACAGCACCTCATAAAGTGCATTCAGAAAAAGCTGGTTAGAAATTTTTGCAAAGTAATAAAAAATAAAGAACTGAAATATCACATTTACATAAGAATCACAAATATCAAATTTACATGTATTTACATTTACCCTTTGCTATGACACTCAAAATTGCTTGGGATCATCCTGTTTCTATTGATTATCCTTGAGATGTTTCTACAACTTGATTGGAGTCCACCAGTGGTAAATTAAATTGATTGGACATGGTTTGGAAAGGCACACATCTGTCTGTATAAGGTCCCACAGTTGACAGTGCATGTCAGAGCAAAAACCAAGCCATGAAGACAAAAAAATTGTCTGTAGATCTCCGAGACAGGATTGTGTCGAGACACAGATCTGGGGAAGGGTATAAAACAATTTCTGCAGCATTGCAGGTCCAGAAGAGCACAGTGCCCTCCGTCATTCTTAAATGTAAGAACTTTGGAATCACCAGGACTCCTCATAGAGCTGGCCGCCCGGCCAAACCGAGCAATCGGGGGAGAAGGGCCTTGGTCTGGGAGGTGACCAAGAACCTGATGGAGCTCTGACAGACAGAGCGCCAGAGTTCCACTGTGGCAATGATAGAACCTTCCAGAAGGACAACTATATCTGCAGCCCTCCACCAATCAGGCCTTTATGGTAGAGTGGCCAGACGGAAGCCACTCCTCAGTAAAAGGCACATGACAGCCCGCTTGGAGTTTGCCAAAGGCATGAGAAACAAGATTCTCTGGTCTGATGAAACCTAGATTGAACTCTTTGGTCTGAATGCCAAGCATCACGTCTGGAGGAAACCAGGCACCGCTCATCACCTGGCCAATACCATACCCACAGTGAAGCATGGTGGTGGCAGCATCATGCTGTGGGGATGTTTTTCAGCGGCAGGAGACTAATCAGGATCCAGGGAAAGTGGAACAGAGCAAAGTACAGCGAGATCCTTGATGAAACCCTGCTCCAGAGCATTCTGGACCTCAGACTGGAGAGGAGGTTCACCTTCCAACAGCACATAGCCAAGACAACGTAGGAGTGGCCATGACAAGTCTGTGAATGTCCTTGAGTGGCCCAGCCAGAACCCGTACTTGAACCCGATCGAACATCTCTGGAGGGACCTGAAAATAGCTGTGCATCGACACTCCCCATTCAATCTGACAATCTGAAAGGTCTGAATACTTATGTAAATGTGATATTTCAGTTATTTCTTTGCAAAAATTTCTAAATACCTGTGTAGATGGATGTAAAAAAAGAAATGACTAGGGCTGTAACGTAACAAAATGTGGAAAAAGTGAAGGTGTCTGAATATTTTCTGAATGCATTGTATTTCACTTGGGTAGTTTACACTCCAGCAGTATGAACATTGACTTCTCTAACTTCAGATAGCCCTTGCTCTCTCTCTCTCTCTTCATTTCACCCCTCACCCCACACACCTTCTCAGTTCTGCCACTAGTTCCACTCTCTTCTTTGTCCTACCCACAGCCTCGGACGTTCTTTTAGGAAGGAGATGAGGATAAATTTCTTTAGTCAGAGGGTGGTGAATCTGTGGAATTCTTTGCCACAGAGGGTTGTGGAGACCAAGTCAGTGGATATTTTTAAGGCAGAGATAGATCGATTCTTGATTAGTGTGGGTATCAGGGGTTATGGGGAGAAGGCAGGAGAATGAGGTTAGGAGGGAGAGATAGATCAGCCATGATTGAATGGTGGAGTAGACTTGATGGGCCGAATGGCCTAATTCTGCTCCGAGTACTTATGACCTTATGACCTATCCGCTCCCCTGACATCTGAAGGGTCTCGACCCCTCTCCAAAGATGCTGCATTTTGTGTCTACCTTCGATCTTACCAGCCACTGCAGTTCTTTCAGTTCCCTAGGGTGCCATTCTTCCAATACATGTCCCAGTCTCGCTGGAGGTGGTGGCATTGCTCCCAATGTGCTCCAATGCAGCATGGTCACTGGCACAGCAGCAATGCAGTCGGCACTCTATCACGCAGCAGATTGTTTTCCCTAAAGCAGCCCACGTGCACCAATGTTATTCACACTGCAGCTCCACTGGAGCCAACGCAGCCCAGTTGCACATTTGCCCCTGCTGCTGCAGCCCAGCTGTGTCATCCATGGCCTGGGGCATGAGAGGCCAAGTCCTTGGGATATGGATAATGATTATTAATGATAAAAGATTCCGGGGAGAGGGCAGAAGAATTTGGTTGAGAAGGAAAAATGAATCATCCGCGATAGAATGGCAGAAATGGGCCTAATTCTGCCCCTATGTCTCGTGGTCTTTATGTGGTCTTGAGGAGGCAGTTGAAGTCGAAGATCTAGGTGTGTAATATTTCAACCACGGCGCTGATTATAAAGACCATGGCGATCGTGCCGACGATGGTTGTTACGCGTCTGAGCAGTCGCCGGTTGATGGGGCGGTGCACCACTGGCTTCTCGGGCGTCTCGATGTGGAAGGAGGCAACCCTACGCCCATGCACCCAGCAGCGGTAGATGCCGCGGTCGGAGGGCATCACACTTTTGATTTCATACATGCCGCCCATGGCGTCGACCAGCCGGTGTCTCCCGTCACTGCTGCCACCTTGGGTGATAAAGGTGGAGTCGCGCTGCCATAGAACGGGCGTGTACACCGACGCCCCCGGGCATGTCATCCGGGCGTTGTCACGGATGCCGTGGTACGTCGACTGCACAAGAGTTGTACGCGGCTCCATCCAGTCGAACACAGGCTCCCGACCACACCACCACCGCCACCATTCGCCAATCTCCAGCAACAGAAGATTGGCTGCGATCTCCAATGGTTGTTGCTCCTTCTTGCACGGCTGGCGGCACCATTGGTAGTGGAGCTCAGCGCCGCGCCGGGGCAAGGACTGCCCAATGAATAGCTCCATTAGCCCGCAGGGCAAGGTGATGCCATTCACCTCCAGTGCCTCGTCCTCGTCCTCGTCCTTGGCGGTGTAGCTAAGTTTGGCGTAACAGAAGCCCATCACCTTCTGCTCCCCGATTACGTTACACCGGTTACATTCCTGCCATGGTCCCCAGCGGGTGTAGAGCTTGACCATGTGCTGGGAAGAGCCCACGTTCACCCTCAGGGTCTGGTTTGTCAGAATGCTCTGCCCCAGCCCTTGGTGGGACACGTAAACCAGAGACGAGTCCTGCACATCCACCTGGTAGGCGGCTAGGGTGGAATTAGCCGACTTACACAGGTACAGGCCCGTGTCTGAGGTCTTCGCCGTGTCCATGATCAAGGAGCCTCGATGTAGATCGGCTCGGCTTCCCAGATCGCCCATCGGCCCTTGGTACACCGTCAAGTGCCCGGATGTGATGAAGGTGCTGGGTTGGGTTTGAGGCTGGCTGAGGTCCTGGTACTGCCAGTACACAGAGCCTGCTGGTACTTCTGTGGCACTCGGGCAACGCAGGCTGAGCGGATTGCTCGATAGGAAGGCCAGGGAGCAGGGGGCTTTGCCCGAGCAGTTAGCCCAGTCGTCCTGGTTTAGGAAGTTGGGCAAGCCGCCTATTAGAAACAGCATGCCCAGAATGAAAAGCAATACATTTTCATTCCACATCTTCACTGATGGTTCGTCCAGGTGACTGTGGGCTGGAGCAGGGACGTAACTGTCACATCAACTATCCCCTGACCTCATCAATGGGCCCTTGTGACCCCCGTGACCTCATCAAGTGACCTCATCAATTCCCATTAGTTTAGTTTAGAGTTTCGAGCATGGAAACAGGCCCTGTGACCCCGACCATCAATCATCGTCACACTATTTAGCCCACTTTCTCATCCTCTCCCTACACATTAAGGGCAATTTCTTTTACAGAGGCCAATTAACCTACAAACCCACACCTTCTTTGGGATGTGGGATATGTCTGGAGCAACTAGAGGAAACCCCTGTGGTCACAGGGAGAGCGTGCAAACTCCACACAGACAGCAACCGACGTTAGGGTTGAACCCAAATCTCTGGCTCTGTGAGGCAGCAGCTCTACCTGCTGCACCACTGTGCTGCCTTATTTCTTCATTGACTCTTTGTTCTCATGTCCTGAGCTACTTTTGTCTGATGATTAGCAGAGGCCCAGAATTGAGATGTTTATATTTTGTTTTTTGTTTATTTCATTTTTCTGCATGTTCATCTAATTTTCCTGTGGACAGTATCTACAGAAGTTTCAACAGTACACAGGACTCGTGGGACTGAGCTCTAGGGGGAGGTTGAGAGAGCTAGGACTTTATTCCCTGGAGAGTAGGATTATGAGGGGTGATCTTACAGAGGTGTCCCAAATCATGAGAGGAATAGATCGGGTAAAGGTAGTCTTTTGCCCAGTGTAAGGGAATCGTGAATCAGTAGACATAGGGTTAAGGTGAGGAGGACCTGAGGGATGACTTTTTTTACACAAAGGGTGGTGGGTGTATGGAACAAAGTGCCAGAGGAGGTAGTTGAGGCAGGCACTATCTCAATTAGGCATTTAGACAGGTACATGGATAGGTAGGTTTAGAGGGCCAAAAGCAGGCATGTGGGACTAGTTTAGAGGCATGTTGGTCAGCGTGGGCAGTTGGGCAGAATGGCCTGTTTCCACGCTGTATGACACGATGCAGTAAATCCCTGGATTACATAGAAATACAGAATTGTGAAGGAACAGATGCTCTCCTGCTTGTGAAACCACACAAGGTCAGTTCAATAACCTCTGGCTGATTAACTCATTGATGCCATCATTGTCATTGAATAGAATTCAACACTATAAGGAGGAATGAGCAACACACCAAGTACTGGAGGAACTCAATGGGTCAGGCAGCATCTGAGGTGGGAGTCCAGATTGAAGTGGCGGAGTATCTGACCAAGGGTGAGGGTGTAGATGATGAAGAGGAGGGGGCCGAGTACGGAGCCTTGGGGAACGCCTTGAGTGACTGCGGCTGTAGCAGAGGTGTGGTTGTGGAGAGAGATGAAGTGGGATCTGTTGGAAAGGTAGGAACGGAGCCAGCTGAGTGCAGAGCCTTCAATGCCGAGGTCTTTGAGTCTGGTGAGCAGGATGTTGTGGTTCACTGTATCGAAGGCTGCGCTCAGGTCGAGGAGGATGAGGATGTTGAGGGAACCAGTGTCAGCAGAGGTGAGGAGGTCGTTGAGGACTTTGAGGAGAGCAGGTTCTGTGCTATGGAGGGGGCGAAAGCCAGATTGGAGGGGTTCAAGTAGGTTATACGCAAGGAGGTGGGAATGAAGTTGCGACGCAACGATACGCTCCAGGGTTTTTGAAAGAAAGGGGAGGTTTGAGATTGGGCGGTAGTTAGAGAGGAGAGATCAAGACCAGGTTTCTTTAAGATTGGTGTAACGGCAGCAGTTTTGAAAGCGGAGGGGACAATTCCTTGGGACAATGAGGAGTTGAAGAGATTAGTGAGGTTGGGGCAGAGAACGGGGAGGCAGGACTTCAACAGGGGAGTGGGGAGAGGGTCGAGGGAGCAGGTAGTGGGTTTGGAAGAGCTGATGAGTTTGGAGATTTCAATAGGGGTGACCAGGTCAAACTGGGAGAGGAAGCAGTGTGGAGGAGGGGTAAGGAGGTCAGTGGAGATGTTGAAAGGAGGGGCCTTGGTAGGTGGTGGAGTAGATGCTGGGGAGTCGGGTACAGGGGATAAAGATTGATAGATGGTGCTGATTTTATCAGCGAAAAAGTGGAGGAATGAGTTGCAGAGATCCAGAGTAGAGGTAGGGAGAGTGTTTGCTCGAGGCTTGAGGAGGTTGCCCACTGTGGTTTAGGCAGGGATCGGTGAATATGGAGGAGAGGTAGGCAGATTTTGCAGCAATGAGAGCATCTTTGTAGTCAGTGAGGTGGAGTTTGTAAGCTTCAAGGTGGACTGTGAGAGATGATTTCTTTGTAAGTCGTTCGAGTTGGCGACCCGTCTGTTTCAGTTTACGAAGTGCAGGTGTGTACCAGGGTGAAGATGTGTTGAAAGTTACGGTTCTTGTTTTGAAGGGGGCCAGAGTGTTGAGGGAGGTAGACAAGGTGCAGTTGAGATGGTTTGTGAGATCATCAGGTGAGATGGGGGCTGAGTCCAGGGGGAGAGTGGTGGAGAGGAGGTCAGAGAGATGGTGGGAATCAATGGATTTCAGATTACGGAAGGTGATTTCTCGGAGGAAGCGGGGGCGAGGTGTCGGAGAAGGGATGGTGAACCGTATAAGCTTATGATCAGAGAGGGGGAAGAGGCAAGGATGGAGGTCGAGTACCGGTTGATTTGTGGAGCATACCAGGTCAAGGATGTGACCTTTGTCATGGGTGGGAAAGGTGACGTGCTGAGTGAGAGAGAAGTTGTCCAGTAAAAAGGCGAATTCAGATGCAAGCTTGCAGGTGGGGGAGTACATGTGAATATTTAAGTCACCAAGTAGCAGCAGACGTGGGGAGAGGGATGAGGCAAGTGTGAGGAGTTCAGTGAAGTCAGATAGGAAGGAGGGGTTTGGTTTAGGTGGCCGGTAAATGAGGATGACTGTCATGGAGGAAAGGGCTTTGAAGGCGAGGAATTCAAATGATGCTACTGGGGGGAAGGTGAGTTAAGTGATACGAAAATTCTGGTTAAAAATAACAGCGAGGCCACCTCCATGGCGGGAGGGGCGGGGCTTGGAAATGTAATTAAATCCAGGTGGGGATGTTTGATTGAGGGAGAAGAAGACATTGGGTTGTTGCCAGGTCTCAGTGAGCAGATGTGGCGACTCATTATCTGCAATCCAGAGTATTGGGTCTGGTGCATCCCATAGGCGGCCTGACCTAGTGTATGAAATCCTGCTACTATTAAGCCAAGTGACAAGGAGGGGCAGTGACGTGACTTTGTTGTGGGTCCCAGCACACATTGGTGTTCTAGGAAATGAAAAGGTGGATAAATTAGCAAAGGAGGCTTTAAAAAAAAGAAACATAGAGGTAAACTTACAATTATCCAAATCTGAAGGAAAACACATTGTGTGCAAGAAAATAAATCAGGAATGGCAACAATACTGGGAACAGGAGACAAAGGGGAGACACCTCTATTCGCTACAAAACAGAGTGGGCATTACAGCAAGAAGAGGGGGGAACAGGAGAGAACAGGTAGTATTAACAAGATTGAGGATAGGACACACTCACCTGAACAGCACATTAAATATGTTGGGAAAACACCCTACTGGGATGTGTGAGGAATGCCATCAGCCGGAAACAGTTCAGCATGCCCTAGTTGCATGTAGGAGATATGAGACAGAAAGAGGAATTATGACCAGTGAAATGAAGAAAATTGGATTGACAGAAATATTAGTAAAGAACATTCTAGAGTGTGGAGGGAAAGGAAAAGGAATAAAGTTGTTGTTTGATTTCTTGAGGGCCTCTGGCCTTATAAAAAGGATATAAGGTGGGTGAAGTGTCTTGCCCAAGGACACAACGACAGTATGCACTCCAAGCGGGATTCGAACCGGTTTGACATCAAGTCTACTCCACCATTCAATCATGATTTATCTATCTCCCCTAACCCCATTCTCCTCCCTTCTCCCCATAACCTGACACCCATACTAATCTCTGCTTTAAATATATCCACTGACTTTGCCTCCACAGCATTCTGTGGCAAAGAATTCAACAGGTTCACCACCCTCTGACTAAAGAAATTCCTTCACTTCTCTTTCCTAAAATAACATCCTTTCTTTGACACCCTTTTGAAGCCCTTGTCAGGAAAATGGAGACATATGTCAGGTGTAGGCAGCTGCGATCAAATTAATCCTGTAAGGAGTAGAAGGTGGCTCATTGGTGGAGTTGCTCCATTACAGTGCCAGAGATCTGAGTTTGATCTTGACTATGGGTGCTGTTTGCATGGAGTTTGTATGTTCTCCCTTTGACTGTGTGTCTTTTCTCTGGGAGCTCTGGTTTCCTCTCGCACGCCAAAGATGTACAGGCTTGTCAGTTAATTGGCTTCTTCAAATTGTGAATTGTTCCTAGTGTGTAGGATAGTGCTGGTGTATGGGGTGATCGCTGGTTGGAGTGGGCACGGTGGGCGGAAGGGCTTTCTTCCACACTGTATCTCTAGAGTCTAAAGATTGAAGTCTAAAGGAGGTAGGAATATGCTCAAGAAGGAGGTTAGGAGGAAAAAATGGACAGATCCTTGGAAGAAAAGGTTAAAAGAGAATCCCTAAACATTAAGTGCATTAACTAGGGAGGAAACAAATTTCCTTAGGGATCAATTTGTATTCTATATGTGGAGCCATTTGAAATGGGCAGGATCTGAAATTACTGCTGCTCATCTGCAATTATTATGGTGAAGAACATGGAAGCTAGTGAGTTCATGGAGGAGAATAAAGTTATCCAGCAACATATCAACAAACAAATGAGAAGATGCTTGCAGATGTGAAGCACAAAAAGGTGGACACATCCACAATGGCCTGACTGAGAGAATTCTGGAACAATGTGGGAAGCAGGTGAATGAGTTTCTGGGGCCTTACTGTGTCTTCATTAGTCATAGGTAAGGTACCAGAAGATTGGAAAATGCTTTGATTTAAGAAGGGCTGCAAGAACAAACCAGGGAACTGCAGGCTGGTGAGCCTTGCAGTGGCGAGAAAGCTACTGGGAGGAATACATAGGATTTGTTTGCATTTGGAAAGGTAAGGACTGATTAGGAATAATCTGCATGACTCTGTGGGAGATAGTGTCTCACAAACTTGATTGAGATTTTGAGGAGATGCCCAAAAGGATTGACATTGTCTATATGGACGAGATCCATTGACAAGGTCCATGGTAGGCTGGTTCAGGTGTGATTACATAGGATCCAGAGTGAGTTAGAAAATTGGGGACAAAATTATACAAACAAGGAACTGCAGATGGTGGTTTACAAAAAAATAAACAAAGTGCTGGAGTAACTCAGGATCCCAACCCGAAACTTCACCTATCCATGTTCTCCAGAGATGCTTTACATTGGAGATGTTTAAAGCCAATTATAATCCCTTACTTAAGAAACTAAATAATTTGATTAAATTCTGGAAAACACTTCCGATGTCCCTAATAGGCAGAATAAACGCTATAAAAATGATCTTTTTACCACAAATCCTATACCTATTTCAGTCAATACCTATATATCTCCCAAAAAAGTTTTTCAAAAAATTGGACTCGGACATTACAAATTTTATATGGGATTATAAATCCCATAGAATACAAAGAACACACCTTAATAAACGAAAAGAGTTGGGGGGTCTAGCGCTCCCTAATTTTATGTATTATAATTGGGCAGTAAATATTAAAAATATGATTCACCTGCTGGACAACTCTGCCCAGCAGGTGGACTGGATTGTAATGGAAAGAGGGGACTGTTCTCCGTGTAATATAGGAGCGACTCTCCTCTCACCAATATATTTGAATAACAAAAATTATAATAAAAATCCAATTATACATAGCACAATTAGAACATGGAAACAAATAAAACAGAATCTAAAATTAAGAAACCTATCTCTTTTAATACCAATAGTTAATAATCCATCGTTTAAACCATCAATTATAGACAAATCATTTATACAATGGGAAAGAATGGGAATCAAAACGCTCGGAGATCTGTATGAATTGGGAAAATTACTATCAACAACTACAACTGAAATATAATTTGAAAAATAATCAATATTTTAAATATCTTCAAATTCGTGATTATCTGAAAAAATATACAAAAGACTATCATAATATGTCTACCGGTTTACTGGATGAAGCAATGAAGACAAAGGCGGAATCAGCTAATCTAATATCGTACCTATATAACATCATCTTAAACATAGAAATACCCACAACTGATGGAATTAGAAGAGACTGGGAACAAGAATTAGCTATAAAATTTTCAAAAGAGAGCTGGGATAATCACTTACTACAGGTGCATAAATGTTCGATCAACGTACGACATACTCTCATCCAATTCAAAACATTACATAGACTATATTATTCAAAAACTAAAATAAATAAACTCTTCCCTAATGTCTCACCCATCTGTGATAAATGTCTGTGTCAAGAAGCTACCATAGTTCATCCCAGTTTGGCAAAAGAATAAATCAGGGAAGGTAGTGCATCCGTGGATAACAAGGGAAATCAGGGATAGTATCAAAGCGAAGGATGATGCGTACAAATTAGCCAGAAAAAGCAGCATACCGGAGGACTGGGAGAAATTCATAGACCAGCAGAGAAGGACAAAGGGCTTAATTAGGAAAGGAAAAATAGATTATGAAAGAAAACTGGCAGGGAACATAAAAACTGACTGCAAAAGTTTTTATAGATATGTGAAAAGAAAGAGATTAGTTAAAACAAATGTAGGTCCCTTGCAGTCAGAAACGGGTGAGTTGATCATGGGGAACAAGGATATGGCGGACCAATTGAATAACTACTTTGGTTCCGTCTTCACTAAGGAAGACATAAATAATCTGCCGGAAATAGCAGGGGACCGCGGGTCAAAGAAGTTGGAGGAATTGAGTGAAATCCAGGTTAGCCGGGAAGTGGTGTTGGGTAAATTAAATGGATTAAAGGCCGATAAATCCCCAGGGCCAGATAGGCTGCATCCCAGAGTACTTAAGGAAGTAGCTCCAGAAATAGTGGATGCATTAGTAATAATCTTTCAAAACTCTTTAGATTCTGGAGTAGTTCCTGAGGATTGGCGGGTAGCAAACGTAACCCCACTTTTTAAGAAGGGAGGGAGAGAGAAAACGGGGAATTACAGACCAGTTAGTCTAACATCGGTAGTGGGGAAACTGCTAGAGTCAGTTATTAAAGATGGGATAGCAGCACATTTGGAAAGTGGTGAACTCATTGGACAAAGTCAGCATGGATTTACAAAAGGTAAATCATGTCTGACGAATCTTATAGAATTTTTCGAGGATGTAACTAGTAGCGTGGATAGGGGAGAACCAGTGGATGTGGTGTATCTGGACTTCCAGAAGGCTTTCGACAAGGTCCCACATAAGAGATTAGTTTACAAACTTAAAGCACACGGCATTGGGGGTTCAGTATTGATGTGGATAGAGAACTGGCTGGCAAACAGGAAGCAAAGAGTGGGAGTAAACGGGTCCTTTTCACAATGGCAGGCAGTGACTAGTGGGGTACCGCAAGGCTCAGTGCTGGGACCCCAGCTATTTACAATATATATTAATGATCTGGATGAGGGAATTGAAGGCAATATCTCCAAGTTAGCGGATGACACTAAGCTGGGGGGCAGTGTTAGCTGTGAGGAGGATGCTAGGAGACTGCAAGGTGACTTGGATAGGCTGGGTGAGTGGGCAAATGTTTGGCAGATGCAGTATAATGTGGATAAATGTGAGGTTATCCATTTTGGTGGCAAAAACGGGAAAGCAGACTATTATCTAAATGGTGGCCGACTAGGAAAAGGGGAGATGCAGCGAGACCTGGGTGTCATGGTACACCAGTCATTGAAAGTGGGCATGCAGGTGCAGCAGGCAGTGAAGAAAGCGAATGGTATGTTAGCTTTCATAGCAAAAGGATTTGAGTATAGGAGCAGGGAGGTTCTACTGCAGTTGTACAGGGTCTTGGTGAGACCACACCTGGAGTATTGCGTACAGTTTTGGTCTCCAAATCTGAGGAAGGACATTATTGCCATAGAGGGAGTGCAGAGAAGGTTCACCAGACTGATTCCTGGGATGTCAGGACTGTCTTATGAAGAAAGACTGGATAGACTTGGTTTATACTCTCTAGAATTTAGGAGATTGAGAGGGGATCTTATAGAAACTTACAAAATTCTTAAGGGGTTGGACAGGCTAGATGCAGGAAGATTGCTCCCGATGTTGGGGAAGTCCAGGACAAGGGGTCACAGCTTAAGGATAAGGGGGAAATCCTTTAAAACCGAGATGAGAAGAACTTTTTTCACACAGAGAGTGGTGAATCTCTGGAACTCCCTGCCACAGAGGGTAGTCGAGGCCAGTTCATTGGCTATATTTAAGAGGGAGTTAGATGTGGCCCTTGTGGCTAAGGGGATCTGAAACTGATAAAAATGTGTTGCCTGCTTTATAACGCAGACAACCGTAATCACATATGTTCCGCAGCTCGAGTGGGGAGGGGAGGAGACTCGGGCACCTGGCACAATTCCAGGAGCCTGACTTCGGTTAACCCTTTCAGCGAACAACTCACTTTTAACAATACTAAAACCATTTACAAATAGTTAAGAGATAAAGAGTGAGGAATATATGTAACTTAATACATGATTAGATTTGATAAGTCGGAATGAAACATATATATATATATATACTGCAACTGGGTGAAATAGAACTTATTTGGAAACGGTACCGACCCCCTAGGGTTTGGGTAATAAAGGCAGCGGGGCTAACCTTTTAACATCTACGCCGGAAGCGATATAGATGTCGTACCCCACAGACGAGTGGGTCACTCACTACGGTGTCCGAAACTCAGACACCGTAAATTTATTTGATATACTTTTTTTTTTATTATCACAATATGTCACATCTATGTGTTTTCTTTTCAAGGACAATCGCAGAGGGGAACTACCAAGGAAGTCTATATTATAAATGCTCCCAAAATAACCAGAGTCCTGAGGTATGAATGCACCATAATAAATAAGGTCATCAAAATAGGTAGAAATGTATGACGACAATCAAAAGAAAATGGGAGGAATCACACTATGTAGTTGGAATATAAGGGGTATTAATGAACCTATTAAAAGGGGCAAGATACTAGCTCAGTTGAAATCATACAACACGGATATTTCGTTTCTACAGGAAACGCATCTTAAACATCAAGATCAGACGAGACTGAGGGCGAACTGGATAGGCCAAACATTTCACTCTTCATTTACTTCCAAATCTAGAGGTACCGCTATCATTATTCGTAAAGGAATTCCATTTAAATCAAAGAATATTATTTCAGATAAGGAAGGGAGATACCTTATAGTAACAGGAGAGATCAATAATACGCCAATTACGTTGGTAAACATATATGCGCCCAATTTTGATAACCCTCAATTTTTTAATAAAATTCTGAATATAATTGCAGAATGTAATTATCAAAATGTCATAATTGGAGGAGACTTTAACTGTGTTTTAGACCCTTATCTAGATAAATCGATGCAAAAACAAAAAGGTAATAGGAAATCTAAAACCAGTGAACTTTTACATACATATATGGAAAACACAAATATAGTAGATGTGTGGAGGATTGCAAACCCGACGGGAAGGGATTATTCGTTTTATTCAACGGTGCATAAAACATACTCACGGATAGACTATTTTCTTGTGGATACAAAATTAATTCCGCACACTATGAACCCTAAATACCACACTAATGCGATCTCAGACCACTCCCCGTTAACTTTTGTTTTAAAACTAGAAGGAATGTCTATGAATAAATCGTTCTGGAGGTTTAACTCGCACATTTTAAAAGACCCACAAGGGAGTATATATCTAAAAAAACAGATGGACCTATTTTTTGAGATAAATGATACACCAGATATATCCCCCACGCTATTATGGGAATCCTTCAAAGCATTTATTAGAGGAGTCATTATTTCATTTCAAGCTTATCAAAATAAAAAGAATAAGAATGAACAAAGACATTTAGAAGAACAAATAAAACAATTAGATACAGATAATGCTAAAGATCCAACTATGGATAAACATAATAAAATCCTATTATTGAAATTCAAGCTAAATAAATTACTGTCAGAGAAAGTTATAACATTATTTCAAATCACAAAACAAGAACACTTCGAATTCGGGGATAAACCCCACAAACTTTTAGCACGCCAACTGAAAAAACGGGAAAAAGAGAATGCAATATTAAAGATTAAATCAGATAGAGGGGAATTATTAACATTACCCAAGGATATCAATAAAAGATTTGCTCAATTTTACCAGAATCTATACACATCTAAAACGTTAATAGACAATAATAAAATTTCAGAATTTCTAGATAACTGTAACCTACCACAATTAGAACTGATGGAACAAGAGGAACTGGGAGCACAAATTACTTCTAAGGAGATACACAATAAAAACACTAAAGAATGGAAAAACACCAGGACCAGATGGATTCAGTAATGAATTTTATAAATCTTTTTATGACATAGTTACTCCACGATTACAGAAAATGTATACATATGCTTTTGAGGAGCAAAGCTTACCTGAAACACTAGCAGAATCAACGATCATATTAATACTTAAAAAAGATAAAAATATAGAAGAACCAGGTTCATATAGAGCTATTGCTTTGTTAAATACGGATCAAAAAATAATAGCGAAAACACTAGCCAGTAGACTAAGCAGGTATGTTAGTAGACTAATAAATGAGGATCAAACAGGATTTATACCTAAGAGACATTCATTCAATAACTTGAGACGTTTGCTTAACATAATGCACTCACATAAATCTCACGACCAAGAGTTAGCTATCATCTCACTGGATGCAGAAAAAGCGTTTGATCAAGTAGAATGGGATTATATGATTAAAGTATTGCAAAAATTCCAATTGGGAGAGAACTTCATTGCATGGATAAAACTATTATATAACAAACCTACGGCTAGAATACTAACTAATAATATATTATCCTCGAAATTTGAACTATCAAGGGACAATAGACAAGGTTGTTCATTATCTCCGCTGGTATTTGCTTTGGTAATTGAACCCCTTGCTGAAAAAATAAGAACACACCTGGATATTTACGGTTATAATACAAAATATTCAAATAACAAAATATCCCTATATGCCGATGATGTACTACTGTACATCACAAAACCACAAATTAGTATACCGAATATATTAAATTTAATTGAGGACTTTGGATCCTTTTCAGGATATAGAATAAATTGGAACAAAAGTGAAATTATGTCGATAAAACCAAAAGACTCAACACATCTCAGGAAATTCCCCTTTAAAATAGCTACAGAAAAATTCAAATATTTGGGAATTGAAATTACTAGAAATTACCAGGATATGTTTAAAGCCAATTATAATCCTCTACTTAAGAAATTAAATAATTTGATTAAATTCTGGAAAACACTTCCGATGTCCTTAATAGGCAGAATAAACGCTATAAAAATGATTTTCTTACCACAAATTCTATACCTATTTCAATCAATACCTATATATCTCCCAAAAAAGTTTTTCAAAAAATTGGACTCAGACATTACAAATTTCATATGGGATTATAAACCCCATAGAATACAAAGAACACACCTTAATAAACGAAAAGAGTGGGGGGGTCTAGCGCTCCCTAACTTTATGTATTATAATTGGGCAGTAAATATTAAAAATATGATTCACCTGCTGGACAATTCTGCCCAGCAGGCGGACTGGATTGTAATGGAAAAAGGGGATTGCTCCCCGAGTAATATAGGAGCGATTATCCTCTCACCAATAAATCTGAATAATAAAAATTATAATAAAAACCCAATTATACATAGCACAATTAGAACATGGAAACAAATAAAACAGAATCTAAAATTAAGAAACCTATCTCTCTCAATACCAATAGCCAATAACCCATCGTTTAAACCATCAATCATAGACAAATCATTTATACATTGGGAAAGAATGGGAATCAAAACGCTCGAAGATCTGTATGAAGTGGGAAAATTACTATCATTTCAACAACTACAACTGAAATATAATTTGAAAAATAACCAATATTTTAAATATCTTCAAATTTGTGATTATTTGAAAAATTACACAAAAGACTATCATAATATGCCTTCCGACTTACTGGATGAAGCAATGAAGACAAAGGCGGAATCAGCTAACTTAATATCGTACTTATATAATATCATTTTAAACATAGAAATACCCACAACAGATGGAATTAGAAGAGACTGGGAACAAGAATTAGCTATAAAAATTTCAAAAGAGAGCTGGGATAAACATTTACTACAGGTGCATAAATGCTCGATCAATGTACGACATACACTTATCCAATTCAAAACATTACATAGACTATACTATTCAAAAACTAAATTAAATAAAATCTTTCCTAATGTTTCACCAATCTGTGATAAATGTTTGTGTCAAGAAGCTACCATAGCGCACTCTTTTGTTTTTTGTACAAAAATCCAAAAATTCTGGCATGGAATATTTGATATTTTTTCAAAATTAATTAAAATAAAACTGGTACCAAAACCAGAATGGATCATTTTTGGGATATCGGAAGGTATCCCTGAATTAAACGTGTATCAGAAGAATTTACTCAATTACGGGCTAATAATGGGAAAAAAGCTCATACTTAAATTCTGGAAAAATGCGCCCACACCAACAATAAAAATGTGGATATCAAATATGTTTGAAACATTACATCTGGAAGAGATGAGATTCCTCTTAGCAGATAAAGCAAACCAATTCCAAAAGACGTGGTCTACGTTTATGGACCTATTACAAGCATGAGGTGCAATAGTAATTTTAAAAATAAATAAATAAATAAATGGTATCAGGACCTGGCATTGGGAGATAAAACAACAAAAACAGACTTGGTTGGTAGTCTTTCTGCGGAGTTTAATGTTATAATAGAGCGATTGTCCTTACTTTCTTTTTCTTTCTTTTCTAGGGTCTACTTTCTTACTTTACTTCCTTCTCTAACTTCTTTTCTAAGGGGCTTTCTTTTCCCAACACTCTCCTGCACTTCACAACTCTTGCGCACCTTCTTTACTTTCCTTACTTCTATCTTTTTCTTAAAGCTTTAAAAAAATAAAAAAATAAAAAAAAAATAAAAAAAATGAAGCGGTACAAAAAATGTATTAAGATATATGTGTTGTGTGTTATTGTAATTTACCGTACTTCTAATAAAAATTAAAAAAAAAAAAAAAAAAAAAAACTATGTTGAAGACTAGCTTCGACTAGCTATGACTAACTTCAGGAAAATTGGACACCAAATAGTGGAGAGTGAAGACGACCTCCTTCGATCTCCTTCGACCTCCCTTCGACTACGATGAAGACTATCTACGACTACCTTCGACTACCCTCGATTATCAACGTTGAAAAATACACCGCGATCTAGCTGAGGCCTCGAGTACACGGGGACTACTCTCGTGCATGAAGGAGAGTTACAAAGACCCCCTTTGACCTTGTGTCGACCATGCTGTGAGTATGAGTCGAGGGCAAACTTGCCAGAACTTGCGGATTATGGCGTCCAAGTGGGACAGCCCCTTAACACAGGTCTGTGGCAGTGTAAGGCAGCAACTCTACCGCTGCTCCACTGCGCAGCCCCCTGTTGGTTCCTTTCTTATATAATCACATTTAATAATGAATTGGAAGCAAATATATACGTGAGATGATCAGTACGTTTACAGATGATATCAAAATTGATACGATGGACTGAAGAATGTTGTCTACAATTTAAAATGGAGCCTAGATGAATTGGGAAAGTGGGCAAAGATTGGGCGGTGAAATTTATCTCAGACAAGTACGGAGTGACGTATTTCAGAAAGTTAAACTAGGCCACGGCATACACAGTTAATGGCAGAAGAGGATCACTGTTTTATCTGAATACCCATGGGGCTGGATATGTTCACCCTGGTTTAACAGCCTAGCATAATTGAGACTGCATCAATGCAGAGCCATCTCTGAACACAGATCTGCAGTGTCTGCCAACATCAGGGTTATAACATCCTATACACGAGTTTGCATTTGAGAGTCCTATTAAATAATCTAGTTGACACTTAATTAGTGGATTGAATGGCCCCATTGCTGAAAGATAAATGGACAATATATTTGCCTTCGATAGAATCAGGTTACATATTGTTCTGGGCACATTTATTACTTCATTTTCATTGCTTGGAGGTCATTTGAGCTTTATGCTGCAAAATCATGAAAATGCTATAAATGTTATTTGTTCGAAGCATCCTTCCTCAATCTGATTTTGAAGTCTGAAAGGATGCATTGTTGGCGCTGGGGGTTGCCAGTAATGCATGTATTGTTCTTCCAAAGGGAGCATAAGTAAGTGCAAGGAAGGCAATGGAGACAATGGGGGGGGGGGTGCGATCAGGTTTAGTTTACTTTAGTTTAGATATACAGCATGGAAGTAAGGCCTTTGGCCCACCTGGTCTGCACTGACCAGTGATTGCATTTGTTTGTGGAAACAGGCCCTCCGGCCCACTGAGCAGTGATCACCCTGTACACTGGCACTATCTACCCTAGGGGCTCATGTTATCGACCTCCCCGTGGTGAGCACTGTCAACTGACCTCAGTCAGGCTAACAACTACAAACAGAAACAGCAGCAGCAGCACCACAGCTTGGCGCCAACATGGAGCATGAGCCCTATTTAGGGCGGGCACCTGCGGATGTCGAACTGGATGGCATCACCCTGCTGCGGACTTCTGCTGCCTCAAAGGCAAGAAGAAGAAGTTCAGCACAGCCAATGTGGGCCAAAGGGCCTGTTCCTGTGATGTACTTTTCTGTATTCTATGATTAAGAGTGGTTTCCAGAATAGTACGATCAGAGCAGCAATTATAGAAACATAGAAATTAGGTGCAGGAGTAGGCCATTCGGCCCTTCGAGCCTGCACCGCCATTCAATATGATCGTGGCTGATCATCCAACTCAGTATCCCGTACCTGCCTTCTCTCCATACCCTCTGATACCCTTAGCCACAAGGGCCACATCTAACTCCCTCTTAAATATAGCCAATGAACTGGCCTCAACTACCTTCTGCGGGAGAGAATTCCACAGATTCACCACTCTCTGTGTGAAAAAAGTTTTCCTCATCTCGGTCCTAAAAGATTTCCCCTTTATCCTTAAACTGTGACCCCTTGTTCTGGACTTCCCCAATATCGGGAACAATCTTCCTGCATCTAGCCTGTCCAACCCCTTAAGAATTTTGTACGTTTCTATAAGATCCCCCCTCAATCTTCTAAATTCTAGCGAGTACAAACCGAGTCTATCCAGTCTTTCTTCATATGAAAGTCCTGACATCCCAGGAATCAGTCTGGTGAACCTTCCCTGTACAGCCTCTATGGCAAGAATGTCTTTCCTCAGATTAGGAGACCAAAACTGTACGCAATACTCCAGGTGTGGTCTCACCAAGACCCTGTACAACTGCAGTAGAACCTCCCTGCTCCTATACTCAAATCCTTTTGAGTATAGGCGGTGGTGAAGACGCGGTGAACAATACACGGAGGGCCGGGCCGGGCCGGGGGTTGCAGCAACGTTTACAAACCTCGGTCACAGCTCACGCCCGGACCCAGGCATAATTTCCCGCCGCTGGACCTCTCCTTCCCTCCCTCCCTCCCTTCCCTCCCTTCCTTCCCTCCCTCCAATCCTTCCCCTCCCTCCCTCGCTCCCTTCACTCCCTCCCTTCCCTCCCCTCCCTTCTCTCCTTCTCCCCTCAGACTCCGCCAAACACACATACACACACACAGCATGTCCGGCAGATCCTTCCTCTCTCTTTTCCCTTCTCTCCCCTCCCTTTGCCGAAACCCTCCCTTAGACTGATAGGGGGGACTGATAGGGCAGTCTGAAGAAGGGTTTCGGCCCGAAGCGTTACCTATTTCCTTCGCTCCATAGATGCTGATGCACCCGCCGAGTTTCTCCAGCATTTTTGTGAATCCCTAGACCTAGTACAGTGAGCGTCCACCGAGGGTCACCCGGAGACGTGACCGCGGAACCTCTCCGGGCGACCCTCGGTGGACGCTCACTGTACTAGGTCTAGGGATTCCTACTCTCCCGGGCAATATACCCTCCCTTTTTTCCAGGACCGTAAATGTCCGACTTTCTGTGTTTGTGCTTTTTTTTAAATTCTATTTTATTTTTAATATGTTTTATTATTTATTATTTTTTTTTTTTTATGATACTGACTGTAAAGGGAAATTCATTTCGTTGTCTCTAATTGAGACAATGACAATAAATTTGAATACAATACAATACAATACAATGCAACTCTGGTCACATCATGGTGAAGGAGCGTGTGTGTGGCCCGGACATTGAACTGATTGCTGTGGGTCTCCGCTTATGCTGTGTGCCCTAGGGATTCTCACACGCCACTGCAGTGGCTGTTTATGTTTAATCTTTATGTAGTTTTGTATCTTGTTGCTTTTATGGTATAACTGTATGGTAAATCAAATTTCACTGTACATCGGTACACGTGACAATAAAGGACCATTGAACCATTGAATCTTTGAACCATTGATCTAAACTAAACTAAGATCATTACAACTCAAGTTAAATACACAAATTAATAACTCGGGAGTGGTGACGTTACCAAACGTCGGCACACTGGTGCAGCTGGTACACTTGCAGCCTGACAACGCCAGTGACCCAGTTTGTTCCTTCCCTCGGGTGCTGTCTGTGTGGAGGTTGCACCTTCTCCCTGTGACAGAGTGGGTTACCTCCGAATGCTCTGGTATCCTGCCACACCCCAAAGACGTACAGGTTTGTAGGTTAATTGGCCTCTGTAAATTGCCCCTTTTGTGCAGGGAGTAGATGATAAAGTAGGATAATATAGAACGAATGTGAAGCAGCGATTGATGGTTGGCATGGATACAGTGGGCTGAAGAGCTTGTTTGCATGCTGCAGCTCTACACTAAAACCAAACTGAATGTGAGGTGGCATTACATTTTGCATCGGACTGTGATCTGCAATCTGGAGGCATGGTTAACATAGAAAAGTCTGTTAGACAGTTAAAAATAGCACACGTTAAAATGCATTACTGGAGCTTTAAGTGATTATCTGTGATTTAATCTGCTAAATAAATGGGAACTAACTCAATTCTTCTTGCATTTACCATTAATCTTGAACAAGCCAAACATGTTTATCTTCTGCAGGTCGTGATGAGTTGCAGTGGTGAAACTTCAGAATGGCTTGTCCTGAAAATAAATAGTTTGTCACAGAGGAGTAATTTTATGGTTTGGCCTCTGCACCTTTGGCTCATGGCAATGCAAGTCTACTGGCAGTAATGGAACAGTGATAACCTCAGGCAATGATCATTGGATACAGTGCGGGAAGCTGGATCATAACATGGTGATTTCTGGGAGCTGCTCTGAGCCGGAAATGATAATGGTGAAGTTATATCTTGGCATTGAGAGGGGGAGGAGACCACGGCTTGTCTGGGGCAGTTTTATGGACCATGCAGATATGGCATTCATTAAGGTATGAAGCGGAAAGTGATTGATGATTAGTGGGCTTAGGGTTCAGCCACTCCTGGAGCAAGGGAGCACAGACTTCATCAACAGATCGAGAGGATGTCTCTGGGGTATTTGCATGCTCCCCCTGTGACCACATGGGCTTCCTTCAGGTGCTCCGGTTTTCTCCCACATCCCAACAACATGTGGATTTGTAGGTTAATTGGCCTCCAAGTTGCGTCTTGCGTACGGAGTGGATGAAAAGATGGGGTAACACAGATACTTTGTTTATAGGGGTAAGGAATGGGGAGTTATGTGAGGAGTGGGACATCTGCTTCTCTAGGTTAGGTGGGTTAGGTTGGGGTTATTATTGTTATGTTACTGAGGTACTGTGAAAAGCTTTGGAGCAAGATTCTGGGGGTCTTATAACAAAAATATACAATTCTTAAGGGATTGGACAGGCTAGATGCAGGAAAAATGCTGGGGAAGTCCAGAACCAGAGTCACAGTGTATAAGGGGTAGGCCATTTAGGACCAAGATGAGGAAAACGTTTTACAACCAGAGAGCTGTGAATCAGTGGAATTCTCTGCCACAGAAGGCAGTGAAGGCCAATTTACTGGATGTTTTCAAGAGAGAGTCAGATAGAGCTCTTGGGGCTAACGAAATCAGCAGATATGGGATGAAAACAGGAACTGGGTACTAATTTTGGATGATCAGCCATGATCATACGGAATGGCGGTGCTGGATTAAAGGGCCGAATGGCCTACTCCTGCACCCTATTTTCTATGTTTCTAAAAAAGTATTCTTGGGGCTAGAAACTCCAGCCCATTTTTTCATGAACTCTGGAAACCTGTCAGCAACTACAATGTTTACAGACAGTTCACAACCCCCTTGCAGTGACCCATGTTAAGAAGGTAACACGTGTATGGTCCAGACATGAGAAATGGCAATGGATACATTTACATCAGGAACTACTCAATGGGTCAGGCACCATCTATGAACAGAGGTGCGTCTGACCTGCTGAGTATTTCAAGCATTTACTACGACTTCCAATAGTTAATGTATTTTCTATCTGTGTCATGTTTAACCTGACTTTACATTTGTTCATTTGTCATTTTTTTCTGATGAAGGGTCTTTGATCTGATACATTAATCCTGTTTCTCTTTCCATGATGCTGCTTGACCTGCTGGATGTTTGTATTTATTTTTCACGTCTTCTATGCTCCCTTCAATTGTCAATTTAGTTTATTTAGAGATACAGCATGGAAACAGGCCCTTCGCCCCTCTGTTCCCTACCCCCCCCCTCCCCCCCAACCTTCCATCACCCCTTCTCACTATTTCTATGTTATCCCAATTTCCCAACAACATCCTACACACTGGGCCAATTAACCTACAAACCCACATGTCTTTGGGATGTGGGAGTAAACCACACACACGGTTACAGGGAGAATTCCACACAGAACCGAGGTCCAGATCGAACGTGGGTCTCTGATGCTGCAGGACTGCAGCTCTACCAGCCAGGCCACTGTGCCGCCCTGTAAATTGTGGAAAGATTCATATCAATATGAGGATAAATGTGGATAAATGTGAGGTTATCCACTTTGGTAGCAAAAACAGGAAGGCAGATTACTATCTAAATGGCGTCAAGTTGGGAAAAGGTGAAGTACAACAGGATCTGGGGCTCCTTGTACATCAGTCTATGAAAGTAACCATGCAGGTACAGCAGGCAGTGAAGAAAGCAAATGGCATATTGGCCTTTATAACAAGAGGAATCGAATATTGGAGCAAAAAGGTCCTTCTGCAGTTGTACAGAGCCCTCGTGAGACCACACCTGGAGTATTGTGTGCAGTTTTGGTCCCTTAATTTGAGTATGGACATTCTTGCTATTAAGGGAGTGCAGCGTAGGTTTACAAGGTTAATTCCCGGGATGGCGGGACTGTTATATGCTGAGAGAATGGAGCAGCTGGGCTTGTACACTGGAGATTTGAAGGATGAAAGGGTTGAAATATTGAAATATATAAGATTGTTAACGGCTTGGACACGCTAGAGGCAGGAAACATGTTCCCGATGTTGGGGGAGTCCAAAACCAGGGGTCACAGTTTAAGAATAAGGAGTAAGCCATTTAGAACGAAGACGAGGAAACAGTTTTTCTCCCAGAGAGTGGTGAGTCGGTGGAATTCTCTGCCTCAGAGGGAGGTTCTCTGGATGCTTTCAAGAGAGAGCTAGATAGGGGCTTTTAAAAATAGCGGAGTCAGGGGATATGGGGAGAAGGTAGGAATGAGGTACTGATTTGGGATGATCAACCATGATCACATTGAATGGCGGTGCTGGCTCGAAGGGCCAAATGGCCTACTGCTGCACCTCTTGTCTATTGTCTATAGTTGACGCAAAAGTGGGATAAGATAGAGCTGGTGTGAACAGGTGATCGATGGTCGGCGTGAACATGGTGGACCAAAGGGTCTGTGTGTCTGCTGTATAACCAAACCAAACTAAACTAAACCAAACTAAATATAACCAAACATTGGAGATGAATATTTACCTCAAATCTTAACATTGAGCATTTTAATTTCATGTGATTATCCATCATCCCAAAAACTTATTAACATCTTGGATTTTAACCTTCATTCAGATGCAATGATTCAATTTAGTATAAATTGTTATTCTTATAAATATATTGCGAATAAAATATTTAGTGGCAGAAGATGTCATCCTATTTTGGATGCAGTTATTTTAATCACACTTTGATGTTGCTTCTATTTAAATACGCAAGAGCTGGGGGGAACTTTCAAGGACATTTTGCATCAGACTCCAGGTACTTAGTAGGCATTTAACAAGCTGAAGTGGACATGTATTAAGAAGGCCAAAAAATTCAGTCACCTCCACAAATTATGATTACTCAGGATGCTTTCCTCTGCTTCTGTTTACCCGCAGAATTGTTCTAATGGCAGGCTCATGGTGAAATCAATTACAGGAATTGGCTGGCATAAATTACCGAATCAGGTGGTATGAGATACATTAGCTGTTGCAAAGGAAATAAGTAGTCTTTAAAATCTCCCTGAGTTAATGGTGAGATGCACTGATATTAAACCAGTTCAGTTCACACAAGGTCTGAACAGGTTTGTGGATGCTCTTGGCTACATCCACAACTTTGCAATTTCTTGCCATCTTGGATGGAGCTGTTCCCATAACCATGCTGTGATGCATCCTGATTGAATGCTTTCTACGACGCATCGTAGAGGTTGGTGAGGGTTGTTGGGGACATGTCCATGTGGAGTTTGCATATGACTGCTGAAGATATACACACATTCCTGGAACAGCACATATTTCGCTTGGGCAGCTTACAAACCCAGCGGTATGAATGTTGATTTTTGTAACTTCAGGTATTCCTGCATTCCATCCTCTCCCCTCTCTCGCCACTTCCCCACATTAGTCATCCTACCAGTTCCGCCGTTGACATCCTTGTATCCCTCTTGTTGTTACATCGCCCTCAACAATGGGCCATTATGGGCTCTTGAGGTCATTTGTTTCCAGCCCTGATTTGTTTTGGACTTTTCTCACCTCTAGTTTATTCCCTATCGTCCCTCCATCTCGAGTTTCAGTCTCAATGAAGGGTTATGACCCGCAAGGTCACCTATTCCTTTTTTCTCTAGAGATGCTGCCTGACCCGCTGAGTTACTCTAGCATTTAGTGTCTTATCTTCGGTATAAACCAGCATCTGCAGTTCCTTCCTGCACATTCTATGACCACATTGGTTTTCCCATGTGCTCCAGTTGGTTCCCACATCCCCAACGTTTAGTTCAGTTTTGTTTATTGTCACAGTTACAGTGAAAACCTACAGT
Organism: Amblyraja radiata; assembly: GCF_010909765.2. Classification (NCBI taxonomy): domain Eukaryota; kingdom Metazoa; phylum Chordata; class Chondrichthyes; order Rajiformes; family Rajidae; genus Amblyraja; species Amblyraja radiata. The sequence continues at coordinate 62,471 of NC_045966.1, read as the reverse complement.
GGAAATATGCTGGTAAGTCAATTGGCTACTTCCTGTACATTGCCCCCGGTGCTTGTGGGTGGCAGGACAATCAACGTAGCATGGATGAACATGTGAGAGAGAATGGGTTTCATGAAATGAGGAAGAATGGCACATTGATGTGTCTTGAATGTGTAGACTCATTTGACCGAATAACCATCTTCTGTGTAGTAAGCAAATGTAATAAGTATGAGATTCAACCCAATGTTTTTCTGGAGTTCATTCAGTATTGACTGGATTTAATTTAGTTTAGTTTAGAGACACAGTGCGGACGCAGGTCCTGTGGCCCACCAAGTCCTCGCCGACCAGCGATCCCATACACTAGCACTATCCTACACACTGGGGACAATTTATCAAACCCAGGTCTCTGGCACAATAAGGCAGCAACACAACTGCTGCACCACCATGCCACCCAACTATAAATGTATTACAATTAATTGATAGCGTTATGGATTATTGTATATTTATTTGTGCTTTTACATGAATGAGGCTGTGAAGGTGTAGCAAGTAACTAGCGTTCCCCATACACTATTTCTATCTTACAGATTGGGGGCAATTTACAGAAGCCAATTAACCTACAAACCTGTACATCTTTGGAATGTGGGAGGAAACGGAGTACCCGGAGAAATCCCACGTGGTCTCAGGGAGAACGCACAAACTCCGTGCAGACAGCACCTGTAGTCAGGATTGATCCTGAGTCTCTGGTGCTGTGAGGCAGCATCTCTACTGCTGCGCCACTGTGCCACCCTGAAAAAAACAAATAATAATACTACTCGGTAATCCACACCCTAGTTCAGTTTGGCCACCACTGGCCTCCCTATGATTTGTTAGGCATTTGCTTTTGCTGGTTGCCCTCTTGTGTCATTCAGCCTAAGCATGGTCCACTCATGGATCCATTGGAATGCAGCCCGGACAGTTCCAAACCTCCTGCACCCAGAATCCACCAAATGATTCGAACGTGGCCAAACCCAGCCCGAAACCTCCATATGTATCAGGAAGGAATGGCAAATGCTGGTTTACACCAAAGATAGTCACAAAATGCTAGGCTAACTCAGCGGGCCAGTCAGCATCTTTGGAGAGAGAGAATGGGTGAAATTTCAATCCACAATTATGCTCTCCCCATCCATCGAACAAATTAAAACCCTCGGTGCTTTAGAAATAAAATAGTCACTATCTAGGCAAGAAGAATGAGCACATTTGATGTAAGGGTAGACACAAAAAGCTTGAGTAACTCAGCAGGATAGCCAGCATCTCTGGAGAGAAGGAATGGGTGCCGTTTTGGGTCAGACTAGTCAGGGGAAAAGGAAACAAGAGATATAGACATATAATGGTGATGGTGGAATTATATTTACTACCACTCAATGCTCATTACCAACCCGAGAAAAATGAACTGATTCTACAGTACATGAATATATATTCGGGAGAGTTGCATGAAGGAAATAATGAACCTTAAGATTCGTCGAAGATACATTATTCGCAACGACCAAATCAATAATATTAAAGAAATATTGCAAGGAAACAAACTTTTTAAAGTAAAATTGAATATATTTAGTAGAACAATAATAGGTAAATATGTAAATAGGTAAATATATATTAATTGTAAATAACAATGAGTAAATATGGTTAAAATATATATAGGGGCTGTGCTGGAGTGCTGGACTGCTGGATTGCTGGTCTGCTGGAGTGCTGGACTGCTGGACTGCTGGTCTGCTGGACTGCTGGACTGCTGGTCTGCTGGAGTGCTGGACTGCTGGACTGCTGGTCTGCTGGTCTGCTGGACTGCTGGACTGCTGGAGTGCTGGTCTGCTGGTCTGCTGGACTGCTGGACTGCTGGTCTGCTGGTCTGCTGGGGTGCTGGTCTGCTGGACTGCTGGAGCGCTGGTCTGCTGGAGTGCTGGTCTGCTGGACTGCTGGAGTGCTGGTCTGCTGGTCTGCTGGAGTGCTGGACTGCTGGTCTGCTGGTCTGCTGGACTGCTGGAGTGCTGGTCTGCTGGACTGCTGGAGCGCTGGTCTGCTGGTCTGCTGGAGCGCTGGACTGCTGGTCTGCTGGAGTGCTGGTCTGCTGGACTGCTGGAGCGCTGGTCGGCTGGTCTGCTGGAGTGCTGGACTGCTGGTCTGCTGGAGTGCTGGTCTGCTGGTCTGCTGGAGTGCTGGTCTGCTGGTCTGCTGGAGTGCTGGTCTGCTGGAGTGCTGGTCTGCTGGTCTGCTGGAGTGCTGGAGCGCTGGTCTGCTGGACTGCTGGACTGCTGGACTGCTGGAGCGCTGGTCTGCTGGTCTGCTGGACTGCTGGACTGCTGGTCTGCTGGAGCGCTGGTCTGCTGGTCTGCTGGACTGCTGGAGTGCTGGTCTGCTGGTCTGCTGGAGCGCTGGTCTGCTGGAGCGCTGGACTGCTGGACTGCTGGACTGCTGGAGTGCTGGAGCGCTGGAACGCTGGTCTGCTGGAGCGCTGGTCTGCTGGACTGCTGGAGCACTGGTCTGCTGGAGCGCTGGTCTGCTGGTCTGCTGGAGCGCTGGTCTGCTGGAGCGCTGGAGCGCTGGTCTGCTGGTCTGCTGGACTGCTGGAGCGCTGGTCTGCTGGTCTGCTGGAGCGCTGGTCTGCTGGTCTGCTGGAGCGCTGGTCTGCTGGACTGCTGGACTGCTGGTCTGCTGGACTGCTGGTCTGCTGGAGCGCTGGTCTGCTGGACTGCTGGACTGCTGGTCTGCTTGACTGCTGGACTGCTGGTCTGCTGGACTGCTGGTCTGCTGGACTGCTGGAGTGCTGGACTACTGGAGTGCTGGAGTGCTGGACTGCTGGACTGCTGGTCTGCTGGACTGCTGGTCTGCTGGTCTGCTTGACTGCTGGACTGCTGGACTGCTGGACTGCTGGTCTGCTGGACTGCTGGTCTGCTGGTCTGCTGGACTGCTGGACTGCTGGACTGCTGGAGCGCTGGTCTGCTGGACTGCTGGAGCGCTGGACTGCTGGAGCGCTGGTCTGCTGGACTGCTGGTCTGCTGGACTGCTGGTCTGCTGGAGCGCTGGACTGGTGGTCTGCTGGACTGCTGGAGCGCTGGTCTGCTGGTCTGCTGGACTGCTGGACTGCTGGTCTGCTGGAGCGCTGGTCTGCTGGTCTGCTGGACTGCTGGTCTGCTGGTCTGCTGGACTGCTGGTCTGCTGGACTGCTGGTCTGCTGGACTGCTGGACTGCTGGACTGCTGGACTGCTGGTCTGCTGGACTGCTGGACTACTGGAGCGCTGGACTGCTGGACTGCTGGTCTGCTGGAGTGCTGGTCTGCTGGACTGCTGGAGTGCTGGACTGCTGGAGTGCTGGGGTGCTAGACTGCTGGAGTGCTGGAGTGCTGGACTGCTGGACTGCTGGAGTGCTGGACTGCTGGAGTGCTGGGTGCTGCTCATGGGGTTGGAACCCTGGAGTGCTGCTGGTGTGGTTTCTCGTGAACCCTGGACTGCTGCTCGTGGTTGCTGCCTTCCTCGGTGGCAGAGCTGCCCCAAACCATTGGGCTCCACTTTGCACCACCTCGCCGTCTGCCTCTTCAAGGGCTTGGTCTTGTCGGCAGCCAGTCTCTCCACAGCTCTCTGCTGACCCCGCCTGTTCCCATCCTTCGTACGGGCCTGTAGCTGCTAAACGCTGGTGTGAGACTTAAGAGGATTTTAATTGGAAATGGTGAAGCCAGAGGAAGGAATGTTAATGGAGGCAGGCAGGAGGGGAGAAATGGGAGTGACCAGTAGACACAAAATGCTAGAGAAAGTCAGCGGGCGAGGCAGCATCTATGGAGAGAAGGAATTGGTGACATTTCAGGTCGATACCCTTCTTTAGTCAGGGGAGGGGGTAGGACAAAGAAAGAATGTAGGCGGAGACAGTGGGACCAGTGAGGGAGATGTGAAGGGGGGAATGAAGCAAGAGAGCAAGGGCTACCAGAAGTTAGAGAAGTCAATGTTCATATCGCTGGGGTGTAAACTACCCAAGTGAAATATGAGATGCTGATCCTCCAATTTGCACTGGGCCTCACTCTGACAATGGAGGAGGCCCAGGAGAGAAAGGACAGATTAGGAATGGGGGGGGGGGGAGTTGGTGCTGGGCCACCGGGAGATCAGGTTGGCTAAGACGGACTGAGCCGAGGTGCTCAGCGAATGATCACCGAGCCTGCACTAGGTAGCGCCAATGTAGAGAAGTTGGCACCTGGAACAGCGGATGCAGTGATGAGGTTGGAGGAGGTGCAAGTGAATGTCTGCCTCAACTGTAAAGACTGTTTGGGTCCTTGAATGGATTCGAGGGGGGAAGGTAAAGGGACAGGTGTTGCATCTCCTGCGATTGCAGAGGAAAGTGCCTGGGGAGAGGGTGTTTTGGGTGGGAAAGGACGAGTTGAGCAGGTAATTACGGAGGAAATGGTCGCTGTGGAAAGCAGAAAGCGGTGGAGATGGGAAAATATGGCCAGTAGTGGGATCGCTTTGGAGGTGGTTCCCCCTCCCCCCTCTCTTAACGTCCCGAGTCCCCCTTATACTCACCTTCCACCCCATCAGCCGTCGCATACAGCATATAGATGCTGTGGGCCGAGCATCGAAAATGTGTCTAGAATTTAACTATCGTGACCCATGTCTCAGAAATACATTAAATTTTGCACAGATTTAGATAAAATATAATTGAGAAAAAAGTCATAACTCGTCAGTGCCAAAAGTTGCACATTATTTAATTAAATTAATTCGAAAATTAAATCAAAAAATTAAGTGGCATCTAGTGTCCAATGCCCATATTACACCATGGGGAGCCTAATTCCATGCTGCAGTCACTTTAAACCATATATTCTTATACTGTGTGTGTTTGTGTGTGTGTGTGTGTGTGTGTGTGTGTGTGTGTGTGTGTGTGTGTGTGTTGGTGTGAGTGTGTGTTTTTGTGTGTGAGTGTGTGTGCGTGTGTGTGTGTGTTTTTGTGTGTGAGTGTGTGTTTTTGTGTGTGAGAGTGTGTGTGTGTGTGTGTGTGTGTGTGTGTGTGTGTGTGTGTGTGTGTGTGTGTGTGTGGTCGAAGTGACAGCTGCCAGCCCAAGAATCCATTTGGCCCACAATGTCCCTACTAGCCCTCTGGAAACCAGTCCCTTCGGCCTGCAACACCATGCTAGCGCTCCAGCAAGCCCCCCCCCCCCCCCACTGGCCAGCAATATTGGAATTGTTGGAGAGGTGGAATATTGCGTTGGGGGACCAGCCTTGCCGTGTGAAGCTGGGATCCAATGGGTCCCACATAGTAACTTTATAGACAAATCAATTGAAAAACAAAATTATCAGCAAGGTTAGCAATACCTATATTCCTTGGAAACCTTGTTATTGTTTTGATGTAATTAGGAGGCAGCCATGATCCCAGGGTCCTCGCTGCCTAGCGACCATAAAACAAAGCGCGGGATTGGTCAATTTGCGTCCGAACTCAAAGTCAAATGTGCATTGATTGGACAATTACTACTCGGAAAAAATTAAGGTTTTTCTCATATTTAAAAAATCTGCATGTTTTGGTCTTGACGAGTTTCAGGTATGATTTATATAATATTTATACACAATATGTTAAAAATTCAGGTAGATCCGTGAGTTGGGTCACGAACTTGAACGAAAAAGCTCCTCCGCCCACAGCCTAACATCCTCCAACATTTTTGCCACCTCCAAAGGGAGCCCACTGCTGGCCGTATCTTTTCATCTCCACCCCTTTCTGCTTTCCACTTAGGAAACCTGAACGGAAATCTCTGGAGACTTTGCGCCCCACCCAAGGTTTCCGTGCGGTTCCCGGAGGTTTTTGACAGTCTCCCTAATGGTCGAAAGTGCTTTTCCGTTTCTTCTATGTTCCGCCGATTATTTCAAAAAATTCAAAACCGGCCGCGATTAAAAATAGGTTGCCGTTTAAAAAATCGGTGATAGGTTGCAGGTAGTGGAAGGCTACCTGCAACCTCCGGCAACCACCTTCAACTAGCATCGCAACCGACTTAGACTAAAAAATTACCGATTTTTAAAACGGCAACCTATTTTTAGTCGCGGCCGATTGTGAATTTTTTGAAATAATCGCCGGAACATAGAAGAAGTGGAAACCACTTTCGACCATTAGGGAGACTGACAAAAACCTCCGGGAACCTCCGGTAACTGCACGGAAACCTTGGGTGGGGCGCAAAGTCTCCAGAGGTTTCCGTTCAGGTTTCCTAAGTGGGACAGGGGCATAGGCACTTTTCTCTGCAACTGCAGGAGATGCAAGACCTGTCCCTTTACCTTTCCCCCTCGACTCCATCCAAATGACCCAAACAGTCTTTCCAGGTGAGGCAGAGGTTCACTTGCACCACCTCCAACCTCATCTACTGCATCCGCTGTTCTAGGTGTCAACTTCTCTACATTGGCGAGACCAAGCACAGACTCGGCAATCATTCGCTGAACATCTCGGCTCAGTCCGTCTCAACCAAGCTGATCTCACGGTAGCCCAGCACTTCAACTCCTCCTCCCATTCCGAATCTGACCTTTCTGTCCTGGGCCTTCTCCATTGTCAGAGAGAGGCCCAGCACTAATTTGAGGAACAGCACCTCATAAAGTGCATTCAGAAAAAGCTGGTTAGAAATTTTTGCAAAGTAATAAAAAATAAATAACTGAAATATCACATTTACATAAGAATCACAAATATCAAATTTACATGTATTTACATTTACCCTTTGCTATGACACTCAAAATTGCTTGGGATCATCCTGTTTCTATTGATTATCCTTGAGATGTTTCTACAACTTGATTGGAGTCCACCAGTGGTAAATTAAATTGATTGGACATGGTTTGGAAAAGCACACATCTGTCTGTATAAGGTCCCACAGTTGACAGTGCATGTCAGAGCAAAAACCAAGCCATGAAGACAAAGAAATTGTCTGTAGATCTCCGAGACAGGATTGTGTCAAGACACAGATCTGGGGAAGGGTATAAAACAATTTCTGCAGCATTGCAGGTCCAGAAGAGCACAGTGGCCTCCGTCATTCTTAAATGTAAGAACTTTGGAATCACCAGGACTCCTCATAGAGCTGGCCGCCCGGCCAAACCGAGCAATCGGGGGAGAAGGGCCTTGGTCTGGGAGGTGACCAAGAACCTGATGGAGCTCTGACAGACAGAGCGCCAGAGTTCCACTGTGGCAATGATAGAACCTTCCAGAAGGACAACTATATCTGCAGCCCTCCACCAATCAGGCCTTTATGGTAGAGTGGCCAGACGGAAGCCACTCCTCAGTAAAAGGCACATGACAGCCCGCTTGGAGTTTGCCAAAGGCATGAGAAACAAGATTCTCTGGTCTGATGAAACCTAGATTGAACTCTTTGGTCTGAATGCCAAGCATCACGTCTGGAGGAAACCAGGCACCGCTCATCACCTGGCCAATACCATACCCACAGTGAAGCATGGTGGTGGCAGCATCATGCTGTGGGGATGTTTTTCAGCGGCAGGAGACTAATCAGGATCCAGGGAAAGTGGAACAGAGCAAAGTACAGCGAGATCCTTGATGAAACCCTGCTCCAGAGCATTCTGGACCTCAGACTGGAGAGGAGGTTCACCTTCCAACAGCACATAGCCAAGACAACGTAGGAGTGGCCATGACAAGTCTGTGAATGTCCTTGAGTGGCCCAGCCAGAACCCGTACTTGAACCCGATCGAACATCTCTGGAGGGACCTGAAAATAGCTGTGCATCGACACTCCCCATTCAATCTGACAATCTGAAAGGTCTGAATACTTATGTAAATGTGATATTTCAGTTATTTCTTTGCAAAAATTTCTAAATACCTGTGTAGATGGATGTAAAAAAAGAAATGACTAGGGCTGTAACGTAACAAAATGTGGAAAAAGTGAAGGGGTCTGAATATTTTCTGAATGCATTGTATTTCACTTGGGTAGTTTACACTCCAGCAGTATGAACATTGACTTCTCTAACTTCAGATAGCCCTTGCTCTCTCTCTCTTCATTTCACCCCTCACCCCACACACCTTCTCAGTTCTGCCACTAGTTCCACTCTCTTCTTTGTCCTACCCACAGCCTCGGACGTTCTTTTAGGAAGGAGATGAGGAGAAATTTCTTTAGTCAGAGGGTGGTAAATCTGTGGAATTCTTTGCCACAGAGGGTTGTGGAGACCAAATCAGTGGATATTTTTAAGGCAGAGATAGATCGATTCTTGATTAGTGTGGGTATCAGGGGTTATGGGGAGAAGGCAGGAGAATGAGATTAGGAGGGAGAGATAGATCAGCCATGATTGAATGGTGGAGTAGACTTGATGGGCCGAATGGCCTAATTCTGCTCCGAGTACTTATGACCTTATGACCTATCCGCTCCCCTGACATCAGAAGGGTCTCGACCCCTCTCCAAAGATGCTGCATTTTGTGTCTACCTTCGATCTTACCAGCCACTGCAGTTCTTTCAGTTCCCTAGGGTGCCATTCTTCCAATACATGTCCCAGTCTCGCTGGAGGTGGTGGCATTGCTCCCAATGTGCTCCAATGCAGCATGGTCACTGGCACAGCAGCAATGCAGTCGGCACTCTATCACGCAGCAGATTGTTTTCCCTAAAGCAGCCCACGTGCACCAATGTTATTCACACTGCAGCTCCACTGGAGCCAACGCAGCCCAGTTGCACATTTGCCCCTGCTGCTGCAGCCCAGCTGTGTCATCCATGGCCTGGGGCATGAGAGGCCAAGTCCTTGGGATATGGATATGTAATTATTAATGATAAAAGATTCCGGGGAGAGGGCAGAAGAATTTGGTAGAGAAGGAAAAATGAATCAGCCGCAATAGAATGGCGGAAATGGGCCTAATTCTGCCCCTATGTCTCGTGGTCTTTATGTGGTCTTGAGGAGGCAGTTGAAGTCGAAGATCTAGGTGTGTAATATTTCAACCACGGCGCTGATTATAAAGACCATGGCGATCGTGCCGACGATGGTTGTTACACGTCTGAGCAGTCGCCGGTTGACGGGGCGGTGCACCACTGACTTCTCGGGCGTCTCGATGTGGAAGGAGGCAACCCTACGCCCATGCACCCAGCAGCGGTAGATGCCGCGGTCGGAGGGCATCACACTTTTGATTTCATACATGCCGCCCATGGCGTCGACCAGCCGGTGTCTCCCGTCACTGCTGCCACCTTGGGTGATAAAGGTGGAGTCGCGCTGCCATAGAACGGGCGTGTACACCGACGCCCCCGGGCATGTCATCCGGGCGTTGTCACGGATGCCGTGGTACGTCGACTGCACAAGAGTTGTACGCGGCTCCATCCAGTCGAACACAGGCTCCCGACCACACCACCACCGCCACCATTCGCCAATCTCCAGCAACAGAAGATTGGCTGCGATCTCCAATGGTTGTTGCTCCTTCTTGCACGGCTGGCGGCACCATTGGTAGTGGAGCTCAGCGCCGCGCCGGGGCAAGGACTGCCCAATGAATAGCTCCATTAGCCCGCAGGGCAAGGTGATGCCATTCACCTCCAGTGCCTCGTCCTCGTCCTCGTCCTTGTCGGTGTAGCTAAGTTTGGCGTAACAGAAGCCCATCACCTTCTGCTCCCCGATTACGTTACACCGGTTACATTCCTGCCATGGTCCCCAGCGGGTGTAGAGCTTGACCATGTGCTGGGAAGAGCCCACGTTCACCCTCAGGGTCTGGTTTGTCAGAATGCTCTGCCCCAGCCCTTGGTGGGACACGTAAACCAGAGACGAGTCCTGCACATCCACCTGGTAGGCGGCTAGGGTGGAATTAGCCGACTTACACAGGTACAGGCCCGTGTCTGAGGTCTTCGCCGTGTCCATGATCAAGGAGCCTCGATGTAGATCGGCTCGGCTTCCCAGATCGCCCATCGGCCCTTGGTACACCGTCAAGTGCCCAGATGTGATGAAGGTGCTGGGTTGGGCTTGAGGCTGGCTGAGGTCCTGGTACTGCCAGTACACAGAGCCTGCTGGTACTTCAGTGGCACTCGGGCAACGCAGGCTGAGCGGATTGTTCGATAAGAAGGCCAGGGAGCAGGGGGCTTTGCCCGAGCAGTTAGCCCAGTCGTCCTGGTTTAGGAAGTTGGGCAAGCCGCCTATTAGAAACAGCATGCCCAGAATGAAAAGCAATACATTTTCATTCCACATCTTCACTGATGGTTCGTCCAGGTGACTGTGGGCTGGAGCAGGGACGTAACTGTCACATCAACTATCCCCTGACCTCATCAATGGGCCCCTTGTGACCCCCGTGACCTCATCAAGTGACCTCATCAATTCCCATTAGTTTAGTTTAGAGTTTCGAGCATGGAAACAGGCCCTGTGACCCCGACCATCAATCATCGTCACACTATTTAGCCCACTTTCTCATCCTCTCCCTACACATTAAGGGCAATTTCTTTTACAGAGGCCAATTAACCTACAAACCCACACCTTCTTTGGGATGTGGGATATGTCTGGAGCAACTAGAGGAAACCCCTGTGGTCACAGGGAGAGCGTGCAAACTCCACACAGACAGCAACCGACGTTAGGGTCGAACCCAAATCTCTGGCACCACTGTGCTGCCTTATTTCTTCATTGACTCTTTGTTCTCATGTCCTGAGCTACTTTTGTCTGATGATTAGCAGAGGCCCAGAATTGAGATGTTTATATTTTGTTTTTTGTTTATTTCATTTTTCTGCATGTTCATCTAATTTTCCTGTGGACAGTATCTACAGAAGTTTCAACAGTACACAGGACTCGTGGGACTGAGCTCTAGGGGGAGGTTGAGAGAGCTAGGACTTTATTCCCTGGAGAGTAGGATTATGAGGGGTGATCTTACAGAGGTGTCCCAAATCATGAGAGGAATAGATCGGGTAAAGGTAGTCTTTTGCCCAGTGTAAGGGAATCGTGAATCAGTAGACATAGGGTTAAGGTGAGGAGGACCTGAGGGATGACTTTTTTTACACAAAGGGTGGTGGGTGTATGGAACAAAGTGCCAGAGGAGGTAGTTGAGGCAGGCACTATCTCAATTAGGCATTTAGACAGGTACATGGATAGGTAGGTTTAGAGGGCCAAAAGCAGGCATGTGGGACTAGTTTAGAGGCATGTTGGTCAGCGTGGGCAAGTTGGGCAGAATGGCCTGTTTCCACGCTGTATGACACGATGCAGTAAATCCCTGGATTACATAGAAATACAGAATTGTGAAGGAACAGATGCTCTCCTGCTTGTGAAACCACACAAGGTCAGTTCAATAACCTCTGGCTGATTAACTCATTGATGCCATCATTGTCATTGAATAGAATTCAACACTATAAGGAGGAATGAGCAACACACCAAGTACTGGAGGAACTCAATGGGTCAGGCAGCATCTGAGGTGGGAGTCCAGATTGAAGTGGCGGAGTATCTGACCAAGGGGGAGGGTGTAGATGATGAAGAGGAGGGGGCCGAGTACGGAGCCTTGGGGAACGCCTTGAGTGACTGTGGCTGTAGCAGAGGTGTGGGTGTGGAGAGAGATGAAGTGGGATCTGTTGGAAAGGTAGGAACGGAGCCAGCTGAGTGCAGAGCCTTCAATGCCGAGGTCGATTGACTCTGGTGAGCAGGATGTTGTGGTTCACTGTATCGAAGGCTGCGCTCAGGTCAAGGAGGATGAGGATGTTGAGGGAACCAGTGTCAGCAGAGGTGAGGAGGTCGTTGAGGACTTTGAGGAGAGCAGTTTCTGTACTATGGAGGGGGCGAAAGCCAGATTGGAGGGGTTCAAGTAGGTTATACGCAAGGAGGTGGGAATGAAGTTGCGACGCAACGATACGCTCCAGGGTTTTTGAAAGAAAGGGGAGGTTTGAGATTGGGCGGTAGTTAGAGAGGAGAGATCAAGACCAGGTTTCTTTAAGATTGGTGTAACGGCAGCAGTTTTGAAAGCGGAGGGGACAATTCCTTGGGACAATGAGGAGTTGAAGAGATTAGTGAGGTTGGGGCAGAGAACGGGGAGGCAGGACTTCAACAGGGGAGTGGGGAGAAGGTCGAGGGAGCAGGTAGTGGGTTTGGAAGAGCTGATGAGTTTGGAGATTTCAATAGGGGTGACCAGGTCAAACTGGGAGAGGAAGCAGTGTGGAGGAGGGGTAAGGAGGTCAGTGGAGATGTTGAAAGGAGGGGCCTTGGTAGGTGGTGGAGTAGATGCTGGGGAGTCGGGTACAGGGGATAAAGATTGATAGATGGTGCTGATTTTATCAGCGAAAAAGTGGAGGAATGAGTTGCAGAGATCCAGAGTAGAGGTAGGGAGAGTGTTTGCTCGAGGCTTGAGGAGGTTGCCCACTGTGGAGAAGAGGGTTCTGTGGTTTAGGCAGGGATCGGTGAATATGGAGGAGAGGTAGGCAGATTTTGCAGCAATGAGAGCATCTTTGTAGTCAGTGAGGTGGAGTTTGTAAGCTTCAAGGTGGACTGTGAGAGATGATTTCTTTGTAAGTCGTTCGAGTTGGCGACCCGTCTGTTTCAGTTTACGAAGTGCAGGTGTGTACCAGGGTGAAGATGTGTTGAAAGTTACGGTTCTTGTTTGAAGGGGGGCCAGAGTGTTGAGGGAGGTAGACAAGGTGGAGTTGAGATGGTTTGTGAGATCATCAGGTGAGATGGGGGCTGAGTCCAGGGGGAGAGTGGTGGAGAGGAGGTCAGAGAGATGGTGGGAATCAATGGATTTCAGATTACGGAAGGTGATTTCTCGGAGGAAGCGGGGGCGAGGTGTCGGAGAAGGGATGGTGAACCGTATAAGCTTATGATCAGAGAGGGGGAAGAGGCAAGGATGGAGGTCGAGTACCGGTTGATTTGTGGAGCAGACCAGGTCAAGGATGTGACCTTTGTCATGGGTGGGAAAGGTGACGTGCTGAGTGAGAGAGAAGTTGTCCAGTAAAAAGGCGAATTCAGATGCAAGCTTGCAGGTGGGGGAGTACATGTGAATATTTAAGTCACCAAGTAGCAGCAGACGTGGGGAGAGGGATGAGGCAAGTGTGAGGAGTTCAGTGAAGTCAGATAGGAAGGAGGGGTTTGGTTTAGGTGGCCGGTAAATGAGGATGACTGTCATGGAGGAAAGGGCTTTGAAGGCGAGGAATTCAAATGATGCTACTGGGGGGAAGGTGAGTTAAGTGATACGAAAATTCTGGTTAAAAATAACAGCGAGGCCACCTCCATGGCGGGAGGGGCGGGGCTTGGAAATGTAATTAAATCCAGGTGGGGATGTTTGATTGAGGGAGAAGAAGACATTGGGTTGTTGCCAGGTCTCAGTGAGCAGATGTGGCGACTCATTATCTACAATCCAGAGTATTGGGTCTGGTGCATCCCATAGGCGGCCTGACCTAGTGTATGAAATCCTGCTACTATTAAGCCAAGTGACAAGGAGGGGCAGTGACGTGACTTTGTTGTGGGTCCCAGCACACATTGGTGTTCTAGGAAATGAAAAGGTGGATAAATTAGCAAAGGAGGCTTTAAAAAAAAGAAACATAGAGGTAAACTTACAATTATCCAAATCTGAAGGAAAACACATTGTGTGCAAGAAAATAAATCAGGAATGGCAACAATACTGGGAACAGGAGACAAAGGGGAGACACCTCTATTCGCTACAAAACAGAGTGGGCATTACAGCAAGAAGAGGGGGGAACAGGAGAGAACAGGTAGTATTAACAAGATTGAGGATAGGACACACTCACCTGAACAGCACATTAAATATGTTGGGAAAACACCCTACTGGGATGTGTGAGGAATGCCATCAGCCAGAAACAGTTCGGCATGCCCTAGTTGCATGTAGGAGATATGAGACAGAAAGAGGAATTATGACCAGTGAAATGAAGAAAATTGGATTGACAGAAATATTAGTAAAGAACATTCTAGAGTGTGGAGGGAAAGGAAAAGGAATAAAGTTGTTGTTTGATTTCTTGAGGGCCTCTGGCCTTATAAAAAGGATATAAGGTGGGTGAAGTGTCTTGCCCAAGGACACAACGACAGTATGCACTCCAAGCGGGATTCGAACCGGTTTGACATCAAGTCTACTCCACCATTCAATCATGATTTATCTATCTCCCCTAACCCCATTCTCCTCCCTTCTCCCCATAACCTGACACCCATACTAATCTCTGCTTTAAATATATCCACTGACTTTGCCTCCACAGCATTCTGTGGCAAAGAATTCAACAGGTTCACCACCCTCTGACTAAAGAAATTCCTTCACTTCTCTTTCCTAAAATAACATCCTTTCTTTGACACCCTTTTGAAGCCCTTGTCAGGAAAATGGAGACATATGTCAGGTGTAGGCAGCTGCGATCAAATTAATCCTGTAAGGAGTAGAAGGTGGCTCATTGGTAGAGTTGCTCCATTATAGTGCCAGAGATCTGAGTTTGATCTTGACTATGGGTGCTGTTTGCATGGAGTTTGTATGTTCTCCCTTTGACTGTGTGTCTTTTCTCTGGGAGCTCTGGTTTCCTCTCGCACGCCAAAGATGTACAGGCTTGTCAGTTAATTGGCTTCTTCAAATTGTGAATTGTTCCTAGTGTGTAGGATAATGCTGGTGTATGGGGTGATCGCTGGTTGGAGTGGGCACGGTGGGCGGAAGGGCTTTCTTCCACACTGTATCTCTAGAGTCTAAAGATTGAAGTCTAAAGGAGGTAGGAATATGCTCAAGAAGGAGGTTAGGAGGAAAAAATGGACAGATCCTTGGAAGAAAAGGTTAAAAGAGAATCCCTAAACATTAAGTGCATTAACTAGGGAGGAAACAAATTTCCTTCGGGATCAATTTGTATTCTATATGTGGAGCCATTTGAAATGGGCAGGATCTGAAATTACTGCTGCTCATCTGCAATTATTATGGTGAAGAACATGGAAGCTAGTGAGTTCATGGAGGAGAATAAAGTTATCCAGCAACATATCAACAAACAAATGAGAAGATGCTTGCAGATGTGAAGCACAAAAAGGTGGACACATCCACAATGGCCTGACTGAGAGAATTCTGGAACAATGTGGGAAGCAGGTGAATGAGTTTCTGGGGCCTTACTGTGTCTTCATTAGTCATAGGTAAGGTACCAGAAGATTGGAAAATGCTTTGATTTAAGAAGGGCTGCAAGAACAAGCCAGGGAACTGCAGGCTGGTGAGCCTTGCAGTGGCGAGAAAGCTACTGGGAGGAATACATAGGATTTGTTTGCATTTGGAAAGGTAAGGACTGATTAGGAATAATCTGCATGACTCTGTGGGAGATAGTGTCTCACAAACTTGATTGAGATTTTGAGGAGATGCCCAAAAGGATTGACATTGTCTATATGGACGAGATCCATTGACAAGGTCCATGGTAGGCTGGTTCAGGTGTGATTACATCGGATCCAGAGTGAGTTAGAAAATTGGGGACAAAATTATACAAACAAGGAACTGCAGATGGTGGTTTACAAAAAAATAAACAAAGTGCTGGAGTAACTCAGGATCCCAACCCGAAACTTCACCTATCCATGTTCTCCAGAGATGCTTTACATTGGAGATGTTTAAAGCCAATTATAATCCCTTACTTAAGAAACTAAATAATTTGATTAAATTCTGGAAAACACTTCCGATGTCCCTAATAGGCAGAATAAACGCTATAAAAATGATCTTTTTACCACAAATCCTATACCTATTTCAGTCAATACCTATATATCTCCCAAAAAAGTTTTTCAAAAAATTGGACTCAGACATTACAAATTTTATATGGGATTATAAATCCCATAGAATACAAAGAGCACACCTTAATAAACAAAAAGAGTTGGGGGGTCTAGCGCTCCCTAATTTTATGTATTATAATTGGGCAGTAAATATTAAAAATATGATTCACCTGCTGGACAACTCTGCCCAGCAGGTGGACTGGATTGTAATGGAAAGAGGGGACTGTTCTCCGTGTAATATAGGAGCGACTCTCCTCTCACCAATATATTTGAATAACAAAAATTATAATAAAAATCCAATTATACATAGCACAATTAGAACATGGAAACATATAAAACAGAATCTAAAATTAAGAAACCTATCTCTTTTAATACCAATAGTTAATAATCCATCGTTAAACCATCAATTATAGACACATCATTTATACAATGGGAAAGAATGGGAATTAAAACGCTCGGAGATCTGTATGAATTGGGAAAATTACTATCAACAACTACAACTGAAATATAATTTGAAAAATAATCAATATTTTAAATATCTTCAAATTCGTGATTATCTGAAAAAATATACAAAAGACTATCATAATATGTCTACCGGTTTACTGGATGAAGCAATGAAGACAAAGGCGGAATCAGCTAATCTAATATCGTACCTATATAACATCATCTTAAACATAGAAATACCCACAACTGATGGAATTAGAAGAGACTGGGAACAAGAATTAGCTATAAAATTTTCAAAAGAGAGCTGGGATAATCACTTACTACAGGTGCATAAATGTTCGATCAACGTACGACATACTCTCATCCAATTCAAAACATTACATAGACTATATTATTCAAAAACTAAAATAAATAAACTCTTCCCTAATGTCTCACCCATCTGTGATAAATGCTTGTGTCAAGAAGCTACCATAGCGCATTCTTTTGTTTTTTTGTACAAAAATCCAAAAATTCTGGTATGAAATATTTGATATCTTTACAAAATTAATCAAAATAAAACTGGTACCAAAACCAGAATGGATCATTTTTGGAATATCGGAAGGTAACCCTGAACTAAATGTGTTTCAGAAGAATTTACTCAATTACGGGCTAATAATGGGAAAAAAGCTCATACTTAAATTCTGGAAAAATGCGCCCACACCAACAATAAAAATGTGGATATCAAATATGTTTGAAACACTACATCTGGAAGAGATGAGATTCCTCTTAGCAGGTAAAGCAGACCAATTCCAAAAGACGTGGTCTACGTTTTTGGAACTATTACAAGCATGAGGTGCAATAGTAATCTAAAAAATAAATAAATAAATAAATAAATAAATGGTATCAGGATCTGGCAACAAACAACAAAAACAGACTTGGAGGAGTTTAATGTTATAATAGAGCGATTGTTTCTCCTTTCCTTTTCCTTCTTTTCTAGGGTCTACTTTCTTTCTTTACTTCCTTCTCTAACTTCTTTTCTAAGGGGCTTTCTTTTCTCAACACTCTCCAGCACCTTCATGACTCTTGCGCACTTTCCTTACTTCCTTTACTTCTATCTTTTTCTTAAAGCTCAAAAAATGAAGCGGTGCAAAAAATGTAATAAGGCATATGTGTTGTGTATTATTGTAACTTACCGTACTTCTAATAAAAAAAAATAAAATAAAATAAAAAAACATTTGAGACCAGTAGCCAATGTCACTGGGAAAGTTTAGTTTAGTTTAGAGATACACCGTGGAAACAGGCTGATCAGCCCACCAAGTCCGTGCTGACCAGTGACTATCTGTACACTAGTTCTATCCTACACACTATGAACAATTGTACAGAAGCCAATTAACCTATAAACCTGTACGGCTTTGGAGTGTGGGAGGAAACCAGAGCACCCAGAGAAAACCCACGCCGCCACAGGGAGAACGTACAAACTCCATACAGATAGCACCTGTACTCTGGATTTAAAGGGGCTGTCCCACTTGGGCGACCTAATTGGCGAATTTAGAAGAGTTTAGGAGAGTTTGAACAAATGTCATGTTGAAGACCTCCTTCGACTATGTAGAAGACCTCCTTCGACCTCCTTTAACTATGTTGAAGACTGTCTTCGACTAGCTATGACTAACTTCAGGAAAATTGGACACCAAATAGTGGAGAGTGAAGACGACCTCCTTCGATCTCCTTCGACCTCCCTTCGACTATGATGAAGACTATCTACGACTACCTTAGACTACCCTCGATTACCTACGACTAACCTACGATTACCTTGACATAGTATGACCTACTACGACCTACTATGACTAAACTTACGAATAAAAAAAGGATCGATTTTTCAATGCCGACCTTTTTTTACTCGCGAGCATTTTCAACGTTGAAAAATACACCGCGATCTAGCTGAGGCCTCGAGTACACGGGGACTACTCTCGTGCATGAAGGAGAGTTACAAAGACCCCCTTTGACCTCGTGTCGACCATGCTGTGAGTATGAGTCGAGGGCAAACTTGCCAGAACTTGCGGATTATGGCGTCCAAGTGGGACAGCCCCTTAACACAGGTCTGTGGCAGTGTAAGGCAGCAACTCTACCGCTGCTCCACTGCGCAGCCCCCTGTTGGTTCCTTTCTTATATAATCACATTTAATAATGAATTGGAAGCAAATATATACGTGAGATGATCAGTACGTTTACAGATGATATCAAAATTGATACGATGGACTGAAGAATGTTGTCTACAATTTAAAATGGAGCCTAGATGAATTGGGAAAGTGGGCAAAGATTGGGCGGTGAAATTTATCTCAGACAAGTACGGAGTGACGTATTTCAGAATGTTAAACTAGGCCACGGCATACACAGTTAATGGCAGAAGAGGATCACTGTTTTATCTGAATACCCATGGGGCTGGATATGTTCACCCTGGTTTAACAGCCTAGCATAATTGAGACTGCATCAATGCAGAGCCATCTCTGAACACAGATCTGCAGTGTCTGCCAACATCAGGGTTATAACATCCTATACACGAGTTTGCATTTGAGAGTCCTATTAAATAATCTAGTTGACACTTAATTAGTGGATTGAATGGCCCCATTGCTGAAAGATAAATGGACAATATATTTGCCTTCGATAGAATCAGGTTACATATTGTTCTGGGCACATTTATTACTTTATTTTCATTGCTTGGAGGTCATTTGAGCTTTATGCTGCAAAATCATGAAAATGCTATAAATGTTATTTGTTCGAAGCATCCTTCCTCAATCTGATTTTGAAGTCTGAAAGGATGCATTGTTGGCGCTGGGGGTTGCCAGTAATGCATGTATTGTTCTTCCAAAGGGAGCATAAGTAAGTGCAAGAAAGGCAATGGAGACAATGGGGGGGGGGGGGGGGGGGGGTGCGATCAGGTTTAGTTTACTTTAGTTTAGATATACAGCATGGAAGTAAGGCCTTTGGCCCACCTGGTCTGCACTGACCAGTGATTGCATTTGTTTGTGGAAACAGGCCCTCTGGCCCACTGAGCAGTCATCACCCTGTACACTGGCACTACCTATCCTAGGGGCTCATGTTATCGACCTCCCGGTGGTGAGCACTGTCAACTGACCCCAGTCAGGCTAACAACTACAAACAGAAACAGCAGCAGCAGCACCACAGCTTGGCGCCAACATGGAGCATGAGCCCTATTTAGGGCGGGCACCTGCGGATGTCGAACTGGATGGCATCACCCTGCTGCGGACTTCTGCTGCCTCAAAGGCAAGAAGAAGAAGTTCAGCACAGCCAATGTGGGCCAAAGGGCCTGTTCCTGTGATGTACTTTTCTGTATTCTATGATTAAGAGTGGTTTCCAGAATAGTACGATCAGAGCAATTATAGAAACATAGAAATTAGGTGCAGGAGTAGGCCATTCGGCCCTTCGAGCCTGCACCGCCATTCAATATGATCATGGCTGATCATCCAACTCAGTATCCCGTACCTGCCTTCTCTCCATACCCTCTGATACCCTTAGCCACAAGGGCCACATCTAACTCCCTCTTAAATATAGCCAATGAACTGGCCTCGACTACCCTCTGTGGCAGAGAGTACCAGAGATTCACCACTCTGTGTGAAAAAAGTTCTTCTCATCTCGGTTTTAAAGGATTTCCCCCTTATCCTTAAGCTGTGACCCCTTGTCCTGGACTTCCCCAACATCGGGAGCAATCTTCCTGCATCTAGCCTGTCCAACCCCTTAAGAATTTTATAAGTTTCTATAAGATCCCCTCTCAATCTCCTAAATTCTAGAAAGTATAAACCAAGTCTATCCAGTCTTTCTTCATAAGACAGTCCTGACATCCCAGGAATCAGTCTGGTGAACCTTCTCTGCACTCCCTCTATGGCAATAATGTCCTTCCTCAGATTTGGAGACCAAAACTGTACGCAATACTCCAGGTGTGGTCTCACCAAGACCCTGTACAACTGCAGTAGAACCTCCCTGCTCCTATACTCAAATCCTTTTGCTATGAAAGCTAACATACCATTCGCTTTCTTCACTGCCTGCTGCACCTGCATGCCTACTTTCAATGACTGGTGTACCATGACACCCAGGTCTCGCTGCATCTCCCCTTTTCCTAGTCGGCCACCATTTAGATAATGGTCTACTTTCCTGTTTTTGCCACCAAAATGGATAACCTCACATTTATCCACATTATACTGCATCTGCCAAACATTTGCCCACTCACCCAGCCTATCCAAGTCACCTTGCAGTCTCCTAGCATCCTCCTCACAGCTAACACTGCCCCCCAGCTTAGTGTCATCCGCAAACTTGGAGATATTGCCTTCAATTCCCTCATCCAGATCATTAATATATATTGTAAATAGCTGGGGTCCCAGCACTGAGCCTTGCGGTACCCCACTAGTCACTGCCTGCCATTGTGAAAAGGACCCGTTTACTCCTACTCTTTGCTTCCTGTTTGCCAGCCAGTTCTCTATCCACATCAATACTGAACCCCCAATGCCGTGTGTTTTAAGTTTGTATACTAATCTCTTATGTGGGACCTTGTCGAAAGCCTTCTGGAAGTCCAGATACACCACATCCACTGGTTCTCCCCTATCCACGCTACTAGTTACATCCTCGAAAAATTATATAAGAAAAACATTATCAGAAATAAAATCACTTGATTAAATTCTCCGTCTACATTGAGTCTGGGAACACAGGCTCTGCACAGAGGGAGTTTTATAAAGATAACTTAGGGCATTTTATACGGATTTGTTTCTTGCTGTTTGTTTTCAGGATCACTAGATTTAGATTATTCCTTTAATAATCCTTTTCAGGAAATTACAGTGCCACGACAGCTTCAAGACAAACATAACACCACGCTTTCATACATAACAAGTTAAAATACGTTAAAATACAAGTTAAAATACAATTAATTTAAAAAAAGTGCAGTTATTTATGCTCATTAAAAAGTCTTATAGCAGCTGGTAAACAGGACTTCCTGTATCTCTCCGTTTTGCACATTGGTGCAATCAGCCTCTGGCTGAAGATGCTGCTCTTGATCACCTTCAGGGCATGGAGTGGGTGAGTGGGGTTTGTCATTATGGAACCTAGTTTATTTAGAGTTCTGGCCTCTGCCACCTGCTGGACCGTTCGTTGCTCAGCCCCGACCACTGAGCCGGCCTTCCTGATTAGTTTGTCCAATCTGTTTTTATCCGCTATACGGGCGCCATCTCCCCAACAGGCCACAGCAAAGAACAGAGCACTGGCCACCACTGAATGGTAGACACTGCACAGTAGGGGTTGGCAGATATTAAAAGACCTCAGCCTCCTTAAAAAATACAGTCGGCTTTGTCCCCTCCTGTACACCGCCTCCATATGACACTTCCAGTTCAGCTCACTGTCAAGCTGCACCCCAAGGTACCTGTGATTAGCAACCACCTCCACCTCAGTGCCCTTAATGGTGATCGGCGTTGCTTGAGTCCTCCTCCTCCCCCTCCTAAAGTCCACCACTATCTCCTTTGTTTTTTTGGTGTTGAGATGGAGATTATTGTGTGCGCTCCACTCCACAAAGTTACTTATAATGTCTCTGTATTCCTCCTCATTGCCCCCTTTAATGAGGCCGACAACAGCTGTATCATCCGAATACTTCTGCAAAAAGCAGCTGTTGGTGTTCCATTGGAGATCCGCTGTGTAGATGGTAAACAGGAACGGAGCCAGCACAGTTCCTTGTGGAGCCCCTGTGCTGCTCAAGATGGTGCCCGAGACACTGTTCTGTAGGCGCACGTACTGTGGTCTGAGGGAAAGGTAATCCAAACACCACAGTACCAGTGATGGATCCACTTTCATCTTCTCCATCTTCTCCCCTAGCAGTCGGGGCTGAATAGTGTTGAAGGCGCTTGAAAAGTCAAAAAAAGTAATCCTTACAGATGCATCAGCAGTGTCCAAATGTGTGTACACCCTCTGCAGCATGTAAATGAGGGCATCATCGACACTGATGTTAGGCTGATATGCAAACTGC
Source organism: Amblyraja radiata (assembly GCF_010909765.2). Classification (NCBI taxonomy): domain Eukaryota; kingdom Metazoa; phylum Chordata; class Chondrichthyes; order Rajiformes; family Rajidae; genus Amblyraja; species Amblyraja radiata. The sequence continues at coordinate 40,429 of NC_045966.1, read as the reverse complement.
AAAGGATCCATGTGATTTGACACACTAGTCCTGATGTAGGAAAGGACAAGTCTCTCAAATGTCTTCATTATGTGAGAAGTGAGCGCTACTGGTCTGTAGTCATTGTAGAGAGTGGGATGGGTCTTCTTTGGGACAGGTACCAGGCAAGATGTTTTCCACAGCCTTGGAACCCTCTGTAGACGTAAGCTCAGGTTGAACAGGTGTGTTAAAATACCACACAGCTCTGAAGAGCAAGTCTTCAGTAGCCTTGGGCTGGTGTCATCAGGCCCCACTGCCTTCCCTGGCTTCAGTCTGTCCAGCATCACCTTGACCTGAGCAGTATAAAGAGTCATGGGTGGGGCTGCCGGTGGAGTGGGAGGTGGAAAGAGGGGACTCCGTACAGGTGACATCTCAGGAGTGATGGAGAGAGGGATGGGAGGTGGAGAGGAAGCAGCAATGGTCAGCAGACCAGGTGGGGGAGGCTGGGGTGGTGTGGAGCCGTCGAATCTGTTGAAGAATCTATTCAGATCATCAGCCAGACCCTGTTCACCATCAGGCAGTGTACCACCGTTCTGCTTCATGCCCGTGATCTTTCGCATTCCAGCCCATACCTGCTTCACACCATCTTGCTGCAGCTGTCGTTCTAATTTGAACCTATAGGCTTCTTTCCCCTCCTTAATCCTCACCTTCAGTTCCTTTTGAAGTTCTTTGATTTTATTCCTGTCGCCCTCCCTGAAAGCCTTTTTCTTCTCATTTAGTAAGGCCTTCAGGCTGCTGGTAATCCAGGGTTTGTTATTGGGGTAGCAACGAATTACCCTGGGTGGCATGATGTCATCATAACAGAAATTGATGTAATGGGTAATGCATTCTGTTAGGCCGTCAATGTCTTCCCCATACTCCTCACAGAACGCATCCCAATCTGTTGTCTCAAAACAATACCTCAGGGCTTCATCTGCCTCAGGATACCAATACAGCTGCTCCTTGACCTACGATGGGGTTACGTCCGATAAACCCATTGTAAATCGAAAATATCGTAAGTCGAAAACGCATTTAATGCAATGTGATCACGTGACCGAAATTGAGCTGCGACTCACTGCTGTTGCCCAGCGTTTGCACCATCGTAAAGTCGCAATATCGTAAGTCGAAGCATTGTAAATCGGGGAGCATCTATACGCCAGTCTGGATCTCATTCTTTTATTCCCTGTCATAATGCTGGAATAAATATCCAATTGAAATCGAGTCATTGTCCAATGGTGAGTTTTAATGTAGTGCTTGGATATCATTGTATTAGTCCATTTTTACTGCAGCTACTCTTGACCTTCTCAACCAGCAGCACTTACAGAAAATCTTGCACAACCTGAATCTTGCGTAACCAGTGGGCAGCAGAGTTGCGCAGGTGGTAGAGCTGCTGCCTCACAGCGTCAGAGGCCCGGTTTTGATCCTGTGCAGAGCTTGCATGTTCTACCTGTGACCAGCTTGCATGTTCTCCCAGTGACCAGATGGACTTCCTCTGGGTGCTCCAGTTTCCACACACATGCCAGACATGCAGGTTTGTAGGTTAAGTAGCCTCTGTAAATTGTCCCCAGTGTGTAGGGAGTGGATGATAAAGTGGGATAACCTGTGCAATGCCGATGGAAGGAATTGAGAGATATCCATCTAATAAGTGATGGATTATTAGATGGATATCTAAAAGATCTAGGTCTAAAAGATAACCTAGACCTAGTTTGTTTAGTTTAGTTTAGGGAAACAATGTGGAAACAGGCCCTTCAACCCACCGAAGTCCATGGGGACCAGTGTTCACCTGTACACTAGTTCTATCCTACACACTAGGGACAATTGTTACGGAAGCCAATCAACCTACAAACCTGCACCTCTTTGGAATGTGGGAGGAAATCGCAGCACCTAGAGAAAGCAAAAGTGGTCACAGGGAGAACATACAAACTTCATATATATATATAATACCTGTAGTGAGGATTGAACCTGGATCTCTGGTGCTGTAGAGCAGCAACCATACCGCTGAGCCACTGTGCTGAATGGGTGATTTGTGTTTAGCATGGACTCAGTGGGCTGAAGGGCCTGTCTCCATGCTGTATCTCTAAACTAAACCTATCAGAAACTCGTGTTCAAGAAGGAACTGCAGATGCTGGAAGATCGAAGGTACGCAAAAATGCTGGAGAAACTCAGCGGGTGCAGCAGCATCTATGGAGCGAAGGAAATAGGCGACGTTTCGGTGAAGAAGGGTTTCGGCCCGAAACGTCGCCTATTTCCTTCGCTCTATCAGAAACTCATCTGGAATATCACACAGTCTCATATCCTGACATCCCAAAACCATTCCACCATCCAAGTCAAACCATCCAAGTCAAAGAAACTTATTAGATGGATATCTCTCAATTCCTTCCATCGGCATTGCACAGGGCACAATGGCTGTAGTTGTTCCCTTTGCAAAGTGCACAGCATTTACTCACCCATTGCATCTGGCAAACTCGTGTCTTCTACCACCTTGGTGGACAAAGCCAGCAGGCGTGTGGAAATATCTCAAACTTCAACTTCCAGTACTCATCACACATCAACTTGATTTGGAAACATATTACTGATCCACCTGCAGCAGGTCTAGGTGGTCCATCGCCGCATTCTAGATAGGCATTGAATCCATACAAAGTTTGCTGTCTGACATATCAGGCTGAATCGTGGTTGCAATGGCCAAAGGTTTCAAAGAGGACTACCTATAATCAATAGGGTGATTTCACGAAAGGTCACTGGAGCGTAGATCCTGACCCACGTGACCGCAAATTTTAACTGGAGGACACTCATCACTTCCGGTACGTTAGTGAATGGGAAAACACGCACTTTCACACCCGTTAAAAACATCGAAAACGGGCCGTTTTTGAGTTGCAATTTACTGTGCCAGTCGGGGTGACCGTGAGGCACAGCTACCTAAATTTACAGTCCAAAAGAAAGATTGAAACTAAGGTAAATTCAAGAGGGAGCTGAAGGTGCAAAAACAGCGGAAGTGCTTAGCGGACATTTGTCGTGGAGATTTAAAGATCCAAAATATCGGGAATTATCGCGTTTGCTCGCTGCATTTCATCAAAAGTAAGGCATTATTGACTTTTTTATCTTTATTCATTTGTTATATGAAAAATTTTAAAAGTGAAAAATCCGTCAGTAAAATTGCAAAATCGCCCATGGTTCTCAGGTGGGTTTTAACATGCAAAATGAAAACGCTTCTGAAGCTCCATTTACCATTTAAATAATCGTAAACTATCAATGCGTTTTGAAATAAATTTTACTCAGATGCAAGCTAAGGAATGGGATAATTGTCAGCTGTTAATTGGACAAAATCAGGACATTTTATTATTTGCCAAAATATATCTCTCAATGCTCACAGTGGGTGCCCAATCAGGATTGTTGACATTATTCCATGCTGCAGGCTTGTCTGTTATTAGATGATAAATAAATAAGTAGTTTGGGTGATTGTGCAGGCTTTAAACACGAAACATTGAGAAATATATTTTGCACCTTCAGCTCCCTCTTGAATAGTATTTATCTTTCTTCTGGACTGTAAAGTTAGGTAGCTGTGCCTCACGGTCACCCCGACTGGCACAGTAATTTACAGCTCAAAAACTGGCCGTTTTCGCGGTTTTTAACGGGTGTGAAAGTGCGTGTTTTCAGAATCACTAACATGTACCGGAAGTGACGTTTGTACTCCAGTTAAATGTTGCGGTCATGTGGGTGAATATCTACGCTCCAGTGACCTTTCGTGAAATCACCATATTTGCACTTTATCAGTTTATTTATTCATGTGTTTTGTAGTGAATGCCTATTAGATTAGATTAGATTATTTAATGACCACACAGTCAAGGTGGTGGAATTCAGGTTCAGTACAGGATGTTATGTTGTGCTGAAGCAAAGCAAGAATGTAATTGTCCTATCAGGGACACATGACAATGAACTTGAACTTGAACTTGAGATCCCCCCTCATTCTTCTAAATTCTAGCGTGACTTGACTTGACTTGACCCAAAATGTCACCCAGCTCATTCTCTCTGTCTCTCTCTGTCTGAAATACTGAATCTTGCCCTGACATATATGTATATGTATATGTGTATGTGTATGTCCGCAAAGACCGCTCCCTCCGCAACTCCCTCGTCAATTCTTCCCTTCCCTCCCGCACCACCCCCTCCCCGGGCACTTTCCGTTGCAACTGCAAGAAATGCAATACCTGTCCCTTCACCTCCCTCCTCGACTCCATTCAAGGACCCAAGCAGTCGTTCCAGGTGCGACAAAGGTTCACCTGTATCTCCTCCAACCTCATCTACTGCATCCGCTGCTCTAGATGTCAGCTGATTTACATCGGGAAGACCAAGCGTAGGTTGGGCGATCGTTTCGCCGAACACCTCCGCTCAGTCCGCAATAACCTACCTGAACTCCCGGTGGCTCAGCACTTCAACTCCCCCTCCCATTCCCAATCCGACCTCTCTGTCCTGGGTCTCCTCCATTGCCAGAGTGAGCAACAGCGGAAATTGGAGGAACAGCACCTCATATTCCGTCTGGGGACCTTGCGTCCGTATGGCATTAACATTGAATTCTCCCAATTTTGCTAGCCCTTGCTGTCTCCTCCCCTTCCTTCACCCTCTAGCTGTCTCCTCCCACCCTCCCATCCGTCCGCCCTCGGGCTCCTCCTCCTCCTCCCCTTTTCCTTCTTTCTCCCCCCCCCCACCAGTCTGAAGAAGGGTTTTGGCCCGAAACGTCGCCTATTTCCTTCGCTCCATAGATGCTGCTGCACCCGCTGAGTTTCCCCAGCAATTCTGTGTACCTTGTGTATGTAGTTTGCTCGTTTATACTATTCTTATAACAAATGTAAAGCACTTTGGCCAACGTGAGTTGTTTTTTAAATGTGACTTGACCTAAAATGTCACCCATAGATTACACAACATAGATTACAAGACCTACACCAAACCCATTAGGAGCAGACGAGTGCATTCGATCCAATTTGTGATCCCAGCTACAAAGACAGATGTGTTGGTACAGCAATTCGTTCTTCCCCCGCACACACACACACACACAATTAAAGCATGGAATAATCTCCACCCTACTATAGTTACCCAACCAGATGCAACTACATTTAAAGTAGCTCTTTCTTCCCAATAACCCTTTCTGGCTTCAGTCCTCCCTCCACCACCTCCAGTTTAAATTCCATTTGGAATATTTTAGAGGACCAAGAAACCAACAAGAACCAAAACCAACAAGAACCAGCTCATTCTCTGTGTCTCTGTGTGAAACACTCAATCTGGCCCTGACGTCCACGCGCTGAGTCCGGAAACGCCCGAGCCCGAGTTGAGCCGAGTGCGTCAGCGAGTGAGCGACGCCGCCGGAAACACCCGAGTGCGTGAGCGACGCCGCCGGAAACACCCGAGTGCGTGAGCGAGCGAGCGCCGAGTCTGCGACAAGATGGCGGACATGGACGGGCTGGTCAAACGCATCATCCACGGCCCCGGCCCCGGGCGGCAGCGGCAGCGGCAGCGCTTCATCCCCGGCGGGCACCAAGGTAGCGGGGCGGGGCGGGGCCGCTGGGGGAGAGAGAGACTCACTGAGCGGAGACGCTGATGGCGGCGGCGATCAAGATGGCGGCGGCTCTGGGCACCAACCGTCGCCGGGTCCCGCCCCCCGACCGCGCTGATTGGACGAGGAGGCGGCGACTGACGGCGGTCCCAGCCAATGGGCGGATGGTTAGAGGGACATCCCGCCTCCCATACGCTCTGATTGGACGGGGAATGAGTGATGGGCGGACGGATCATCCAATGGGCGGGCTGATAGGCTGGAGACGGGTTGACGGACGGGAGAACCGGCCAATGGACGGGCGAGAGCTGGAGGTTGTCCCGCCCCCTGTCGTTGCTGGTTGGATGGAGACGGGAGAGGGGCGGACGGATCATCCAATGAGGAGGGGGGAGGGTCTGATGGTTGTCCCGACCGCGCTCATTGGAGGAGGATGGGAGTCTGAGGGATGGAAAGGCCAATGGGCGGGGGAGATGGTGACTGTCCCGCTTCTAGACGTGGCTGATTGGATGGTGATGGGTGATGGGCAGCTGGATCATCCAATGGGGGGGGGTGGTGGTTGTCCCGCCTCTCACAAGCAGTGATTGGAGGAGGAAACGGCGACGGACATCGGACTCGGCCAATGGGCGGAGGAGCTGGAGGTTGTCCCGCCTCCTGTCGTTGCTCATTGGAGGAGGAGGGAGACGGACAGACGGCCCGGCCAATGGGCGGAGGGTTAGAGGGACATCTGGAGTGTTACAGATTTGGACATCCTTGTGATTGAGGCACCAGGTTGATCCCTGGGATGGAGGGGCTGTCACATGTGGACAGATTGGACATAGAAACATAGACAACAGGTGCAGGTGGAGGCCATTCGGCCCTTCGAGGCAGCACCGCCATTCAATGTGATCATGGCTGATCATCCACAATCAGTTCCCCGTTCCTGCCTTCTCTCCATATCCCCTGGCTCCGCTATTTTTAAGAGCCCTATCTAGCTCTCTCTTTAAAGCATCCAGAGAACCGGCCTCCACCGCCCTCTGAGGCAGAGAATTCCACTGACTCACCACTCTCATCCTTCTAAACTCCAGAGTGTACAAGCCCAGCTGCTCCATTCTCTCAGCATGTCAGTCCCGCCATCCCAAGAATTAACCTTGTAAACCTACGCTGCACTCCCTCAAAAGCAAGAATGTCCTTCCCCATATTAGCGGACCAGAATTGCACACAATACTCCAGGTGTGGTCTCACCAGGACTCTGTACAACTGCAGAAGGACCTCTTTGCTCCGATATTCGATTCCTCTTGTTATAAAGGCCGACTTCCCAGTCGCTTTCTTCACTGCCTGCTGTACCTGCATGCTTACTTTCATAGACTGATGTACAAGGAACCCCAGATCCTGTTGTACTTCCCCTTTTCCCAACTTGACGCCATTTAGATAGTGCTGGAATAGATGCAGGAGTATTAATTGCCTCATGGCAACATCCTTGTAAAAATCTTCTCGAGAGCATTTTCTTTCTACCTCTGATATTTAATGCAGAATAAGAACATATTGACTGCATGATATTTCCGTAATTTCAGATGTTGCAGCCCCTAGACTGTGGAACAGCATCCCCTTTCTCATCAGAACTGCCCCCTCCATCGACTATTTTATGTCAAGACTAAAGACTTATCTATACTCCCAAGCCTTTCCTGACGTCCTCTGAGTGAGGGCGACATGTATATATGTATGTAGTTTGTTTTGTTGTGCTATTCTTATAACAAATGTAAAGCACTTTGGCCAACGAGAGTTGTTTTTTAAATGTGCTATATAAATAAATGTGACTTGACTTGACATCCTTAAGTTATACATCATTTGTAAATCTTGCTCAAAACAAATTTAATTTTGTGAAATACTTAATTTAGATAACCCCACCATTACAGACAGATCTCATTACACTCTCTGGCTATTGGGAAGACCAGACCCATTTTATTGTTGAGAAACAACTCCATAGACACAAAAACATTAAGGAACATTCCAGGGCGATAGGAACTGGAATCTTCATATTGCTATTATTTTCCCAAATACTGCAGCTGTGAACAGTGTGATTAGATGAATGAATTGCAGAGTGCAAGTGTAATACAAAATCAACACAAACACAGCACATGAACCATTTAAAAAGAAATGATTTAAAAGACATTAAAAAAGAAAATTACCAGAGTCAAAATTTATAAACATTTTATTCTTTAACACGAATTAACCAAATTATGAAGGAACAGAATTATGAACTAACCCTATATCACACACACAAACTGTTCCCCCACAATGTTGATTACACTGCGAGTCAGGTCGGGTCCGGTTACTGAAATGGACAACAAAATGCCACGGTTCCGCTCCATTTCTACTACACGTCAGCCCATTGCATTTCGCAGGAGTGGCCTATCTTGCTCCGCTATAGGATCTTTGGTAGGGATTACCTGAAATTAGAGAAGTCAATGTTCATACCGCTGGGTTGCAAACTGCCCAAGCGAAATATGAGGTGCTGCTCCTCCAATTTACGGTGGGCCTCACTCTGGCCATGGAGGAGGCCCAGGACAGAAAGTTAGGATTCAGAATGGGAGGGGGAGTTGAAGTGCTGAGCCACCGGGAGATCAGGTTGGTTAATGCGGACCGAGCGGAGGTGTTTGGTGTGTGTGCGTGTTTGTGTGTGCGTGAGAGAGATAGTGTGTGTGAGAGAGAGCAAGAGAGAGAGGATGTGTGTGTGCGTGAGTGTGTGCGTGAGAGAGAAAGTGTGTGTGAGAGCAAGAGAGAGGATGTGTGTGCGTGAGTGTGCGTGAGAGTGAAAGTGAGAGAGCAAGAGAAAGGATGTGTGCGTGAGAGAGAAAGTGTGAGAGCAAGAGAGAGGATGTGTGCGTGTGAGAGGGAGTGAGATAGGGAGCGAGAGGGAGTGAGAGGGAGAGAGAGAGGGAGTGAGAGAGGAGGGGGGCACGAGAGGGTGTGTGTGTGTGTGCGTGTGAGAGGGAGTGAGATAGAGAGTGAGAGGGAGTGATAGAGGGGGTGTGAGAGGAGTGTGGCACGAGAGGGTGAAGTGGAGAGAATTTGTGTACGAGTGGGGGGAAAGTGGGGAGAGGGGAGAGAGGAATGTATATGTGCAGCTTTAAGGGACATTGGTCAGGTAGCATTTGGAGTATTGCAAACAGTTCTGGTCATTCCATTGGTTTACAAAAAAGGACGTAGGGCTGGCCACTGGTGTGCACGTGCTGGTGAGACAGGGCATGGAAGGCCATGGCAAAACGCTCTCCACATACCGGGTTGGGGACGGGACAGTCGCCGGTGTGCACCCGCTGGTGGGACAGCAGCTTGGAGGAGCTGGTGAAGCCCTTGCCGCACTGGGTGCAGGTGTAGGGGCGCTCGCCAGTGTGGATGCGCTGGTGTTGCAGCAGGCTGCAGGACTGGGTGAAGCCCTTGCCGCACAGGGTGCAGGTGTAGGGGCGCTCCCCGGTGTGGGTGTACCGGTGCTGCTTCAGCTCTGGCGACGACTTGAAGCCTTTGCCGCAGTCGGAGCAGGTCGCTCACTGCGGTGCACCCGCAGATGGTTACTGAGCCCCGACAACGGGGCAAAGCTCTTGCTGCAGGTAGAGCAGCCATAGGGCATCTCACCCGTGTGCACCTGCCGGTGGGTTTTCAGGACATTCGCCGTCTTAAGCTCTTGCCGCACTCCGAGCAGTCGAAGGGGCGTTCTCCCGTGTGCACCCGCCGGTGAATCTCCAGGTGGCTCAGGCACTGCCAGGCCTTGCCACACACGTCGCACTCATAGCGCTTCTCCTTGTTGTGCCCCGTCATGTGGCCCTGCATTGAAGCTCAGCCCCAAGAAGCTCAGCCCGCATACCGAGCAGATGTGGGGGGGTCACAGCACACTGGCCGCCCTCAATGGCCGCTCACGTCCCTGTCTCTCCGTCCACAGCAACGGCTCCTAAACCCTGCAGGAGGGGAACACAGAAAGTCAACAAGCTGGCAAACAGGATATTACTAGCACATATTGAGTGTGTTTATGGCGGAGGAAACCGTTATATAAATCTGCGTGGCACAGTGGCGCAGCAGCACAGTTGCTGCATCACCGCCAGAGACCCGGGCTCGATCCTGACTACGGGTGCTGTCTGTGTGGAGTTAGTACGTTCTCCCTTTGACCTGCATGGGTTTTTACTCCGGGTACTCCGGTTTTCTCCAACATTTCAAAGACGTTCAGGGTTGTAAATTAACCGGCCTCCACAAAATAGCTAAATTGTCCCCAATGTGCGTAGGATAGTGTACAGGGTGATCGTTGGTTGGCGCGGACTCCGTGGGCCGAAAGACCTGTTGTTTCCGCGCTGCATCTCTAAACTAAACTAAACCAAAGAAGGGTGTTGACCCAAAACGTCACCCATTCCTCTCACCACAGATCCTGCCTGACCCGCTGAGTTACTCCAGCCCTTTGTGTCTATCTTCTCCACAGATGCTGCCTGAAATGCTGAGTTACTCCAGCACTCTCTCTCTGTCTCTCTCTGTGTATGTTTCTCTATCTCTTTCTATATGTATCTGTCTCTCCCTCTCTCTTTGTCCCTCTCTTGTTTCTCTCTCTCTGTAACTGTATTGCATTCCCCCTATCTCTATCTCACAGTCTCTCTCTCTCTGTCTCTCTCTCCATCTGTCTCTCTCTATCTCCCCCTCTCTGTCTCTCTGTCTCTCTCTCCCTCTCTCTATCGATCTATCTCTTGCTCTGTCCCTCCCCCTCTCTCTACCTCTCTCTGCATCTCTCTCTCCCTCTCTGTCTCTCTTTCTAGGTCTCTTTCCCATCTGTGTGCTCTCCCTATGTGTCCAGCTGTTTCTCTCTCTCTGTCTCTGCATCTCTTCCTCTGTCAGTCTCTCCCCTCTCTCCCACTTTCTATCTCTCTCTCTCGCTCTCCCCACCCCTCTCTCTCTCTCCCACTCTTTCCTTCTGCCTCTCTCTCTATCTCTCTGTCTCTTACTGACTGTCTCTCTCTCTGTCACTCTCCCTGTCTCTCCCTTTCTCTCTCTCTCTCTCTCTCTCTCTCTCTCTCTCTCTCTCTCTCTCTCTCTCTCTCTCTCTCTCTCTCTCTCTCTCTCTCCCTCTCTCTCCATCTCTCTCCCTCTGTCTCTCTTTCTGTCACTCTCTGTCTCTGCATCTCTTTCTCTGTCTCTCTCCCTCTGTGTCTGTCTCCCTCTCTCTCTCTCTGTCTCTCTCTTTCCCACCTCCCTCTGTCTCTCTCTCTGTGCCTCTCACTCGCCGTCTCTCCCTCTGTCTCTCTCTGTCTCCCTCTCTCTCCGTCTCTCTCTGTCCCTCTCTCTCTCTGTCTCCCTCTGTCTCAACTGTATCTGTCTGTCTGTCTGTCTGTCTCTCCCACTCTCTCTCTCACTGTCTGTCTCTCCCTCGCATACTCTGTCTCTCTCTCTTTCACCCTCTCTCTTTCTCTCTCTCCCTCATTCTCTCCCTCTACCTCTCCCTCTCTGTCTATCTCTCTGTCACATCCTCTCTCAGTCTCTCTCTCTCCCCTCTGTCTCTCGCCCTCTCTCTCTGTGTCTCTCTCTGTATATACCTGTCTCCCCCTCTCTCTCCCTGTGTCTCCCTCTCTCTCCCTTTCTCTCTCTCTCTCTCTCCCTGTCTCTCCCTTTCTCTCTTTGTCCCTCTCTCCGTCTCTCTCTCTGTGTCTCATCATCTCTCTCTCTGTCCCTCTCTCTCCATCTCTCTCTGTCTCTTTCTCTCCGTTTCTCTATCTCTATCTGTCTCTATCCGGAAGTGGCGGCGCTGTGAAACGGCTGCGGCTCGCCTGCAGTCTGTCTGTTTTTACTTTTTTGTGTTGTTTTTTTTGTCTTGTTCAGTTAAACTTTTGGTTATTCGGTTGTGTTATGTGTGTGGGGGGGGGGGGGGTGAAACAGGGCTTTCTGTCTCTCCCTTCGGGGGAATGCGACTTTCTTGTCGTATTCCCCTTCTCTTCCCCCGTCTGAGCTGAGGCCTAATGGCGGAGCTGCCGGCCTCCAACCTGCGACCGACCTCGAGGGTCCGGAGGTAGAGGCAGCCAGGACTCACCAACGCGAGGCTGGCCGTCTTCGAGCTGCGGCGGTGTTCGGGCAGCGGCACGACTCGGCGCTCCCGTGTGGGCGGCCCAGTGCGGGGATGAGACGCTCCCGTGTGGGCGGCCCAGTGCGGGGATGAGACGCTCCCGTGTGGGCGGCCCGGTGCGGGGCGGGGACGGTGCTCCGGTGGCTGAGGCGGCGGCGACCTGAATCCGGGGCCGACCTCGGGCCAGTGGACGACATTTTCGGGAGCTCGCGGGTCACAGGCTTGTGCCTGTTTTCCGGAGCTCCCGTGTCAACAGCTGCGTCCGCGGAGCTTGAACCGCGGGACTGACACCATCGCCCGGTGGGTATCGCCTCAGCGCAGAGGGAGAAGAGGAGGGACGAGACAGTAACTCTAAGACTTTTGCCTCCATCACAGTGAGGAGGTGCTTGGTGAACTCACTGAGGTGGATGTTAATTTGTGTTTATTGTGTGTTTATTATTACATGTATGGCTGCAGGCAACGACATATAAAGGATTCAATTCAATTCAATTCAATTCTCTCTCTCTCTCTCTCTCTCTCTCTCCGTTTCTCTCTGTCTGTCTGTCTCTATCTCTCTGTCTGTTTGTCTCACTTTCTCCATCACTCTCTCTTTCTCCCTCTTTCTCTCTCGCTGTCTCTGTCTCTCTCCCTCTGTCTCTCAGTCTCCGTCTCTCTCTCTCTCTTCTGAGTCCCTCTCTTCTGTCTCTGTGTCTTCCTCTGTCTCTCTCTGTCTTTGTAGTTGTCTATCCCTGTCTCTCTCTTTCTCTCACTCTCTCTCTCTCTCTCTTTCTCTCTCTGTATCTCTCTCTCTCTGTATCTCTGTCTCTCACTGTCTGTCTCTCTCTCACACATTCTATCTCTTTCAGTCTCTCTCTGTCTCTCACTGTCTCTCTCTCTGTCTCTCCCTGTCTCTCTATCTCATAGATACATAGAAATTAGGTGCAGGAGTAGGCCATCCGGCCCTTCGAGCCTGCACCGCCATTCAATATGATCATGGCTGATCATCCAACTCAGTATCCTGTACCTGCCTTCTCTCCATACCCCCTGAACCCTTTAGCCACAAGGGCCACATCTAACTCCCTCTTAAATATAGCCAATGAACTGTGGCCTCAACTACCTTCTGTGGCAGAGAGTTCCAGAGATTCACCACTCTCTGTGTGAAAACAGTTTTTCTCATCTCGGTTTTAAAGGATTTCCCCCTTATCCTTAAGCTGTGACCCCTTGTCCTGGACTTCCCCAACATCGGGAACAATCTTCCTGCATCTAGCCTGTCCAACCTCTTAAGAATTTTGTAAGTTTCTATAAGATCCCCTCTTAATCTCCTAAATTCTAGAGAGTATAAACCAAGTCTATCCAGTCTTTCTTCATAAGACAGTCTTGACATCCCAGGAATCAGTCTGTTGAACCTTCTCTGCACTCCCTCTATGGCAATAATGTCCTTCCTCAGATTTGAAGACCAAAACTGTACGCAATACTCCACGTGTGGTCTCACCAAGACCATGTACAACTGCAGTAGAACCTCCCTGCTCCTATACTCAAATCCTTTTGCTATGAATGCTAACATACCATTCGCTTTCTTAACTGCCTGCTGCACCTGCATGCCTACTTTCAATGACTGGTGTACCATGACACCCAGGTCTCGCTGCATCTCCCCTTTTCCTAATCGGCCACCATTTAGATAATAGTCTGCTTTCCTGTTTTTGCCACCAAAATGGATAACCTCACATTTATCCACATTATACTGCATCTGCCAAACATTTGCCCACTCACCCAGCCTATCCAAGTCACCTTGCCGTCTCCTAGCATCCTCCTCACAGCTAACACTGCCCCCCAGCTTAGTGTCATCCGCAAACTTGGAGATATTGCCTTCAATTCCCTCATCCAGATCATTAATATATATTGTAAATAGCTGGGGTCCCAGCACTGAGCCTTGCGGTACCCCACTAGTCACTGCCTGCCATTGTGAAAAGGACCCGTTTACTCCTACTCTTTGCTTCCTGTTTGCCAGCCAGTTCTCTATCCACATCAATACTGAACCCCCAATGCCGTGTGCTTTAAGCTTGTATACTAATCTCTTATGTGGGACCTTGTCGAAAGCCTTCTGGAAGTCCAGATACACCACATCCACTGGTTCTTCCCTATCCACGCTACTAGTTACATCCTCGAAAAATTCTATAAGATTCGTCAGACATGATTTACCCTTCATAAATCCATGCTGACTTTGTCCAATGATTTCACCACTTTCCAAATGTGCTGCTATCCCATCTTTAATAATTGACTCTAGCAGTTTCCCCACTACCGACGTTAGACTAACTGGTCTGTAATTCCCCGTTTTCTCTCTCCCTCCCTTCTTAAAAAGTGGGGTTACGTTTGCTACCCGCCAATCCTCAAGAACTACTCCAGAATCTAAAGAGTTTTGAAAGATTATTACTAATGCATCCACTATTTCTGGAGCTAATTCCTTAAGTACTCTGGGATGCAGCCTATCTGGCCCTGGGGATTTATCGGCCTTTAATCCATTCAATTTACCCAACACCACTTCCCGACTAACCTGGATTTCACCAATTCCTCCAACTCCTTTGACCCGCGGTCCCCTGCTATTTCCGGCAGATTATTTATGTCTTTCTTAGTGAAGACGGAACCAAAGTAGTTATTCAATTGGTCTGCCATATCCTTGTTCCCCATGATCAACTCACATGTTTCTGACTGCAAGGGACCTACATTTGTTTTGACTAATCTCTTTCTTTTCACATATCTATAAAAACTTTTGCCGTCAGTTTTTATGTTCCCTGCCAGTTTTCTTTCATAATCTATTTTTCCTTTCCTAATTAAGCCCTTTGTCCTCCTCTGCTGGTCTCTGAATTTTTCCCAGTCTTCTGGTATGCTGCTTTTTCTCGCTAATTTGTACGCATCATCCTTCGCTTTGATACTATCCCTGATTTCTCTTGTTATCCACGGATGCACTACCTTCCCTGATTTATTCTTTTGCCAAACTGGGATGAACAATTTTTGTAGTTCATCCATGCAGTCTTTAAATGCCATTGCATATCCACCGTCAACCCTTTTAGAATTAATTGCCAGCCAATCTTGGCCAATTCACGTCTCATACCCTCAAAGTTACCTTTCTTTAAGTTCAGAACCATTGTTTCTGAATTAACAATGTCACTCTCCATCCTAATGAAGAACTCAACCATATTATGGTCACTCTTGCCCAAGGGGGCACCGTACAACAAGACTGCTAACTAACCCTTCCTCATTACTCAATACCCAGTCTAAAATAGCCTGCTCTCTCGTTGGTTCCTCTACATGTTGATTTAGATAACTATCCCGCATACATTCCAAGAAATCCTCTTCCTCAGCACCCCTGCCAATTTGATTCACCCAATCTATATGTAGATTGAAGTTACCCATCATAACTGTTTTGCCTTTGTCGCACGCATTTCTAATTTCCTGTTTGATACCATCAAAGAGGTCCTTCTGCAGTTGTACAGAGCCCTGGTGAGACCACACCTGGAGTATTGTGGGCAGTTTTGGACCTCTAATTTGAGGAAGGACATTCTTGCTATTGAGGGAGCCCAGCGTAGGTTCACCAGGTTAATTCCCGGGATGGGGGGACTGTCATATGCTGAGAGAATGGAGCGGCTGGGCTTGTACACTCTGGAGTTTAGAAGGATGAGAGGGTATCTCATTGAAACATATAAGATTGTTAAGGGTATGTACACGCTAGAGGCAGGAAACATGTTGCCGATGTTGGGGGAGTCCAGAACCAGGGGCCACAGTTTAAGAATAAGGAGTAAGCCCTTTAGAATAGAGACCAGGAAACACTTTTTCTCACAGAGAGTTGTGAGTCTGTGGAATTCTCTGCCTCAGAGGGCGGTGGAGGCAGGTTCTCTGGATGCTTTCAAGAGAGAGCTGGATAGGGCTCTTAAAGATAGCAGAGTCAGGGGATATGGAGAGAAGGCAGGAACGGTGTACTGATTGGGGATGATCAGCTATGATCACATTGAATGGCGGTGCTGGCTGGAAGGGCCGAATGGCCTCTACTCCTGCACCTGTTGTCTATTGTCTCAAGGTTATTGGAGGATAACAAATGTCAAGGGCATTGGGGAATGAGAGTATCTATTGTTGTGTAATGATGAGTATGTGTCAATCTTCTTGTATCTGTAGTGATGTTCTGATTGAGTTTAGTTTTGAGACACAACATGGAAACTTGCCCTTCAGCCCTCTGTCCGTGCCGACCACTGATCACCCGTTCACACTCGTTCTGTTCTCTCACTTTCCCATCCGCTCCCTATTCACAACTGAAGTTAGAATAGTTTCCAGTAACACATATTCAAGCAGATGACTGTGTGATGTTTGAAATGTCTATGATAATGACAAATGACAGAATCTGTTGTTTTGTAATAAATGGAACGGTCGATATTCTTGCCTGTTCATGCTGTAGTTGGTCCGATAGTTCAAACTAATATTCAATTGCATCAGATCATGGCGGAGGTTGGACTTAGGAGGTCACCAATGAGCTGCATGTGATCATCAAGCTACTACAATTTGTCAAAGTAAGTCCAATATTGAGAGCAAATTTCTCCTCAGTTCTGAATTTCACTCAAGGTAGAACCTCCAAGCAAACATTTTCACAATCACTAGTTTTTCCCTCTGTCATTTGGTGTTCTCCAAGCCCAACCTCACAGAGTTGCACCAAGATCTTCACAGCCTAGAGATATAGACACGAGAGATACATTGTGTTCCAGGTGTACACTGGCCCTATCCCCGAACTCTATCCCCATTACATTGATGACTGCATCGATGCTAGAAAATATATCCACAATATGCAAACACAATCCATACCCAGAATTGTTTGGTCATGTTAGTGGAGTGGCACAAATTGACCCAGTTAGTCACCATCATAACTTGGAAATACATTGCTGGGCCTTCGTTATTTGTGGGGCCTACTCCTATCATTTACTAAACACATCCATCAGTGGTGGAATAAGGATGGTCACATCCTCATGGGTTAAAACTGGAAGCCTAAACACTGAGGCCCCCATCCAAAAACATAGATTTATCAGCAAAACTTCTGGAGGGAATCACAACGTGCAGCTCATCATCAGCTCAGGAGTTAGTGTCGTCCTCATTGTGACAAGAAATCTAATCAGGTTCCTTCCTTAATCTGGGTTAACAACTCATTTCCCCATATTGTGTGAATTCTGCAGAGAAATACAATTCATTTTTATTGCTGCTCAGGTGGTGGAAGCAGATACAATAGTAATATTTAAAAGATACATGTACAGACAGGGAGCAGACCATGTCCAGTCAGATGGATGAGTTAGGCTGACATCATGGTCGGTGCAGACACAGTGGGACCTGCAATGTAAATAGATGTTCTACAATATATGAGAAATATATGTTCTACAATATAAATTGTCCTTTCTTGTTAGTCTCTAAACTAGGTCCAAAATCCAAATCTTTGCTGTCCCTTTAGGAAGAATCAGTGTTGTGTTGAAAGGAAGGGGGAGTAAGCAATGTGACCCTTCAAGCCCACTCAACCCCTCAGTATGACCATGGCTGATCATCCAGCTTGAGTCCCCAGTTGGGGGACTCCCCCTACCTTTCTCCCCATACCTCTTGGTCCCACTAGCTACAAGAACAATATTTAACTCATGAGTATATTCAACGATCTGATTTCAATTGCATTCCATGATAGAGAATTCCTCAGGTTCACCACTCTGGATGAAGAGATTTCTCCCCCTTTGAGTTCTACATGACCTCACCTTATCCTCGCACCGTGATCCTGGTCCTGAAACTCCCCAGCATCAGGAACATCTTACCTCCAATCTTTCCAGTCCTGTTACAACTTCTAAATGTAGGTTTCTATAAAATTATCATTCCTTCCAAACTCCAGTGACTATTGACCAGATTGCTCTTCATACGTCAGCCCTGCCATCCCTACAGTTAATCTGCTGCACCTCTCAAAGCATGGGGGGGGGGGGGGGGGGTGACCAACCCAATATTTCCGCCCCTGCACCAAGGGATCAGGGACTGTCAGTAAATTCTCTCACATGTGTCTTTTACTGAAAATTAAATATGTTTGGGTGAGTTTGTGCATTGTGTAAGAAGGAAATGCTGATGCTGCAGATGCTTTATGCCGCAGATGAACACAAAATGCAGGAGTAACTCAGTGGGACAGGCAGCATCTTTGGAGAGAAGGAATGGGAGGCGTTTCAGTTTGAGACCCTTCTTCAGACTTGTATTATCGCAAATATTGTATTGACTGGAACAAATGACTGCCTGACCCGCTGAGTTACTCCAGCACTTTCTGTCTATTTTCCCTTCACCCATCTGCCCAAGCCCACTCTCCCCCCTCCTTTCCTATGTTCCTTTCCACCCATAAACCTCTCTCTGCCTTTACATTTCACTCATCTTTCAAATCTGCTCTACTTATCTACATGCATTTTTCTTCTTCACGTTTTAGTCATAAAAAGATGCAGTGTGGAAACAGACCCTTCAGCCCAACTTGCCCACAATGACCAACATGTCTCACTCACACACGTTTGGCCCATATCCATCTAAATCTGTCCTATCCATGTATGTGTCCAAATGTCTCTTAAAGTCCCAGTCCCAGCCTTAACTACCTCCTCTGGCAGCTCGTTCCATACACCCACCACCCTTTGTGTGAAAAAACTACCTCAGATTCCTGTTAAATTCTGAAATATTGGTCATAAATTTGGTGCAAAAATGCTCCAAAATAATGCTCAGAATGCATCATTGAGCATCTAAAACCCCAGAGCTTAAGCGGGCCCTGGATCCCGGCATCGAGGGACTTCACGCAGAGCATTACACAAATCTTATTTATATTAACCTTCAATGTTCCATTTATTCTTTTCATCAAATGAAAACAATCCGTTGTCAAAGCTGATTTCTGTATGTCTACCAAACCTCTTAATTGCCTTATTCATCATAAACGACACTACAGTGCTCATATCTAAATCGATTCAGACTTACCCTAGGCATATCTTCCAGATGCTGTTTCGGCTGCTTTGTCTTCATTTTAATTTAACTTCTTTGACATGTACTTTTTCCGTTTCATCATACAATTTCAGCATATTCCAATCTAGTCTGAACTATATCCTGCCTTTCCCAAGGTCATCATCCGCTGTCTTATATTCTGAAGTATTTCTCTCTCTCTCTCTCTTCACTTGTGGAACAAACCAACACATTTTCCACATCATCAAATACTTTCTAAGGGTATACCTTCCAACCTTGCCTTTATCATCTAATTAAAAAAAAAAAACTACCTCATCCTAGCCTTTCTAGACATCCTTCTTTAAATCCCTTTCTCTCTCTTGGGGACCCCAGTCCTGTTAGGTCTCATCTCCAGATTAATTTCACTCCTAATAGGACTTTTCGAGGAAAAGTTCCCCAAGACATGTATTATTGGCATGTAATTCTCTGGCCCCGCTTGGTTCCGCCATAGGACTCACTTGTGTCAGTTCATCACTTATTTCAGTCTTTTCAACCAGGTCCTTTGTTCATTGACATCGACCGCATAGACCAACTGTTTGCTGAATCGGGGGTTGGAAATAAATGACAATCCCACCACCTCCTTCAATTTTGCTTTACTTTAAGAAGAATGACTTCCACCACAATAGTTCATAATATAATGTTCACTGGTTGCCTTTTATTTCTTGTCCATTTTCAACTCTCCACCTTTTCATTCCCCTTTGTTCCTTGGGGTTCACCTTAAGTGGGTAACATTGTCTGAGGGGCCTGCCATACCCTCGGTCATGACGGCATCCAACCAGAAGATGGCACTGTGGCCGGTATGTTTGTGAGCGGCGGCCATGTTTGTAGTCTTTTGCCGGCCCGGATGTAACAATTCACTTAGTGGTTCCCATCACTTTTACCAATGGTGCCTTCAAATTTTCCATGGCCAATAATCGTCCCACGTTCTCCTCCTCCAAAGCCTTAATGCATTTCCTCCCCCATAAGGGATATTGGGTGGTTTATTTATTTATTTATTATTATTATTATTTATTTATTTTTGCCCTCTCAGTTTATGGGTGCCCCAAGGGATAATCTGTGTCATCCTGTCGTCTCCTACTTCTGTCTCTCTCTCTCTGTCTCTCTCTCTGTGTCTCTGTCTTTCCTCTCTCTGTGTCTGTCTGTCTCTCTCTGTGTCTGTATCTGTGTGTGTGTGTGTGTGTGTCAGTGTGTGTGTGTGTGTGTGCGTGTGTGTCTATGTCTGTGTGTGTGTGTGTCTGTGTGTGTGTGTCTATGTGTGCCCGTGTGTGTGTGTCTCTGTGTGTGTGTGTCTGTGTGTGTATGTCTGTGTGTGTGTGTGTGTGTGTCTGTGTGGTGTGCGTGTGTGTGTGTGTGTGTCTGTGTGTGGGTGTGTCTGTGTGTGTGTATGTTTGTGTGAGTGTGGGTGTGTGTGTCTGTGTGTGTTTGTGTGTGTGTGTCTCTCTCTCTCTCTTTCTGTGTTTCTCATCTTGAATGTCTACCATAAAACAACAAACCATAAAAGCTGGTCATGTTTCATCAATTAACTTATTTCCAATTATTTCAATCCATATTCACCATTATTTTAAATGTCCAATTCCTAGCACTAGTAACAATTTTTCAAATCAACTTTACTGACAAGAAATCTAAAAGAACATCAAGAAACGATTAAAAGAAAATCAAAAGCTGATTTTTACAACTTCCCTTTTTCAGGTTACAAGGATACAAATAAATAAATGACAAATAAAGGATTCAATTCAATTCAATTCAAAGAGTTAATTTTACAGCTTGTTCGTAATCCCCCACGGCTTGCAGTATTTTAACTACAGTGGAAATTCTCGCCCCCGCCACGGGGGGCGTCTGTGTTCAATTTTACAACTTGCTCATTCCAACCTTTCATCTTACAACCATTCGTTCCAAACCGGTTTTACACAAATCACATTCGTTCCATTCTTACTTCAAATACATTATTCATTTTATATTTTCTCCCTGTCCTGCACTCTTGTCCCCGGCCTTTGCTGTCTTTTTATCAGCTACTTTCCGGAGTAACTCCCTCATCATCCTGTCTCTCTCTGTTCCTTATTTGTTGTTTTTCTACTGCCTGCAACATAATCTTTACTACTTGTTTTTCCCTTCTGTGAAAAGGAATTGATCTAACTGTTCTTGTCAGACCTAAATGATCTTTAAGGAGGCTATTTAACAAACCCCCTTCCCCCTCAGGGTCCTCTCCTAGGTACCTCCCTCAGGGGTCTAATTTCTACCGATCTTCTTATCTTCCCTTTCCGACCTTTTGACTCCCCATCCTGGTGGCCGGGTGATCTTCGTCCACCCCGGCCCCTGTCTTCTCTCTTCCCTGGGTATTTTGGCCCCCTGCGGCTCTGCATTTGCCCCAACGGACTATACCTTATCATTGGTACACAAAATTGCTGGAGAAACTCAGCGGGTGCAGCAGCATCTATGGAGCGAAGGAAATAGGCGACGTTTCGGGCCGAAACCCTTCTTCAGACGGGTATACCTTATCATTGTTGTCTTTTCCAACCCCTGGGTATTTCCTGCCCCCCAGTGGTTCAGCATTTGCCCCAACGGACTATTGGGCAGAATGCGGGGATTTGGCCCACAGCCTATTCCCTCCCGTATCAATTTGCCTTGTCGGTACAGCCCCCTGAATCCTTCAGGGCGTTAACCACAAGGTCTTTTCAATCGCCCAGGAAGTACTTTATTAGTCATTGTTCCTACCTGGGTTCTGTGCACAGAAATTGCTCGATTGACTTTTCGCGAGCTCCAACTAATCTCCAACCACTTTCACTTCTTTGCCGAGTCTCTGTTTGGTCCGGGCATCACTCGCTCAAACCTTCTGACGGTAAGCAAGGAGTCTGAGACCGCTGAACTCAGCGGGGTGCACCTTCTCTTCATCCGTGTACTCCCGTCAGCTGTCCAGAGTAATTAAATCCCGGAACTGAGCTCCCAAATTGTGAGATTCAAAATCACAAATGCTTTAGAGACAAAGTCAGGCAAATAAGTTTTTATTAAGATAATATTCTGCAGAATAGGTGCCTCTCCGCTGCTGTCCCCTAGAGGCACAACGAAGATGGAGATACTTTCTATCTTTATGCATTTCATTTCACTATTGTCACACTCTCATCTCTCCCCATTGAGCTTCTTCCAATCATAACATAAAGCCCACATTCCCACGAGAACGTCCTGGAACGTCCACCCAACGTCAAAGAGACCTAAGGCTTCTGCTGAAGTTTCTATCTGTTTGCTACTTTTTTATGTTTATCTAGAATTTGTCTCTGTTCTGTATATTGTTACTTTATTCTACCAGCAGTCTGGCTTCTGCTGACACCTTATTTCTTTCTAAGTTATATTTTTCAGAGTTCTAGTATAAATCAACCATCCCTATTAACCCTTTTCTCACAATTTCCACCTCTGTGCCCTCCTTTCCTCTCAATTCCTCCCTCCCTCAGAATGGGGCGTTCTCCCGGGGAAGAACCCGGGGTCAGCAGGGCTCCAGGGGTGAGATTAAGGAAGGATGGAAGATTGGCCAACTATGGAGGTTGACAACAAAATGGCCACCATCAGGGTAAGTGTCTTCTCCAGCATGTCTGCTTCCGTGCCCCTCCCTTCCTCCCTAACGGGGCGCTCTCCCAGGGTAGAACCCGGGGTCAGCAGGGCTCCAGGGGTGAGATTAAGGAGGGATTGAAGATTGGCCAACTATGGAGGTTGACAACAAAATGGCTGCCGGGAAAAGAGGAGCGAGAGAGAGATGGAGAGAGAGAGGGAGATGGAGAGGGAGAGAGAGCGAGAGGGTGGGAAGGAACGAGGGGAGGGGAGAAGGGAGAGGGGTTGGTGAATAGGCAATCCCCAGACACGCACGCATACACCCCCCCTCCCTCTCTCTACCCCTTCTATCTCTCTCTCCCACGTTCACCATCTATTCTCTCATTTCCCCAAAGAGTCATGTTCCCCCCCCCTTCCCCCTCTCTCTCCTCCCTCTTCTAACCAACCCCCACCCCTCACCGCCGCCATTTTAGCTACTGGCAGCCAGAAGTCAATGAGTGTGAAGCTGGGGGCGGCCATTTTCGATGCTGGCATTTCCCTGTGGTGCTGCAGGTGGCCATCTTCTCTACAGGCAGTCTGCCATTGCAGTCCATTGGGAGTGAAGCCAGGGAGGCGGCCATCTTTGGTCAAGGCACTTCCATTGAAGTCAAAGGGACATGAAGTTCTGGGCGGCCATCTTAGTTACTGGCAGCCTTCATTTTTTTTCTCTGTCTCGTTCCCTCTTTCTTTCTCTCCCCTTCTCTGGCTTCCTCTTCTCCTTATTTTTCTCTCTCTCTCTTTTCTCTCTCTCTTTGCTGATGAGTGTGAGTGTGTACACGTGCATGAAAGAGAGATGAAATGTTGAAGAGAGGGGGAGAGAGAAAGGGCGAGAGAGAAGGGGGGATAGAGGGGGGGGAAGTGTGTGAGAGAAAGAGAGTGTGTGTGCATGAGAGAGAGAGGGAATGTGTGTTGAGAGAGAGGGTAGTGTGTGTGAGAGAGAGAGGGAGCGTGTGTGAGTGAGAGGGCCGTGTGTACGAGAGAGGGAGTGTGTGAGAGGAGAGCGGAGCGTGTGTTCGAGAAGAGGAGGTGTGGGAGAGAGAGAGGGAGCGTGTGTGTGTGAGAAGAGAGTGTGTGTGGTACGAGAGAGGGAGTGTGTGTGGAGGAGAGAGCGTGGTGTGTGAGAGCGAGGGAGCGTGTGTTGCAGAGAGGGAGCGTGTGTACGCGAGGGAGTGTGTGTGTGAGAGAGAGAGGGAGCGTGTGTGTGTGTGAGAAAGACGTGGTGTGAGAGAGAGGGAGTGGTGTGTGGAGAAAGAGAGTGTGTGTGAGAGAGAGAGGGAGCGTGTGTTTGAGAAGGGAGCGTGTGGTACGAGAGAGGGAGTGTGTTGAGAGAGAGAGGGAGCGTGTGTGTGTGTGAGAAAGAGAGTGTGTGTGTGAGAGAGAGGAGTGTGGTGTGTGAGCAGGGCTCTCGCTTAACTTTTTTTCCCTGTTGCCAGCCGGGCAGCCTTGGCAGCTTTTTAGGTTGCCAAATGACAGTTTAGGTGATCATTTAAGATTGCTTGCATGACGCGTGCGATAAGATGCTTGCATGACGCGTGGTCAGGTTCGAACACGGGTCTCTGGCGCTGTAAGGCAGCAACTCTACCACTGCACCACAAAGTGCTGGAATAAGTCAGCTCACTCCATAGATCTCAGCTTCACTTTATCCTTCCACAGGGTCCACACGCTCAATCAAAGCTCCTCCACTTACCTGACCTCCACACAGGATCACAAACCTGCCTTTCTCCAGACCAGGCCCCCCAGCGACTGCGGAGTTACTCCAGCACTTTGCCTTTTTATGTAAACGAGCATCTGCAGTTCCTTGCGTCCACCCCTCATTAGAACGCGTTAGACCAACGTGCGCAGCACAAAACGTTTTATGAGGAAAAGGTTCTAACTTTTTGTAAACAAAATATTTTACCAGAATGTCGCCTGGATTCGTGAGCTTCAGCTACAGGGAGAGTTTAGGGACAAGTTAGGGTAGACTCTCATAATCTTTTTACGCCAGGCTGGAAATGTCCAAGACTAGAGGGTATCACTATAAGGAGGGGTAACGTTTAATGGGGATGCGCGGGGCAGTGGTGGGGGCATCGTTTGCCTGACCTGGGGAGGTGGTGGAGGCAGATATGACAGGGGTGTTTAAGAAGCTTTTAGGTGGGCATGTGGAAGTGGAGGGGAGAGAGGGATATGGATCATGTACAGGCAGATGAGAGTTTAACCTGGCATCATGTTCGGCACAAACATTGTGGGCCGAAGGGCCCGTACCTGTGCTGTACTGCCCTACGTTCTAACCATCCAATCACCAACTAGAGAGCAGACCCCACCTACCATCTACTGCATTGGCAGATATTTTCTGCCGCTCACCTCCGGCGACAAACTCTTTGAGTCACTTCTCCCTGGGAGGCGACTCCGGACCATCAAAGCTGCCACAGTCAGACATAAAAACAGCTTTTCCCCACGAGCAGTAACTCTATTCAACAGCCAAAAGACCGTAGCCTCTTTTTACTCCGGTACTTTATTTTCACATGTTTGAATTATAATATTTTATTTTTAATTGTCTACAGAATATCTTGTTGTTACCTGCGAGCAAAGCACCAATGTAAATGCCTTGGATGTGGACCTACTTGGCTAATAACATTTTTATTCATTCTTATTATTCATTGAAGACAATAGACAATAGGTGCAGGAGTAGGCCATTCTGCCCCTCGAGCCTGCACCGCTATTCACCGTGATCATGCAAATCATCCACAATTAATACCCTGTTCCTGCCTTCTCCCTATATCCCTTGACTCCGCTATCTTTAAGAGCTCTGTCCAGCTCTCTCTTGAAAGCATTCAGAGAAACGGCTTCCACCACCATCTGCGGCAGAGAATTTCACAGACTCTCAACTCTCTGTGTGAAAAAGTGTTTCCTCATCTCCGTTCTAAATAAATTACCCCTTATTCTTAAACTATCCCTCAGACTATCTTTAATCAGACTTTACCTTGCACTAATCGATATTCCCTTAATCCTATATCTGTACACTGTGGATGGGTTGATTGTAATCCTGTATTGTCCTTCCACTAACTGGTTAGCACACAACAAAAAAGTTTTACACTGTACCTCTCCCTGTAGCAGAAGCCCTCTAATCCAGGCAGTTTTCAGGGAGAACATTTTGTTTTCATAAAGTTAGAACAGTCTCGTCGTAAAACATTTTGTGCTTGAAGCGTCAGGCTGGGACACTTGCACCTCACTGAGTTACTCCAGAATTTTGCATCTTTTTAAAAAGTACACAGGCATCTACAGTTCCTCATTGCTATGTTTTCATTTTTTTAGTATGCGTCGACCAGCGATAACATATACACTATGTCTACCCTACTCACTGGGGGCAATTTTCAGAATTAATCTACACACCTGCACATCTTTGGAATGTGGGAGGAAATCGGAGCACCCAGAGAAAACACACACAGTCACAGAGAGAACGTACAAACTCTAGTCCCACCTGCCTGCATTTGGCCCATGTCCCTCTCAACCTTTCCAGACCTGTCAAAATGTCTTTTAAATCAAAGATAAGAAACAAAATGCTGGAGTAACTCATCGAGGCGGGCAAGCATCTCTGGAGAGAAAGAATGGGTGACGTTTCATGTTGAGACCCTTCTTCAGAGTGATGATGAGAATGGGCACAGAGATAAAATGTAGTCAGAGACAGTGAGAATGTTAAACTGAGATCCTTTTGTCAATCTAAAGTCAAGAAAACTTGACTCAAATGCTTGTAGCTGTTGGAATTGATTCTTTATTCAGTACTGAGACAATTCTTTGAACCTTCCAACACAGAGCTAGAAGCTCAGGGCAGCTCCAAAGTATTTGTGTTTTTGATACAAACTCATTGCTTTATATAGGTATTTAGACATTTCAAATACAGAGGGTAGGACAACTGGTAACCAATCATCTGAATCCTTTTGGTGATTTACAACATCAGTCACATGATCTCCCCTTTCCTGCAGTCCTTTTACAATCTTTGTTTGTCTATGGTATAACTCTATAACTTTGTTTTAGAATTATTTTATTTCAACACAGCAAAACCCCTGTAGGCTTTTATCAAAGACCACTCTTCAAATATAAGATACATACAATGATCACTCAAGTCATACACACTTTCTATACCAAGAGAAAAGATATTTCTATAAATCTAAACAATTTCTCTGTCTAAAGTGTACCTTTCTACTAAGACAATACATTGCATAATTGGTGTTACTATAATTATACACATTTTGAAATACCATTACCTATGTCTTTAAAACATTAATTATATTAGTTTGATGAATTACAGTTTCTAAGTTCAAAACATACATTTCCATCTCCCATCCAAAGATACATGGGTCGTAAATCTGTCAATTTAGTTAATATGAGTTTGGTGCCTTTCCTGTTATCGGGAAGCAGGATTTCCAATCTCATGTACCAGACAGAACACAAGGTACAAGGTACAACCCAGACCATTACGTCAGTATTCCATCTGCTTCAACCTTCTATAAACAACTCCCTCAATCTAATTATTTCTCAAAGCAACTATTCCTTCACTTACATCTTATACCTTATCACATTCATTATAATTTTACACAGCCAAGGCTAACTGCAGTCTATCATCTCTGCCTTGAATTCTGTCTCAAACCTAGCGTAAGCCATAACTCTTCACGTTTATGTCACATTCAGAGCTCAAAAATGTGCCATAGAGACAGAGCAGATGGCCTAAGAAGAGGCCCCTTATTCAGCTTCCCATTCTTCAACACAAAGCCATATCAAATACAATTTCCTCCAGTCCTATAATTGCCCCAAACAATAACCTAAGCTAAGCAGGTTCAGGTTCAGGCCACCATGTTTTGATTCATCTTTGCCTGTGTGTATGTGTCAGTTTGCACTTTATTTCAGTTCAGGAAAACTTTAAGCTTTTCTTTTGCAATTTACCTAGCTTATATAAAAGTCTCTATCCAAGCGGTTCTATTTTTATAATATTTCCTCATTCCTCACTCTGGTCATTCTATGACCACTAATAGGATAATAACACAAGGCAGAGATTCATCAGCATTGGCTTATTAGTCATCCAAGTTTATACCTAACCTCGAGATGCTTTATAGCCCCCAAAACCTGGACCACGTAGGTCAGCAGGCTGGCTTGTTGACACCAATGCTGTTCCCTACTCCTCTGCTGTGCTTAATACCCTAGCCCTTATGGTGCTCAATTATTCTGGACTTAATAACATTCCTCCTTCTCCACATTATTAAGTCTATTACACTCCTCCTCCAACATTTCCTTCTCTAACTGCTGGTTCACACGTACTCTACTTCTATCAGACTCCAACATCATAATGTCTTCTAGGTGCTGCAATAAGACCTGCCCACCAGTTTCCACATTACCCAAGGCTGTCATTAGTCTGGTGATGATACATTTAACAATAGCAATTCCCACTAACAAACACATGATCACTATTGCTGCATTTATGGCCATGCTGATGATCCAATTATATAATCCCCCCAAAACCCCAGTTTCCCCATCCAACACCCTCCTTCATTCCATCAAGCAGGGTAGTAATGTCCTCTTGATGTTTGCTGATATTACTAGTTCTATCCTGAACTCCCATCATACATTTTTCTTTTACAATAGCACACGTCCCTCCCTCACGGGCCAACAGATAGTCTAAGGCATATCTATTCTGTAAAGAGAACAGACGCATTTCTGATAGTTGGGTTTTTATTGCTTCCAAGGCACCAGTAGTGGCATTTCCCAAAATGGTTAGTCCACAAATCATATAGTTTTCGATGTTTTGCTGCCAACCCTCCCCCTACACCTCTGAAAGTAAGCAGGCTTAGTACTCCCCATCCCACAGCATCCCACCTAGATGTTCCCATTGTAGTTGGGTTTCTCCAATTGGCACAGAATTCGGCGGATACTGCCCAGCGCAGAGTCCTTTGATTTGTCGGGACCAACTCTCTGGGCAGGGAACGGTGGTGGGGACAAGGGTCCCGACGGCTACGTTCTTTGGAAAAGGAGGTTTTAGCACATTGGTCCCTTTGCCATTGAAAAAGAAGTAATACCCTTCCTCGGTGTAAATGGACCCATGACAGTCCCTGCGTGTATTAATCACCTCGCCACCCTTTGCCCAGTCCATCCAATTGCTTGAAATCCAATTGCTGTATCTTGGGATGGGCAAGTGATAGAATCCTACAGTTCGATGGGTTCCATTGGCCCACCCACAAAGCAGTTGCAACCTGCAGAGACTGCGACGCATCTTTTGGGAATGGTGCATTGGATGCCCTTAGATGTGCTGTTGCAACTAGGTTGTCGTGGGGTTCGTACTATACATGTAATGTTGGAAGGGACGGCAACAACGATGCACCCGTATCCCTGGTTAGTGAAGCATCTTCCGTATTATCTATTGTCGGTGTTAGGGGTAAAGTTACTCGGCATTAGTGGTTCTACTGTGGTACCCGAAGAGTTTTGACAGCCTGGGTATGAATGCTTATTGTCGCCAGGTAATGGCAAACAGTTAGCTGGTGGGGCTAAGGACTCGTCATAATAGATGGTGACAGCTTTGACCGAACTGGCTTCTCATCTTGACACTTTACTAATCGTTAAATCCTTCCCCACTCAGGAGATACTGTAAATAGGTTAATAACAGATTTCATTGCGGGGTAACACTCAACTTGCCCTTTAACAAATAATTCATTATGGGCCCGTATAAACACGTTAGTGTCTTTTTCTTCAAATTCTCCATTTTCCAGTATTGTTGTTCAGGTTCTGTCCTTTGTAGCCCGGGTGGACCTTTAATGCTTCTTGATAACATAGTCCATCATACAAGTGTTTATTTAGAGTTCGGTCCTCCCCGGGGTTCCTCCTGCAGAGAAGTCAACCCTGCATATCTGGTACCCACATGGAAACTCCCAGAGTGACTGATCAATTAGGTAGAGGCTTCAGTTAGTCTGTTGCATTTTGCCATGGCAGCAGTTAATTTTAGTTATGTTCCATCTTCCAAGGACTTCTGGGCCTCTACATTGTACAACATCTCCTTTGCAGAGGTGAAAGATCCTATATGCGTGTCCTGGGACACATCGTCGAATCTCTCCTTTATTTCCCTCTGTCTGCAGTAGCATTAGGTTGCATGGCAGGATAAATCGCCTCATTTGAATTTATCTGGAAAATGCAAAGGCTTACAAAAAGTTCATTTCTTAGTTAATTGACTTAATCTACTATTCACTCAAGTTAACCATCCTTCAGTCAGTCAGTCCAGTAATCAGTCGCATATTCTTAACCATATAGCAAAATAAGGATTCTAAACTAAACGTATAATGCTACAACTAACGTCTAATGCTACAACTAAACTTATGATACAACAAAACTTATAATGATACAACTCCCAAGCAAAGCAGCAATGTAAAAACTAAAAACTCTGAGTTGAAAATAAAATTACTCTTCTCTCCCCCTTTTGATTGGGCTCCCCAATCAGTTTGCAGTGGTGCAGATGAACCCATGCAGCACGACCCTTGACCTTGGCAGCGGTTGGAGTGGTGAGGAGGACCTGGAAGGGAGCATCCCAACGTGAGTCCAAGTGCTTATGCTTCCAGTTCCTGACCAGCACATAGCAACATGTCTCAATATTAGATGGAACTTTGAGCGCTGGCGCCTCACCATTTGCAGCCCTGACCTGTGAATGAGAAGTTCGCAAAGCACGGGTTAAAGTTAATACATAGGATGTAATTTCCTCAGTCATCTGGTGGAAATGGACCGCTGCGGGGGCATGGAAATGGACCGCCTGGTCATTCCATGGCATCCGTAAAGGTCGACCATATATTATTTCCGCAGGCGTCAGTCGTGCCGTACCAGAAGGAGTGGTCTGTATCTGAAAAAGAACTACAGGAAGCAGTTTTAACCATGTTAAGCCAGTCTGTGCCACTAATTTAGCTAATTTGGTTTTCAAAGTCTGATTTGCCCGTTCCACCAATCCGGCGGCCTGAGGTCTATATGCACAATGGAGCTGTTGATGTATCTGTAATTGTTGGCACATTTCTTTGTTTACTGCAGCAATAAATGAGGACCATTATCGGAACTTAAACACGCAGGAACACCGTATGATTTCGCGTAACAATATTTTTACAATGGTAGACGCCTTATTGTCAGTGGTCAGGTATGCTTCAATCCATTTACTGAAAACATCGACAATTACAAGAACATACTTATAACACTGACACCTTTTCAACTCAATGTAGTCCATTTGCAAGGTCTCAAATGGACCTGCTGGTAAAGGGGTCTTACCTGGTTCACAGGGCAAGCCTTTACCTGGATTATGCTGCTGGCAAATCAGACATCGCTGGCTGATACTCTGGGACAAGTCCAGAAGTTGTTGGATGCCACCAGGTGTCTAAAAGCATATCATTTACGGCCTTGGCACCACAATGAGTTGCAAAGTGTACACACTTCAATAGTCCATAACGCAAGTTCATCAGACATGCAAGTCTTGGCCTGCAGGCGTAACCCATAAGCTAGTGACAGGATCAAACACACAGCCCTGGGTGCTGCCACAGCTGTTTTACCTGTGCAGGAGCGTCCTCCTGTATTTGAAGTACTTCCTGGATGGTTGGCATTCCTTTTTCCGGGGAGACTGATTCTTACTAGAATTTTTAGTCTGCCTCATCATTCGGGGCACAACAACCTGGTTAGTCCAAGAAGCTTTTTTTAGCGGCACCATCGGCAAGGCGATTGCCGATATCTATAGGGCTCTGGCCTGATGTGTGGGCACGAACTTTAATAACTGCAAACTGACTGGGCAATTGGATTGCCTGTAAAAGGTTGGAAACTAACTTCTGGTGTGAAATAACTGTTCCTGATGAGGTCAGGAAGCCTCGATTTTTCCACAATTGCCCATAATCGTGAACGACTTCGAACGCATACTGTAAATCAGTGTAAATATTTGACCTTATTACAGACACTAAGATTATTGTCAGACAATTTAAAATCAGGAAATGTTAGACATTTATCCTATTTGGTTCTACACAGAGCACTCTTACTAGCATTATATTTAATGTCATGTTCCACACCATACACAGAACATATAGTATGGAGCTGCTGGAGACCAGCGCTAGATGGACTAATGATCACAAGATCATCGGCATACATAATATGGTTCAGTAAAAATATTACCAATCACGCACCCAGTGTTACAGGCTTTCAATTGTTTAGACAGATCATCAATATATAGATTAAAAAGGACTGGGGACAAAATTCCCCCTTGTCTAACACCATTGCTAACCCCAAATGGATAAGTCCCATTAGGGTCTTTTTACCCTTACACTTCCTTAGTTCTATCCATACTGACTCCACATCTCCTGTTTCAATGTCACCCCTTGCAAGGGACTGAATTTCATTCCTCACCAACAGAGCTACCCCAGCCCCTCTGCCCACCTGTCTGAATATTCAGTTCCCATCACCAGCCCTCTTGCAGCCATGTCTCTGTAATTCCTACAACAAGCCGTGCGTGTGAGTTTAGTTTTAGATTTAGAGATGCAGAGTGGAAACAGGCCCTTCAGCGCACCAAGTCTGCGAAGGATATTTCAAATAAAAGGGCTGTTTAAAGTTCACAAGCTGAATCCTTTTATAAAAATCGAATTTGAAGGAAAAGTGAAGAATCATAATGAAAATATTCCCAAGAGCTGGCATCATTCCGGGGGAGCACATGGTAATTTTGATAACCAATTCGACAGAGATTTTTGGGTCTCCAATTCATGGTTCAAAGATGCAAAAAGTTGGGTCTTCAAGTGAAGCTTTGACTAAGTCAAACCCTATTTTAAAATAATTTTAAATTAAAAGGAGTCTGCAGATGCTGTAAACGAGTTCACGTGGAAGAATAAGCAACGGTTAAACAAGCCAATTTATTTCATTGAAGTGAAAATGCAATTTGTCCAATTTAAACAGTTGCCTGACCCATGGATATTTGCCCAGCCTCAAGATTCACGTTTTTCTCACCCCATCAAACAAAAAAAAAGCATGATTAGTTCCAAAACGGAATAGATTATTCTACAGAGGCATCGTTTAAGACTCGGCTGAATCCAACATTCCTAAGCACTACCATAATTAACTTGTTTAAGAAGACTGCGAATGCTGGAAAAATCGAAGTTGACAAAAATGCTGGAGAAACTCAGCGGATGAGCCAGCATGCATCTAGACGCTGCCTCACCTGTTGAGTTCCTCCAGCATTTTTGTCTACCATAATTAATTCACTCCCTTCACCCAGGAGGTGGGTAAATGGAACAAGCTGCCAGAGGAGGTAGTGGAGGCTGGTACAATGGCATTTAGAAGATATTTGGACAGGACTATTTGGGCTAATTGTCTGTTTCTCTAATATACACTGAACATTTTTGCTGTTTAGTAAGGGTTTTACAATGCATATGTTACACTACTGTTGTGCTGCTACGTAACCCACTCCATGACACACTGAGGAACACCTTCAGCAACAGACTGGTTCCACCAAGATGCAGCACAGAACGCCACAGGAGATCCTGCTCCCCCATGGCTGTCAAACTGTACAACTCCACCCTCTTCTGTCGTGGGGTAGACTGACTATTCCTCTCCCCCTCCCAATCTTTGCACATCCCCAATCCTTTCCACTCATCACTTTAATTTCATGTTTCATGTTTAGTTTAGTTTAGTTTAGAGATACTGTGCAGAAACAGGCCCTGCGGCCCACCGGGTCCGTGGCAACCAGCTATCCCCGCACATTAACACTAACCAGCGATCATCCCGTACACTAGCACTACTCCACACACTAGGGAAACTTACAATGTTACCAAAGCCAATTAACCTACAATCCTGTGCGTCTTTGGAGTGTGGGAGAAAACCGAAGATCTCAGAGAAAACCCACGCAGGTCACGGGGAGACGTACAAACTCCGTATAGATAGCACCCGTAATCGGGATCGAACCTGGGTCTCCGGCGTGCATTTGCTGTAAGGCAGCAACACTACCGCTGCGCCACCATGACCGTCTTTATCTTGTATTGTATGACTGTTGGCAGAACAATTACCCTCCTTGGATAGATAAAGTTCTATCGTATCGTAAGTCAGCATTTAATAGTTCAGTTTGTGACATTAGACAATAAAATACACTTGACTCTTGACAGATACATGGATAGGATAGGTATGGAGAGATGTGGAACAAATGCAGGCAGGAGGACCTAGTGTAGATGGGCCATCTTGGTCAACGTGGGCAGGACAAAATATGCAGGACAGCAGATGCAGGATGACACTGAAGATAAACACAAATGCTGGAGAAACTCAGCAGGACAGGCAGATTACAACTCAGCGATATGAATATTGATTTCTCCAACTTCAAGTAACCCTTGCCTTCCCTCTCTCTCCACCATCATCCCCAACCCTAATTAGAAACATAGAAAATAGTGCAGGAGTAGGCCATTCGGCCCTCGAGCCTGCACCGCCATTCGATATGATCATGGCTGATCATCCAACTCAGTATCCCATCCCTGCCTTCTCTCCATACCCCCTGATCCTTTAGCCACAAGGGCCACATCTAACTCCCTCTTAAATATAGCCAATTAACTGGCCTCAACTACCTTCTGTGGCAGAGATTTCCACAGATTCACCACTCTCTGTGTAAAAATGATTTTCATCTCTCGGTCCTAAAAACTTCCCTCTATCCTAAACTGTGACCCATAGTTCAGCACTTCCCCAATATTGGGATAATCTTCCTGCATCTAGCCTGTCACCCCTTAAGATTTTTGTAAGTTTCTATAAGATCCCATCTTAATCTTCTGAAATCTAGCGTGTACAAGCCGAGTCTATCCAGTCTTTCTTCATATGAAAGTCCTGCCATCCCAGGAATCAGTCTGGTGAACCTTCTCTGTACTCCCTCTATGGCAAGAATCCTCAGATTAGGAGACCAAAACTGTACGCAATACTCCAGGTGTGGTCTCACCAAGACCCTGTACAACTGCAATAGAACCTCCCAGCTCTTATACTCAAATCCTTTTGCTATGAATGCTAACATACCATTTGCTTTCTTCACTGCCTGCTGCACCTGCATTCCTACTTTCAATGACTGGTGTACCATGACACCCAGGTCTCGTTGCATCTCCCCTTTTCCTAATCGGCCACCATTCTCCAACTAGCTTCATTGTCCTGTGAAACTTCACCTATCCATGTTCTACACAGATGCTGCCTGACCCGCTGAGTTACTCCAGCTCTGTGAAACGTCACCTACCCATGTTCTCCACAGATGCTGCCTGACCCGCTGAGTTACTCCAGCAATCTGTGAAACGTCACCTACCCATGTTCTCCACAGATGCTGCCTGACCCGCTGAGTTCCAGCACTCCGTGAAATGTCATCTATTCATGTATAACCCTATACAATTACAGCACGAAACAGGCCATCTCGACCCTTCTAGTCCGTGCCGAACCATATTCTCCCCTAGTCCCATACCTGCGCTCAGACCATAACCCTCCATTCCTTTCCCATCCATATAACTATCCAATTTATTTTAAATGATAAAACGAACCTGCCTCCCC
Organism: Amblyraja radiata; assembly: GCF_010909765.2. Lineage (NCBI taxonomy): Eukaryota > Metazoa > Chordata > Chondrichthyes > Rajiformes > Rajidae > Amblyraja > Amblyraja radiata. The sequence continues at coordinate 5,732 of NC_045966.1, read as the reverse complement.
ACCTTCACTGGAAGCTCATTCCAGCGCCACCACTCTCTGAGTAAAGAAGTTCCCCCCTCATGTTACCACCTACCTTCTGTCCCGTAATTCTCAAGTCATGTCCCCTTGTTTGAATCTTCCCTACTCTCAGTGGGAAAAGCTTATCCACGTCAACTCTGTCTATCCCTCCTCATCATTTTAAAGACCTCTATCAGTCCCCCCTTAACCTTCTGCGCTCCAAAGAATAAAGCCTAACTTGTTCAACCTTTCTCTGTAACTTAGTTGCTGAAACCCAGGCAACATTCTAGTAAACTCTCTGTACTCTCCTATTTTGTTGACATCCTCCCTATAAATAGCCGACCAAATTGTACACCATACTCCAGAATTGGGCCTCACCAATGCTTTGTACAATTTTAACATTACATTCCAGCTTCTATACTCAATGCTCTGATTTATGAAGGCCAGCAAGACCAAAGCTTTTTACCACCCTATCTACATGAGATTCCACCTTCAGGGAACTATGCACAGTTATTCCTAGATCCCTCTGTTCAACTGCATTCCTCAATTCGCTACCATTTACCATGTACGTCCTATTTTGATTTGTCCTGCCAAGATGTAGCACCTCACACTTATCAGCATTAAACTCCATCTGCCATCTTTCAGCCCACACAGCGGGCCTAAATCTCTCTGTAGACTTTGAAAATCTACTTCATTATCCACAACACCACCTATCTTAGTATCATCTGCAAACTTACTAAACCAATTACCACACCATCATCCAGATCATTAATGTACATGATAAACAACAGTGGACCCAACACAGATCCCTGAGGCACCCCACTAGTCACCGGCCCTCCACCTGACAAACAGCCATCCACCATTACTCTGGCAATTCCCATTCAGCCACTGTGAATCCATCTTGCTACTCCACCATTAATACCCACAATTGAACCTTCTTAACCAACCTTCCATGAGGAACCTTGTTAAAGGCCTTACTGAAGTCCATATAGACAACATCCACTGCTTTACCCTCATCAATTTTCCGAGTAACCTTTTCAAAAATTCAATATTAGTCAAACATGACCTTCCAGGCACAAATCCATGTTGCTGTTCCTAATCAGATCCTGTTGATCCAGATGCTTATATATATTATCTCTAAGTATCCTTTTCATTAATTTGCCCACCACTGACGTCAAACTAACAGGTCTATAATTGCTAGGTTTTCTCTTAGAACCCTTTTTAAACAATGGAACAACATGCGCAGTACGCCAATCCTCCTGCACAATTCCCGTTTCTAATGACATTTGAAATATTTCTGTCATAGCCCCTGCTATTTCTACACTAACTTCCCCAAGACTTATCCACTTTTTATATTTTTTTTAAAGTGTCAGTACTTCTCTTCTTTTAATCTCATAGTTTCCATAGCTATTCTACTTGTTTACCTTACCTCACATAATTCAATATATTTATCCAGAGATGTTCTCCAGAGATGCTCCCTAACATTTGTCGTTTCAGGTCAGGACCCTTCCGGTTTGAGTGGGCCAGTGGAGTGGAGAAGAAGCCAAGACAGTTTGCACCAACAGTGGATATAAAAAGGTCCAGAGAGGGTAGAAGGGTGGTAGGGAGAGAGGGGGGGGGGGGGGGGGGGGAGGGGGTGTGAAGACTGGAGACAGATTGTCACGATGGATAGGATTCTCTCCCATAAAGAAAGCTCAGAGGTGGCAGTAGAGCCCTACGTCCCTATGTTCCCAATGTAGGGGGTCCAGAACCAGGGGGTCGCAGTTTAGAATAAGACCCGCTGAGTCCTCCACCTTTTATCTTGGTCTATTAACGAATTCAAATCTACCTTAGATCTCCTTTTATCCTGCTTGGCAGTCTCCACCGGCTTCCACAGGTTCCTTTGTTTCTAAATACGTAGAGTGAATTTTAAAGCTCTGATCTGTTCAATATCTCGCAAACTGTGAACCCACTTCAAGTTGATGGATGGAATGGAAACCCGTCCGTCCTCATGGTTACGGATGCAGTTCACTGTGATGTCGCCGGCCAGGCACATTATGAGGTCACCTCTGATTATGATGGTTTACAAACTTGCGATCTTATGAAGGGAAGGCCGGCCCAGAAGGGAATAAACCACTTCACCATATGACCACAGGTCACAGTGGTTATAACCAACTGGACTCAAGTGTTAGATACGGAACTCAGTTCAATTTAGTTTATTGTCACGTGGACAGATAAATGCTTTTTGGTCGCATGCATGATTACAATCGAGCCATTTACAATGTATAGATATGTAAGGGAATAACGTTTAGTGCAAGGTAAAGCCAGCAAGGATAGTCCGAGGGTCACCAATGAGGTAGGTAGTAGTTTCAGAACTGCTCTCGGTTGTGGTAGGATGATTTAGTTGCCTGATAACAGCTGGGAAGAAACGGTCCCTGAATCTGGAGGTGTGCGTTTTCACACTCCTGTACCTTTCCTAATTTGAGGAAGGACATTCTTACTATTGAGGAGCGCAGCGTAAGTTCACCAGGTCAATATCCGGGGGCGGGACTTACGTATGATGAAAGAATGGTAGACTGGGCTTGAATTGGCTGGAAATAGAAGGATGAGAGGGTATCTTAAAAACATATAACATTCTTAAAGGAGTTAAGGCTAGATGCAGGAACAAGTTCCGATGTTGGTGGAGTCCAGAACCAGGGTTCACAGTTTAAGAATAACGGGTTAGGCCATTTAGGACTCAGAAGAGGGAAAACATTTTCACGCAGAAAATCTGTAGAATTCTCTGCCACAGAAGGCAGTGGAGGCCAATTCACTGGATGTTTTCAAGTGAGTGTTGGATGTGGCTCTTTGGGCTAACAATCAAGGGATATGGGGAGATAGCAGGATTGGGGTATTGATTTTGGATGATCAGCCCAAATCATATTGAAAGGCGGTGCTGGCTCAAGGGCCGAATGGCCTACTCCTGCACCTATTTTCTATGTGTCTACGTCATGGTGAGTCCAGCACTCGTTGATGTCTGGTCCCTGAAGACGGGTCCTGAACCAAACGTCACCCACTCGTGTTCTCCAGAGATGCTGCTCAACCCGCTGAGTTACTCAAGCACAAACAATATTAAATCTCAAGTGTTTTCATTTTGAGATACAGTGTGGCAACGGGCCCTTTGGCCCACCGAGTCCACGCCGACCAGTATTCACCTTTACAACCCGCACTAGCCTACACACTGTGGGACTTTTACCAAAGCCAATTAACCTACAAACCTGCACGTCTTTGAGTGTGGAGAGGAAACCGGAGCTCTGTACAGACAGCACCTGGTCTCCGGCGCTGTGAGGCAGCAACTCTAACCGCTGAGCCACACTGCCATGTTGGGGAAAATACTTAAAAAGCAGCAGAATATTTTTGACATTTACCAATGAGAGTTGTCTATAGTCAAAGTGTGTGTAGTTTGTTCCTGGCACGAAAATACTTCTGCTTTATCAGTTTCACACGCTTACTCTATAAACCTAAGACTCCATTGTTGGAATGCATTCAATATTTGACAAATCTAACACCTAACAGACAGATATAAAGCACACAGAGGGATTACTGGAGTACATTTTCCCTTTGTAGTCCCTGAGAAATCAGTGACTGTGGCAGAGAGTTGTTCTGATGTTCTAAGCCATGCCAATCCAGATATGATTGAATGACGGAGAGGACTTGATGTGCCAAATGGAGAAGGAACATCTCATTGGGTTTTAAAGTCTGCAGAGGGCTGACATACAACTCCTTAGCATCAGTGAATTGATCAGCATGGTGGCGCAGCGACAGACTAAGAGTTGCTGCCTTACAGTGCCAGAGACCCGGGTTCGATCCTGACTACGTGTGCTTGTAGTTGGTACCTTCTCCCTGTGACCCGCGTGGGTTTCCTTCGGGTGCTCTGGTTTCCTCCCACATCTAGAGATGTGCCGATGTGTAGTTTAATTGACGTCTGTAAATTGCCCCTAGTGTGAAGGATTAGGACTAGTGTACAGGTGATCGTTGGTTGGCGTGGACTCGTGGGCGGAAGGACCTTTTTTCACGCCATCTCTCACCTTGACTCCATCCTATCCCCCTTGGTCAAATCCCCTCCCCACCTATGTTCTAGACACCTCAGACACTCTCCGCCGCCTCCGCGCATTCCACTCTCTGGGCCCTCACCCCCTCATCTTCACCATGGATGTCCGGTCACTCTACACCTCCATCCCCCACCAGGATGGCCTCGGAGCCCTCCGTTCTTCCTCGACCAGAGGAGCAACCTATACCAGCCACTGACACTTCTCCTCCGCTTAGCGAGTTGGTCCTCACCCTCAACAACTTTACATTTGACTCCTCCCCATTTCCTCCAAACACAAGGCGTAGCTATGGGCACACGCATGGGCCCCAGCTACGCCTGCCTCTTTGTCGGGTACGTTGAACAATCCTTGTTCGAGACGTACCAGGGCCCCATCCCCGACCTCTACCCTCCGTTACATTGACGACTGCTTTGGTGCCACCTTCCTGCACCTACACACAACTGACTGACTTCATCCACTTCACCCACCAACTTCCATCCGGCACTCCAATACACCTGGACGATTTCCGACACTTCCCTACCATTCCTTGACCTCACCATCTCCATCGCAGGGGACAGACTCCTGACCGACCTACATTACAAACCCACTGACTCACATGGCTATCTGGACTACACGTCTTCCCACCCTGCCCCCTGTAAAGACTCCATCCCCTACTCCCAATTCCTCCGCCTACGCCGCATCTGTTCCCAGGATGAGACATTTCATACCAGGGCATCGGAAATGTCCTCGTTCTTCAGGGAACGGGGATTCCCCTCCGCCACCATAGATGAGGCTCACACCAGGGTCTCATCCATACCCCGTAACACTGCTCTCTCTCCCCATCCCCGCACACGCAACAAGGGCAGAGTCCCTCTGGTCCTCACCTTTCACCCCACCAGCCGGCAAATACAACACATAATCCTCCGCCATTTCCGCCACCTCCAACGTGACCCCACCACTCGCCACATCTTCCCATCTCCCCCCATGTCTGCCTTCCGCAAAGACCGCTCCCTCCGCAACTCCCTCGTCAATTCTTCCCTTCCCTCCCGCACCACCCCCTCCCCGGGCACTTTCCGTTGCAACCGCAAGAAATGCAACACCTGTCCCCTTCACCTCCCCCCTCGACTCCATTCCAAGGTCCCAAGCAGTCGTTCCAGGTGCGACAAAGGTTCACCTGTATCTCCTCCAACCTCATCTACTGCATCCGCTGCTCTAGATGTCAGCTGATTTACATCGGTGAGACCAAGCGTAGGTTGGGCGATCGTTTCGCCGAACACCTCCGCTCAGTCCGCAATAACCTACCTGACCTCCCGGTGGCTCAGCACTTCAAACTCCCCCTCCCATTCCCAATCCGACCCTCTCTGTCCTGGGTCTCCTCCATTGCCAGAGTGAGCAACAGCGGAAATTGGAGGAACAGCACCTCATATTCCGTCTGGGACCTTGCGTCCTTATGGCATTAACATTGAATTCTCCCAATTTGGCTAGCCCTTGCTGTCTCCTCCCCTTCCTTAACCCTCTAGCTGTCTCCTCCCACCCTCCCATCCGCCCGCCCTCGGGCTCCTCCTCCTCCCTCCCCTTTTCCTTCTTTCTTCCCCACCCCCCATCAGTCTGAAGAAGGGTTTCGGCCCGAAACGTCGCCTATTCTTCGCTCCATAGATGCTGCTGCAACCCGCTGAGTTTCCCCCAGCA